>NC_059425.1:185247302-185547302 GCF_021028975.2 Sphaerodactylus townsendi
ATACGCCACTGCTCAGCAGTATACTAGTAGCATAGAGTCCACCCTCCAAAGCAGCCATTTTCTCCAGGGGAACTAATCTCTGTTCTCTGGCCACTGGCTATAATCCTGGGAGACCTTCAGGTTGGCAAACTCCACCTCCCCCCTTCCCTTCAGCTTGCACTTTGAATACTGTAGATGTAAATGCACTTTGGGGTGGTGCTTTGGGAAGAGGAAGGCACATAATGCAGACACATAACTGCTTCCCCATTTTAAAATTCTGCTGCTTTTTTCCCCCAAGGAAAAAGTTCAAGTAAAGAGTTGCTTTACATGTAGTTGTGCATCACGGTATTTTCCATATGAGCCAATCAAAGGCAGCTCCATCTAATTGTTAACAATGTATTGCCGAAGGCTGTCATGGCCGGAATCACTGAGTTGTTGTGTGGCTTCCGGGCTGTATGGCCGTGCTCTAGTAGCATTTTCTCCCAACGTTTCGCCTGCGTCTGTGGCTGGCACAGATCTGTGTTCCTCTGAAGATGGCAATCACAGATGCAGGCAAAACGTCAGGAGAAAATGCTACTAGAACACGGCCATACAGCCCAGAAACCCCACAACACCCCAGTAATTGTTATCACTTTTGAACTGATTATTTCAGGTTGCCAGAGCTCGTTTGTGTACAGTCCAAGGCTCCTTCCGCACATGCAGAATAACGCACTTTCAATCCACTTTCACAACTGTTTGCAAGTGGGTTTTGCTATTCCGCACAGCTGCAAAGTGCATTGAAAGTGGATTGAAAGTGCATTATTCTGCATGTGCGGAAGAGGCCCAGCTGAGGGATTCTGCTGCAGCCAAACTGAGAGATCTTTTCGCCAACATACCCCAGGTTGATTGACGAAGGCAGCTTGATAGACTTGCGAGTAGATTTCCTGGAGAACCTTTTGCCGTCCACGATGCATTTGATGGCTTTCCTGATGTCTTTCACCCAAGCATCCCTCTCCTCGAGGTGCGAGGCTTGGAAGAAGTGGTCCTGCTGTTTGGCAGTGGTGAGCTTGACGACAAACTAGAACACAAGAACAAGCCAGCTGGGTCAGACCAGAGTCCATCTAGTCCAGCTCTCTGCTACTCGCAGTGGCCCACCAGGTGCCTTTGGGAGCTCACATGCAGGATGTGAAAGCAATGGCCTTCTGCTGCTGCTGCTCCCGAGCACCTGGTCTGTTAAGGCATTTGCAATCTCAGATCAAGGAGGATCAAGATTGGTAGCCATAAATCGACTTCTCCTCCATAAATCTGTCCAAGCCCCTTTTAAAGCTATCCAGGTTAGTGGCCATCACCACCTCCTGTGGCAGCATATTCCAAACACCAATCACACGTTGTGTGAAGAAGTGTTTCCTTTTATTAGTCCTAATTCTTCCCCCCAGCATTTTCAATGAATGCCCCCTGCTTCTAGTATTGTGAGAAAGAGAGAAAAATTTATCTCTGTCAACATTTTCTACCCCATGCATAATTTTATAGACTTCGATCATATCCCCCCTCAGACGTCTCCTCTCCAAACTTGAAGAGTCCCAAACGCTGCAGCCTCTCCTCATAGGGAAGGTGCTCCAGTCCCTCAATCATCCTCGTTGCCCTTCTCTGCACTTTTTCTATCTCTTCGATATCCTTTTTGAGATGTGGCGACCAGAACTGAACACAGTACTCCAAGTGCGGTCGCACCACTGCTTTATATAAGGGCATGACAATCTTTGCAGTTTTATTCTCAATTCCTTTCCTAATTATCCCCAGCATAGAGTTTGCCTTTTTCACAGCTGCCATGCATTGAGTTGACATTCCCATGGAACTATCAACTAAGACGCCCAAACTGGGACAGATGTTTGTCACAGTTAACGCCCATCCATTGAATGAATAGGAATATATTTTGGAGGCCAATCAATGCAAACAAACAACAAAACTGCCATGTCCCAAATGACCTGCTGAACTGGGCACGCTTGGGAACAGGGACTGAACCGAGGCACTTTCGCACATACCGAATAATGCACTTTCAATCCACTTAACGCACTTTGCCGCTGGATTTTACTGTGTGAAACAGCAAAATCCACTTGCAAACAATTGTTGAAGTGCATTGAAAGTGGATTGAAGCTAGTGGTTGATTGCATGGTTTTTACATATACTTCTATCTGTTAGAGAAAGAGACAGAAAATATTAACGAAGACTATTTGCTGAAAGGGTCGAAGGAAGAAATAAGGGACAAAGTAAAATTACTATGTGTTCTTTTTTTAGTAATGATTAAGTAAGATATATTATTTCGATATATAACTAATAGACTTAATTATAGAGGGGAAGTCAGAGAGAGGGAAGGGAAGGGGAGAAGGGGGAACAGAGGGTGGGGGGGTTTAATGATTACAGGAGTAGACAAATTTATGTATTAGATATTAAAGTTTTTATGTGTTATATGGAGTAGTGGACCAAACTGCTTTCATTTATTTAGTATTATCATCATGACTATTATTTGCAAATCTGTAAAAAGCGACATGTCTACTTTTGTCTTGTTTGAAATGCAATAAATATATTTTTTAAAAAGAAAGTGGATTGAAACTGCATTATTCTGCTTGTGCGAAAGTGCCCCTGGATATTCCAGGCTAGCCTGCTCTCGGCAGATCTCAGTAGCTTACAAGGGTCAGTTCTGGTTAGCACTTGGATGGGAGGCCACCAAGGAAGTCCAGGGTCACTATGCAGAGGAAGGTAATGGCAGTCGTGTACCTTGAAAACCCCTTGAAAACTGAGGGGAACAGACAGATACAACGCTGTCTTAATCCGGGTTAGACCTTTCCAAGATCACTGAAGTCAGTGGGCACAAATCCACATATTTATTTATTTATTACGTATTAGATTTTTAAAAAATCGCCCTTCCCTAAAAGGAGCAGCAGTGGCGTAGGAGGTTAAGAGCTCGTGTATCTAACCTGGAGGAACCAGGTTTGATTCCCTGCTCTGCCGCCTGAGCTGTGGAGGCTTATCTGGGGAATTCAGATTAGCCTGTGCACTCCCACACACGCCAGCTGGGTGACCTTGGGCTAGTCACAGCTTCTCGGAGCTCTCTCAGTCCCACCCACCTCACAGGGTGTGTGTTGTGAGGGGGGAAGGGCAAGGAGATTATAAGCCCCTTTGAGTCTCCTGCAGGAGAGAAAGGGGGGATATAAATCCAAACTCTTCTTCTTCTTCTTCTTCTTCTCACGGTGATTTACAGCTCAGTTAAAACAGTACGAAGTCATAACAAATACTTTAAAAACTCGTCCACTAAAATACATCTAATTCTAAAATATAAATAAACACAAAAGTGTCAGAAGCCATCAAATAGAAAACACCTCAGTCTCTACCTGTGCCACACAAATCATTTAGGTTAGGTGAAGCCCTGGCAGAAAGGACTGGCACAAGAGAGAAGGGGACAGAAAGGGAAGAAAAATTATAAGGAAAAAAACAGGAAAGGGAGGAGGGAGGGCAGGGGAGGAGGGGCTATTGAGGTATCAGTGTAGGTGCCTCACACACATGTCTGGTGGGATAGCTCTGTGCTACAGGCCCTACAGAACTGCATTTAACCCCCCAGGGCTCTGGTCTCTTTGGACAATGTTCCACCGGGCAAGTAGAACTCAAGAGAATGGCAACACATTTACTGAACCGAATGGGACTAGATTGCAAAAGTGCAGATGTCATGCTCAATTGTAACTATGGTTCCTTTTAGGAATGTTGGAACACTGGCCAGTTCGATGTATTGTCGAAGGCTTTCACGGCCGGATTCAACTGGTCGTGGTGGGTTTTCCGGCCTGGGTGGCCGTGGTCTGGTAGATCTTGTTCCTAACGTTTCACCTGCATCTGGTCACCCAGCAGGTATGTAGGAGTGCGGAAACACATCTGGTTCACCAGATAAGCCTCTGCCACTCAGGTGGAGGAGTGGGGAATCAAACCCGGTTCTCCAGATTAGAACCCATCTGCTGTTAACCACTACACCATGCTGCCTCACATAACAATGGTACTCCTCTATCATCCGCTGGAGGAGTGACTTGAAAGTGTCCACTTTCATGGTTCCTGGGCAGTCTGTACCCAGATGTGGTTATTCTATGTTCAGCCACAGAACAGTAATTAAATAAACTGCAGAATTGAGCCTCAGGAGTTGAATAGTGGTCGTGGTCAGGGATCTTGTGGATCTAGCATCGCCACGTTTTGGCTGGCATCTTCAGAGGTGTATCACAGAGGGAAGTGTGTAACAGACGTCCCTCCGTGATACACCCCTGAAGATGCCAGCCACAGATGCAGGGGAAACGTTAGGAACAAGATCTACCAGACCACGGCCACACAGCCCGGAAAACCCACCACAACCAACTGGCCAGTTCACTTCACATTCGGCTGCCAAGAAGAAAGAAAATCGGGGAGCAAAAACGGACTTTCTGTGCCCTGCACAATAATAAAATGAAACGACCAAACCCCAAAACAAATTACTTTTGAAGATTTGCAGTTCTAAATTGTAGGTTGTGTTATAGTTGAAAAAAAAACCCAGCAATGCACGGGATTACTTCTCATCTCACCTTTACTGTGAAACGCACAGTGTTTTTCCGGTCTCCGTGTGAAAACCAGTGGCATACACTCTGAGTCATTTGTGTGTGAACAGGAGGTGTGGTTTGAAACTGAGGCAAGCTGATTTTGAAGAAGTGTGGTGCGATTGTCACCTTCTGCCTGAATGGCTTGGGGGAGTGAGGGGAAACCCCATGTCCTTTCAAGCTCTGCACATCTGTCCCGGATGATGCTGTTTCAGGGTGGGGGAGAATCAACCCCAAAATAGCATCACTTTCAATGTTGTTTAAACTGGGAACCCCAGATTCTCCCTTTTAGGTGGATTTAAAAGGAGAATCTGGGCTCCCTAGTTTAAACACCATTGAAAATGATGCTGTTTGGGGGTGGATTCCAGCATCACTTGTTTAAACGAGGGAGCCCAGATTCTCCATTGAAACATTGAAAGTGATGCTGTTTCCCCCAATTGGAGGGACTGGATACAACACCATAAAATGTTTTTATAGCAGTAATAAAACATTTTGAAAGCATTTTGAAAATGTTTTCAAAAAATTATTTCTGCTGTGTGGCATGGCTTATTGCTGTGTTCAGATTTGTGAGTTGGGGCATGTTCTATAATGTGATGGTGACTTTGAAACAACCTGGTGTAAAAATTATTGATTGGTCACAGTGGGGGAGGCTGGCTGCCCCTGGGGGGCGCCAAACTCCAGTTTGCCTGGATACGCCACTGGGCGTAGCTACAAGGGGGGGTGCGCATTGCATTGGGCACGCGCCTGGGGGGGCATCAAACTCAGGTTTTGCCCAGGGCTCCAGTTTGCCTAGTTACGCCACTGCCCGGATCTGACCCCAAGGTTCCACCGTGTAATTTAGAATTCACCATTTTCCTATGTTGAAGGACAGCCAGGACCAATTGGCCACTAACAGCTATGTCAGTGATGGCGAACCTTTTCAAGACCGAGTGCCCAAATTGCAACCCAAAACCCACTTATTTATCACAAAGTGCCAACATGGCAATTTAAACTGAGTAGTGAGGTTTTAGTTTAGAAAAACCGGTTGACTCAGAGGTGTATGTTACTCTGAAGTAAGCTTGGTGGTAGTCAGTGGTTTTGCTTTGAAGCAACCGTGCAACTCTTCCAACGGGTGAATCATGATGCTAGGAGGGTTTACTCAGAAGCAAGCCCCGTTGCCAGCAACCGAGCTTACTCTCAGGTAAAGGATCGCGCTTTAGTTCTTCACATGAAAAGCAGTGAGGCTTAACAGCGCTTAACAGGGTTACCTACACTGCTATCCCAAAACTAGGTCTTAGGTTTAATGCTAATAATCTATCCCAGTGGCTCAGGCCAGCCTATCTGTGAGTATGGTGGGGGGAATGACTCTGTTTGCACGTGCCCACAGAGAGGGCTCTGAGTGCCACCACTGAGTGCCACCACTGAGCTATGTCAACAAGCAAACTAATTTCTCTTTTCTGCTTGCCACTTTTTGGGGGGTGGGGGGTATTTCTCTCGTTCCTAGCTCTGCCTTGGACTCTTTTTCCTCCCAGCTGAGGAACAGGTGATCTATCTACACAAGGGCCAACGCTGCAGCTGACTTTCAAGGACATTTCAAGTCAAGCGACAAGCAGATTGGCTTCCTCTGGTTTCCTCTGCCATTGGTTTCCTCTGCAGAGCCTTCCTTGGTGGTCTCCCATCCAAGTACCAACCCTGCTTAGCTTTTAAAATCTGCCAAGATCAGGCCATCTTCTGTCTGTATTGGTACTGGTATTTTAATTTATATACCGCCCTCCCCTAAAAGGCTCAGGGCGGTGTACAACATAATATACATCAAACATAGTAGAACAACAGCAATAATCATAGTATCAAATGGCAAAACAATCAAACCGTAATCGACATAACATCATAACATTTAAAAAAAACAATAAGCAACATCAGAAATCCCAGATATCAAATAACAGATAATCCATAATCATAACATAACAGAAAATGTAGGTGGCGAGTTTCCTATACGACTAAACTACACCCATGACCTAAGAATAAACAGTTATCAATGCAGTGTCAGTAAATTAAACTAAAGCCTGTAACTAATCTAAACCCAACATATCATTTGCTCCAACTATACCTAACATTAGCTACAAACTACTGGAAGTATTAGGTGGCTGACAGCAATTCAATCTGTCACTAACTGATATTGAATGCCCAAGATTTCAGAAATAACTGCCCTCAGTTACCTAGGTATCTTCCCCCATTTTTGGCATACTTTCAGTAAAGAAGAAGAAGAGTTGGATTTATATCCCCTCTTTCTCTCCTGTAAGGAGACTCAAGGGGGCTGACAAACTCCTTTCCCTTCTCCCCTCACAACAAACACCCTGTAAGATAGGTGGGGCTGAGAGAGCTCAGAAGAGCTGTGACTAGCCCAAGGTCACCCAGCTGGCGTGTGTTGGAGTGCACAGGCTAATCTGAATTCCCCAGATATGCCTCCGCAGCTCAAGTGGCAGAGCAGGGAATAAAGATTCCTCCAGATTAGAGTATACCTGCTCTTAACCACTGTGCCACTGCTGCTCAGTGGAGATCCATGAAGCTGTCAAATGATTGCATCAGATATTGGGATTTGGGCGACCAGTTCATCTACTGGTTTACTTCATGACAGGACAACAAATGCCTAAAACCCTTAGAGAACACCCCTCACCGTACTGCCTGCTTTCTCTGGCGTGCTCAGGAAACCACATATATGCTTACCATTCTCTTTCCAAAATCCTGGCAAGGACTCATAAGGGCACTTCCCTTCAGAGGGATCATTCCTTTCGGGCTGTTGTCTGTCTTCTTCTTAAAGTATTCGATCCCGTCTTCCGACAGCACCACCCACATCGGTTTCCAGGTGTTAAACATGCTCCCCTAGTGTCAAGCCAATTGAAATCACGTTATTTGCTCAGCCTGCCATGGCAGTCTAGAATAGAGACAGTTTACATCAGCCACAATCCGCAGTTAGTAACAATAGCAACTATACTGACAGCTATGTGTTTGCTTCCATCTGTCAGGCCTGGCCCCAGCCTAGCCTGGCATCAATTGGTTGGGGCCCACACCTGCAATTGCTGTTATCTGTGGCCTGTGGGCCATCCTGTTTCTCTCACTGGCCCTTTCCACACGGGCACTGAGCAGGGGTGCATTGACATAAGTTATGCCAATGCAACCCCTCCGGAACCGTTTGCACAGATGGTCCCGGTAGGGGCGCAGGGGAAGGCGTAGCCTTCGCACAGGCTGCGCTTTCCCCAACCAGCTTACCTGCTCCTGCTGGCTCCCGTCACATTGTTTAGGCCAGGGGACATGCCCTCCTGGCCAGAGCGAAGGCGCTGAAGATGGAGGGACACGCCCCCCCAGGCCTCCGCAACACGACGGGAGCCAGCAGGAGCAGGTAAGCCGGCTGGGGAAAGCGAGAGGGAAATGCCGCCTTCCAGCCACTGCCGTGCACACAGCAGCGGCTGGAAGGCGCTCCTTTTGAAAAACCTCGCTCGTGGAGCAAGGTTCCAAAGGGGCGTTTCCGTGCCACAGGGGAAACAGCACCTGCTGTTGCTGTTGCAGCAGCGCCTGCTATGCGAACGCCTCGCCAGGGACAGCGTTTTTGCTGTCCAAGGTGTGCTCTATTCTGCCCGTGCGGAAAGAGCCACTGCTTGTAACTAGTGAAATATACATGCCTCCACTATCCCAAAGGGCAGAATGAGCCCTATAGCTGTCTTTGGGCCGGAACACATAACACTACTGTTTTTAACACTGTTATTTTTTTATGCAACTAACTGTGGGAATAGGGGGAGGGGAAGTACTTGGAGGGGCAATGTTTGAAAATATATACGTGTTGCAAAGGTCTGAGTGCCAGCTCTGCCTTTTTTTCAGCCTAGGTGTTGACACAGTTCAAAAAACCTCTTGAACGTTTCCTGAGTCTCAATTATTGACTGGAGTAACAGGCCCTGACACCATTCCATGACAGCAAAGAAAAAGTACAGGATCTGGCCCTGGGTGTAGCAAGCAAGCCCTTCAGCGTTCGTTTTAAAATAAAATATTCCACATTATTTTGTTTGGCAGCCAATGTGGTTAGTGGTTAGAGTATCAGATGAGGAACTGGGAGACGCAGGTTTGAATCCCCACTCTGCCATGGAAGTTTGCTTGTTGACTTTGGGCTATTCACCAGCCCAGCCTACCTCACAGGGCTGTTGTGAGGATGAAAAAGAGGAGAGAGTATTGTAAGCCCTTACTACCTTCCATGAAACTACTCATTAAATCCAGTGGCATTGAGCAGTATTATCGTAATGAAAGTAAAAACACCCCCAAAATACAAAAAAAAAAATCAAACGGGCCCGAATTTTTCAGATATACCTGTATATTCAGGTATATCCGAATATGTTATTTGTCTTATTCGGGCGTACAGATAATGTTATGCCCAAATAAATCCAAATCTGAATTTTGCCGAATTTTTAGGGTATTTACCAAGTCTAGTGGTCAATAAGGTCAGGGCAGAGGTGGTTTGCTGTTGCCTGCCTCTGCATAGCAACCTGGTCTTCATTGGTGGACTCATCCAATCCCTATCCAGGGCAGACCCTGCTAAGCTTCCAAAGTCTGATGAGATTGGACTAGCCTGTGGCTTTACCTTGCAAAATGTGCACCCCAAACCAAACTTTACCAAACTTGGGGGGGGGGGGCATCATCAGGACAGTCCCTGGATCATACCCTGAAATTTTGGTGCCACTAGCTTTAAAAACCTGGAGGCCAAAATGTGAAAAAACACCCCAAAAATACAGAAAAAATCAGAGCCGAATTTTTCATATACCCAAATATTCAGGTGTATCCAAATATTTGTCTTATTTAGGCATATAGATAGTTGTATGCCCGAATAAATCCAAATCCGAATTTTACCATATTTTTAGGGTATTTACCAAGCCTAGTGGAGTCATCCTATCCAGGGCAGACCCTGCTAAGCTTCCAAAGTCTGGTGAGATTGGACTAGCAAGGGTCAGCAATGTCAGGGCAGAGGTGGTTTGTCGTTGCCTGCCTCTGCACAGCAACCCTGGTCTTCCTTGGTGGACTCATCCAAGTCCTATTCAGGGCAGACCCTGCTAAGCTTCCAAATTCAATAAGATTGGGCTATCCTGGGCCATCCACGTCAGGGCACCTGGAGGCCTAATCAGTAGAAATCATCCCTCTTCCTTCTTTCAACATAGCCCTGTATTCAACCAACATGCTGAAATGGGGAGAAGGCACAGGCATGCTGGTACACCTCCCCCACATTCCATGTTCAAGAGCACATCACAAAGAATGCAGGTATGCTCCTCTCCTCTTCATTAGCAATTTTTGGAAAGCAGAGTTTCAGATCATGGGTAGGAAACATGCATGTCAGCACTGTGTTCTCAAGCTAGTGGTCATAAGGAGGAGGGAGGGCTGCCACACATGCCTGTTTCCCCCCTCCATATGTTGTGAACACATGGAGGCGTCAAGTGCAGAAGGCTGTGTTCAGCCAATGTACACATGCTTGACACTCAACATGCATTAATTCTTTCCTTAAATTCAAGGCTGGTATAAATCAACACCTTCTGACCTGAATGGCCCAGGCTAGCCTAATCTCATCAGATCTTGGTAGCTAAGCAAAGTTTGCCTTGGTTATGAGTTGGATGGGAGACCACCAAGGAAGACCAGGGTTGCTATGCAGAGGCAGGATAACCACCTCTTCACCTCTGCCCTGACCTGTATGGCCCAGGCTAACCCGATCTCATCAGATCTCCAAAGTTAAGCAGGGACTCCCCTGATAAGTACCTGGACGTGTGATCACCTGAAAGTCCAGGGTTGCAACGCAGAGGTAGGCAAACCACCTCTGAGTGTCTCTTGTCCTGAAAATGTCATGAGGTCACTATAATTCAGTTGCAATTTGACAGCACTTTCTACCACCACCACACGAGCGGACACACCAACAATGCCAAACATTTACCCCCGGTATTGGTTCCCCATTTTATGTAGCTCTTTCCTACAAACAGAAGTACTGTTTGTGGTGTCTGTTGTGAGGAGAGGAGACTCCTTACAGTTGAGGAAAGTGGGGTGTACATTCAAAGTATTCGTCATCATACGTTGGCGCTTGAATTTCCAAAAGGAAGAAGAAATGTCATTTCCCGTTTACAAGCGCAGTACAAAAACAAATACTCCGCAAGGGTGTTTTACACTGGTACAGCCCCTGATCAAAAGACAGAAGTGGGGAATGGTTATCATTAGAACTCCCTGGTTCCAGACCACGTTCGCCTCAAGCAATGACAACACCCTAGCACGCCTTATTTATTAATGACAGCGACTGTCCAAAAGTGCACCAAACTAAACAAGCTTCTGGGAAGGGCAGCCCCCAAATGGCTTAGCAGCTGCATGTCTACTTTGTGCCTAGAAGGCCTCGGGTTCAGTCCCAGGCAGAGGTGGGATCCAGCAGGTTCTCACCAGTTCCCGAGAGTGGGTTACTCATTTTCTGTGTGTGCCGAAAGGGGGTTGCTAATTATTTGTATGTGCCGAGAGGGGGATACTAATTGGGTCCGCTTTTCCACCTCCACGCCCTCGCCTCCCCGAGAGGCATCCTGCCTTTGAACGTGAAGGTTTCATATAGCAATTGTGACTAATAATGTAACTCCCTGAACTGGGTTAATCCCTTTCAGGTACTGCAATTCATTGATTCTCAGCCTTTCGTACCTTTTATCTCACCAGTCTCTATCAAAGAACCTGTGTGTTTCACCATTGCTGTGTTCAGATTTGTGAGTTGGGGCGTTTTCTATAATGTGATGGTGATTTAGAAATGACCTGGTGCAGAAAAAAATTTGGGGGTCGTGGTGGGGTGGCTGCCCATGGGGGGGTGGGCATCCAAGTTGCCCAGGGCTCAGGTTTGCCTAGGTATGCTTCTGCCCCCTTTGCTGAGGGGGGGCTGGTGAGGGAACCTGTTACTAAAATTTTTGGATCCCACCACTGGTCCCAGGGATCTACAGTCAAAAGAATCAGGTTGCAGGTGATACTGAAGCCCTCTGTCTAAGACCCTGTACAGCTGCTGTTGGCCAGAGTAGGCAATACTGACCTTGATTGGACCAATGGTCCGGTACAATAGAGGGCAACTTCATAAGTTCAATTTAAAGTGAGTTAGGCCGAGAAAGAATGATTCACCCAAAGTCACCCACCAGTAGGGTTGCCAACTCCAGGTTGGGAAATTCCTGGAGTTTTGGGGGTGGAGCCAAGGGAAGGGGAAGTTTGGGGAGTAGAGGGTCCTCAGCCTGGATGGGTGACATCACCCTAGATATGTCCCTTGGAGATATACTCCTTGCAGGGTTGTTGTGAGGATAAAATGGAGAAAGACACTTTGGAGGAAATAAGAAAGCTATAAATGCCCCGGGTGCCATTTGACTGGGCGTGTCCTGGATGCCCCTTGCAAGTCAGGAAGTCTACCAGTGCCAGCCACAGAACCTCCTCCTCCTGCTCCTTCAGGCTGAGCCCTGCCAGCCTCCACTTCCTGCTGCCACCTGGGCTGCTGCTGGTGGCCTCCTGGACTTGGAGGCTCCCTACCCCACTAGGGGTTGGGCACACAGGCAGTGGCATACCGCTAATGGGAAAATGGGGTAACCCATGTCCCCGGGTGCATGGGGTCCGGCGACCCGGCTAGCGTTCGGTGGCTCCCCCACCTCACATAGTGTTTGTTGTGGGGGGGAGGGGGAGGGAAAGGAGATTGCAAACCCCTTTGAGTCTCCTTACAGGAAATGCCCGTGTGGCATGGGTTCTGTGGAAACAATATCTCATATGCTGTTGAATTGTCCTTTTTATGAGATAGGTAGGAAGAAGCACATAATCCCCTTCCTGCATGGACGTGAAGGCATGACAGATAAACAGAAGGTTATATATCTTTTAAACAGCCACAACTGCGAGCTGTTGGAAGCGGTGGCTAAATTTTTAAATGGTGTTATTTTAACTCGTCAGAAGTTGTAAAGGCTGTTATTATCTTGCAATGTTAATGTTAAACTACTTATATGCCATTAAAGGTATTCGAAATCGAATCGAGTCTCCTTACAGGAGAGAAAGGTGGGGGGGGGGGGGATATAAAACCAAACTTTAAAAATAAAAATGCAGTCCCGTCTGTAAATCAACATTACATCTCCTTGTGGGAGGCTGGTCTCAGGGGGTTGCAGGGTTTGGAATGTAGTTTGCTTGAGTTTTGAGACCCATAAGCTGCACGCTTCAGCTAGCAGGACGAAGTCTTTATACAGTACATCGAAAGTTTCCCTATAACGAAATCCCCTCTTGCAAACTAAGAACAGGAGAAATGAAACCACAAGATACAGCCCTGTTAATATTCATACCCACCCTTTGTGGGTGGATAACTACCACACATTTCCTTTTCAGTGAACAACATGACCTTTAATACAAGTTTTTCATATTAGCGACTTAGAAAATATACATTCTGAGAATTATGGGTTGCTTAAATGTCTGCTGCTTCAGCTCACAGTCCGTTCACCAATTACAAAGAGCTGTTTTTCGTCCATTCAGTCAAGCTGTTTGTGGACAGTTTTGGCCAGTTTGTGGGGTGAATGTTGGTGGATTCAAACAATAGAGTGCAGCAGAGTCGGCAGAGTCTTAGCATTGCTAACCACCATGTGGAGGTTGAAGTTCTCCTGGAATGACAACTGACCCCCAGACAACAGGGATCACTTCCCCTGGAGGAAATCACAGCTTTGAAGGGCAAACTCTATGGTAACACATCTCTATGGGCAGACTCTGTGGTGTCACCTCCCCAGGCTTCACCACTAAATCTCTAGGCATTTTTTCGGGCCAGAGTGGGCAACCCTCACCCATGCACATTTTCTCATTTCCCACAGAACTCTTGCCACAGCACTCCAGTCATATCAACACTAAGGCCCCTTCCGCACACGCAAAATAATGCGTTTTCAAACCACTTTCACAACTGTTTGCAAGTGGATTTTGCCATTCCGCACAGCTTCAAAGAGCACTGAAAGCAGTTTGAAAGTGCATTATTCTGCATGTGCGGAATGAGCCTAAGAGAATGGTTGGAGTGACAGAATAGTATCTGAGGAACCAGGTTTGAATCTCCATTCTGGAGCAGCAATGGCGTAGTGGTTAAGAACAGGTGTACTCTAATCTGGAGGAACTGGGTTTGATTCCCCGCTCTGCCGCTTGAGCTGTGGAGGCTTATCTGGGGAAATCAAATTAGCCTTTGCACTCCAACACACACCAGATGGGTAACCTTGGGCTAGCCACAATTATTTTGAGCTCTCTCAGCCCCACCTACCTCACAGGGTGTTTGTTGTGAGGGGGGAAGGGAAAGGAGTTTGTCAGCCCCTTTGAGTCTCCTGCAGGAGAGAAAGGGGGGTATAAATCCAAGCCTTCTTCTTCTTCTATGAAACTCACTTGGGCTGGTCACGCTTCCAGCCTAATCCACTTCGCAGGGGTGTTGTTATGAGGACAAAATGGATGAGAAGAGAAGCATGTCAGCCACCATGGCTGCCCTTAGGGATAATGGTGGGGTATAAATGAAGTAAATAAATCAATGAACTGAGGACACCATTATGCCAGTGATGTTAAACACTATATATTTTCCCCCAGAGTCTCACTGTTCAGTATTATTTGGAGCCCATTTTACTGACATACAAGAACGTAGGTAAGGGGGGGTTCTCGAGTTCAACCCCCCCCCCATTCATGTCCGAAGCTCCGCCCACCCGTTTGTGGGTTTTTAAAACATTTTTAGTGTTTTTCGGTTTTTGGCCTGCAGGGGGCACATTGTTTAGGCTAGCAGTACCCAACTTTCAGGGATTGTTTGTGAGAATCTCCTTATGATACTACCCACCAGGACCCACCAGGTGCCTTTGGGAGCTCACATGCAGGAGGTGAAAGCAATGGTCTTCTGCTGCTGCTGCTCCCGAGCACCTGGTCTGTTAAGGCACTTGCAATCTCAGATCAAGGACGATCAAGATTGGTAGCCATAGATTGACTTCTCCTCTATAAATCTGTCCAATCTCCTTGTAAAGCTATCCAGGTTAGTGGCCCTCACCACCTCCTGTGGCAGCAGATTCCAAACACCCATCACACGTTGCGTGAAGAAGTGTTTCCTTTTATTAGTCCTCATTCTTCCCCCCCAGCATTTTCAATGAATGCCCCCTGGTTCTAGTATTGTGAGAAAGAGAGAAAAATTTCTCCCTGGCAACATTTTCTACCCCATGCATAATGTTATAGACTTCAAGCATATCCCCCCTCAGACGTCTCCTCTCCAAACTAAAGAGGCCCAAACGCTGCAGCCTCTCCTCATAAGGAAGGTGCTCCAGTCCCTCAATCACCTTCGTTGCTCTTCTCTGCACTTTTTCTATCTCTGCGATATCCTTTTTGAGATGTGGCGACCAGAACTGAACACAGGACTCCAAGTTCTGACTGTAACAAATTCTGACTATAACTATTTCATGTCCTCGTCTGAAAGGGACCTATGCTCCATCTTGGAAGGAGACGCATGCTCTTATTCAGGAGTGGCTGGTGGAAGGGTTTATTTTCCCAGGTGCCCTAGTGCTTAATGAAGCTGGGGCAAATTCCTGCGCTCCAGACTTCACAGACTTCATAAGATCACATGGTGACTGTCCTGATTGTCCATCAAACAAAGATCATTTGGTGGGGGCACGAGACAGGGTCTTTTTGGTGGCAGCCCCACCATTATGGAACAACATCTCATCGACAAAATTTCCTTTTTTTTCCCTCAGGGCATCTTGATCCAAACCCTTTTTGCACAAGTCTCAATCGAGGCATAGCAAATTCTTCCGCTTGGTTACACAGCAAAACTGAGAAAAGTCATCCCTGAATTATCTTGCTAAATGAATACTCCCCCCAACCCAGGGGAGGAGAAAATGTTAAAAAAAAAAAATAGTTTCCCTGCAACTTCCTCATTGATTACTTCTCTTTTCTTTTGAGTCTGTTACACCGCATGTCTGTCATGGAATGATTTCCCTCAACGGCTGAGCGTTCAGAACCAGCCGATGTCCTGCAGGCAAATCAAGCCTGAACTTCACTGCATGAAAAAGAATTCCTCGTAGCCTTAAGTTCTTCTGATTTATGGACAAAAGCTACATGACAGTGATTTCATCAGATGAGTCTACTCGCACGGGTGCCAAACTCGCGGCCCTCCAGATGTTATGGACTACAGTTCCCATCAGCCCCTGCCAGCATGGACAATTGGGGCAGGGGGCAGCATAGCAGGGGCTGATGGGAATTGTAGTCCATAACATCTGGAGTGCCAAAGGTTCGCCATCGCAGGTCTGGGCATTTCCTGAACACCCTATAAGCACATTCTTATTTGCATCTATTTCCACCTTAATGTTATATATTTTTTAAAAAATCACTCTGGCCATTTCCGCACGGCCACGCTGGGGATTGGGTCGGCATACATGACGCCGACTCAAACCCCCTCTCGGACCATTTGGTAACCGTAACAGTCCCGGGTTATGGGGAAGACAGCTGTTGTGCCTCTCTGGCGCTAGGTTGCGCTACAGGAACCAGTCTTAATATGTCCTTCCCGGCTTCCGACGCGTTACACAGGCCAGGGGACATGCCCCCCCGCCCTGTGCGACAGCTTGGAAGTTGCACGGCGGAGGGGCGTGTCCCCTGGCCTGTGTGACGTGCCGGAGGCCGGAGGACATGGTAAGGCATTTGGGAAAGGGGGGGAATGGCACCTTCCAGCCGCTGCCGTTTGCACGGGGAGCGAGGTTGGGAAACAGCGCCTTCACACCGCTGGGGGGAGCGAGGGCGGCGCGACTGCGATGCAGCTGCACCACCCATGCGAACAGCTCCCTAGGGATGGCGTTTTTGCCATCCCTAGGGCGCTGTTATTGGCCTGGGCAGGAAAGGGCCTCTGGTTCTCATTAAGTCAGTCAGTTTTCTTGTTGTTGTTCAGGGTCATCAGTGACATGAGCTGGAACTCTCAGCTGCCCATTCTGTGAGAACAAAACAGTCCTTGCATATGAAAAGTCTGAGTTTGGATTTATATCCCCCTTTCTCTCCTGTAAGGAGACTCAAAGAGGCTCACAATTTCCTTTCCCTTCCTTCCCCCCGACAAATATCCTGTGAGGTGGGTGGGGCTGAGACAGTTCTGAAAAATTCAAGGTCACCCTTCTGGCATGTGTTGGAGTGCACGAACTAATTTGGCTCACCAGATAAGCCTCCACAGCTCAAGTGGCAGAGGGGGAATCAAAGCTGGTTCTCCAGATTAGAGTGCACCTGCTCTTAACCACTACGCCACGCTGGCAAATACGTGGGGATTTATTCACTGACCCACCTGCAGTACCATCCAAAACAGAGCTACACCCTTTTGAGCTTATTAACATCTGTAGGCTTCGGAAGGAGTAACTTTGACCTGCCCTGGATAGCCCAGGATAGTCTAGGAAGCTAAGCAGGGTCAACCCTGGTTAATATTTGCATGGGAGACCACTGAGAAAATCCAGGGTCACTATGTAGAGAGAGGCAATGGCTAAGTACCTCTGCCCTGACCTGCTTGGCCCAAGCTAGCTTGATCTTGGAAGCTAAGCAGGGTTAATAGTTGGATGGGAGACCACCAAGAAGAAGAAGAAGAAGAAGAAGAGTTTGGATTTATATCCCCCCTTTCTCTCCTGCAGGAGACTCTAAGGGGCTGACAATCTCCTTGCCCTTCCCCCCTCACAACAAACACCCTGTGAGGTGGGTGGGGCTGAGAGAGCTCCGAGAAGCTGTGACTAGCCCAAGGTCACCCAGCTGGCGTGTGTGGGAGTGCACAGGCTAATCTGAATTCCCCAGAGAAGCCTCCACAGCTCAGGTGGCAGAGCTGGGAATCAAACCTGGTTCCTCCAGATTAGATACACGAGCTCTTAACCTCCTACGCCACTGCTGCCAAGGGTGGCTATGCAGAGGCAGGCAACGGCAAACCGCTTCTATCTGACCTGGTAGCCCAGGCTAACCTGATCTTGTCAGATCTTAGAAGCTAAGCAGGGTTAATACTTGGATGAAAGACCACCAAGGAAGTCCAGGGTCGCTATGCAGCAGCAGACAAAGGCAAAACTCCTCTGCTTTAACTTGGAAGATCCAGGCTAGCATGATCTTGTCAGATGTTTGACCCTAGTACTTGACATTTGGGGCCTAGTCCTTGGGGCCTGGAGATCTCCCGGGATTAGAACTAACCTCCTGGTGACAGAGATCAGTTCCCCTGGAGAAAATAGCTTCATTGGAGGGTGGACTCCGTGGTCTGGTACCCATTGAAATCCTGCCCTCCTCAAGGGATGGGAGACCATCAAGGAATTCCTGGGTTGCTACACAGACGCAGGAAATGGCAAACCAACTCTGAATGGTGGATTCTGCACACCGTAAATATAATGTCTTTAGGACCTTATAAAAAGATCTGTGCTGGGATTGTGTGTTCCCATAGCACAGGAGAACACAAGCATTGTCAGTCAAAGCAGATATTTTTCCCTCCTGCTGCATGGAGCTCTTGTCAATTTCACAGTGCGCCCGCCACTGTGTGTGCCGCAGGAGTTTCTCTGTGGAGATTACCCACAAAGGTTTCCTCTGCTTGCAGCTCATCTGTGTGCTATTTCACTGTCGAAAGTAGATGAACAAAGCTTGTTTAGCCCAGCGATCCCGTGCACGTGTTGTTTTTCCTTTCTTTTTTTTGTTTTGTGGGGGCTGATCTGCAAAGCTATGGCAACACAAGTATGCGCATATCGCAGCTTCTCGAGTTGGGTCCCTGTAGCTTCACAGACAGCCCCCTCAAAACAAAACAAGGGAAAAACAACACGTGCTCAGGATCGCTGTGGATCTGTGCCTGTCTCTACATAGTGGCCCTGGATTTTCTTGGTGGTCTCCCATGCAAATATCTATCTATCTATGCTGGGGATCATTAGGAAAGGAACTGATAATAAAACTGCAAAGATTGTCATGCCCTTATATAAAGCAGTGGTGCGACCGCACTTGGAGTATTGTGTCCAGTTCTGGTCGCTGCATCTCAAAAAGGATATTGAGGAGATAGAAAAAGTGCAGAGAAGGGCAACCAGGATGATTGAGGGACTGGAGCACCTTCCCTATGAGGAGAGGCTGCAGCGTTTGGGACTCTTTAGTTTGGAGAGGAGGCGGCTGAGGGGGGATATGGTTGACGTCTATGAAATTATGCATGGGGTAGAAAATGTTGACAGAGAGAAATTTTTCTCTCTTTCTCACAATACTAGAAGCAGGGGGCATTCATTGAAAATGCTGGGGGGGGGGGAATTAGGACTAATAAAAGGAAACACTTCTTCATGCAACGTGTGATTGGTGTTTGGAATATGCTGCCACAGGAGGTGGTGATGGCCACTAACCTGGATAGCTTTAAAAGGGGCTTGGACAGATTTATGGAGGAGAAGTCGATCTATGGCTACCAATCTTGATCCTCCTTGATCTCAGATTGCAAATGCCTTAACAGACCAGGTGCTCAGGAGCAGCAGCAGCAGAAGGCCATTGCTTTCACCTCCTGCATGTGAGCTCCCAAAGGCACCTGGTGGGCCACTGCGAGTAGCAGAGAGCTGGACTAGATGGACTCTGGTCTGATCCAGCTGGCTTGTTCTTATGTTCTTATGTTCTTATGTTCTTATCGCTGGGCTGAACAAACTTTATTCGCCTATTTTGTACAGTGAAATAGCAAACGGATAAGCTGCAAGCAGAGGAAAACTCCATGGGGATACTTTACTGAGAATCTCTTGCAGCACACACATTGGCTGGCGTGAGCAGCAGGAACAAAAGCAGGAGGGGTGTTGTGTGGTTTCCGGGCTGTATGGCCGTGTTCTGGTAGCATTTTCTCCTGACGTTTCGCCTGCATCTGTGGCTGGCATCTTCAGAGGATCTGATGGTAGTTAAAGCAATATATACCTGTGGAATGTCCAGGGTGGGAGAAAGAACCATTGGCCTGTTAACAGGCGTAAAGGGTGCAGTTAGCAAGCTTGATTTGCATGTGTTGGATAGGATCCATCCAAAAGTAAGAGGGTTGGTTAGGAGAAATAAAGCATTTCCTGCCTGCTGGAATAAAGCATTTCCCGCTCAGCAGACAGGAATCATCCTCAACCCTGGGTTGGGGAGGGAAAGATCACTCGTTTAGTAATCTTTGAAAAACCCGGGTTGAGAGAAATATGACTGAACTCATTTTGCGGAAGAGAGATGCGCAAGGTTCTTCCCCAAAATGCTATTTATAATCTCCTGAAGACATTATGTTTGTGCTGTGTGGAATTCACCAATGCCAGGTGCCTTGAAAACCCCACGAGGGGGTGTCAAAAGCTGGCTGATATTTGACAGCACTTTTCACCACAAATATTGCATGAGATTGTACTGCTAGAAAGATGAAGACCCGAAGTGCGGAAACGAGGGGAAAATGGGGAGAGTCCACCCCTGCTTGGGACACTCGAACCAACTATGAAGTGTTTTCTCTGACAAAGTCAATGAGTTTTTATTCAATCACTATGTGAAATATGAAAACGTTTGTGTTAAGGTAATCTATAGCATTTGATAATGACAAGCAAGAGAACCAGACAACTCACGGGGACTTTCCTGCCCACTCCCTGGAGACACTCCCTTCCATTTTGAGGGGGGTGGGGGGGGTCACATTTGTTTTTGAAGACCCCACCCCCACCCCCACCGCCATCTTAACTCAGCCCCACTCTCTAAGGCTGATTCCGCATGGGCCCCAAACAGTGGTGTGAAAATGGTGTAAAAGGGTTTAAAACAGTGTAAGAGGCTTTATACCGTTTTCACACTGTTTTCACACCGCTGTTTTTGGCTCATGCGGAATCAGCCTAAGTTTTTTCTTTCTGCTGGGAAGAACCAGGTTCAGAATAAAATATAGGATAGGTCCTACATATGCTGTAGATATATACAATGTACATATAAACTGCTGGAGATTAAGGGCAGGCAGGGCGGGATATAAATAAATAAATACATACATACATACATACATACATACATACATACATACATACATACATACATACATACATACATACATACATACATACATACATACCAAGTAAGTCAAAATAAGTACAGTGTCTTAGATTAATTTCTTGTTCTAAAGATGCTTATGTCTTATTTCTTAGGATGCCTTTATTTTTCTGTGTGTTCTGCTCCGTCTTCCAAACAAAAACTTTGTTAATGTCTTACTTTCGGGGGATGCCTTATATTTCGCACTTCAGCAAAACCTCTACTACGTCTTATTTTCCGGGGATGTCTTATATTCGGGGAAACAGGGTACATACATACATATATACATACATACATACATACATACATACATACATACATACATACATACATACATACATACATACATACATACATACAAATTTACCTCAGGAGGTTTAGATTTTCATAGTTCTGAATCACTGTGTGCACTCAGGAAAAAACCACTCCCTGTTTTTGAGCAGTCTGGAACATTACCATGGGTTACAGTACAATCCTTAGCAGAGCTTAGAAAGGCTTAACACTTCTTAGGATTTCACTATAGGGGAAACTTTGTATGCCCTGCGTAAAGACCTTGTCCCACTAGTTGAAGCTTGCGATTTATGACTCTCAAAGTTCAAGCAAACAACGTTTCACATATTTACATCCTTTATCACCTCCCTGTTTCCTCCAAAGTACTCGTCTGTGTTTTATCTTTATAAAACCCGCGTGAGGTGGGCTAGGCTGAGTGAGTGGTCCAAGTTCACCCAGAAAGCTTCTGTGGCAGAGTAGGGGGTTCCTACTCTAACCACTAGACCAGGGGTCAGCAACCTTTACCACCCAAAGAGCCATTGGACCCATTTTCCACTGCCCCGAAGATCTACTGAGCCAGAGAGGCGACTCCGCATGAAGCGGCCTCCAGTTTGGCCCCTCCACTCACCTTTCCTGGAGGGACACGCCCATGCTACCCTCCAACCTCCAGGCCACGCGGAGCCGCAGTATAAGGCTGAAAGAGCCGCATGTGGCTCCAGAGCCGCAGGTTGCAGACCCCTGCACTAGACTATGCTGGGACTTGGGAACTCAGGATTCCTAACCATTAAAATAAAAATGATATATTTTTTTTTGCCAGAGAAGTCTGCACATACCTTCTTCACGAGGTACCCTTCCCGAATGCGTCTGGGTTCGCTCTCTGGTTCTTGCTCCATCCCTGTTTGTCCTCTCAGGTCTTACGCAGCCACCAGTTCAAACGCTTTTGACAAGCTGGGGTTTTGCGTACTGGCTGCCTACACTCGCCACTTTCATAAATTCCCCCGCTTGGTAATCACATGAAAGCATACCCAGTTTCCCCTTCCGGGAGAAGGAAATGGGGAACCAGATGTAAACACTCAGTTAAACGTTTTTTTTTTTCCTGTGCTAAGCCTGCAGACCAACCATAAATGAAAGTAAACGGGCATTGTTTGTTCTAAGGGGGTGGGGGTGTCCCAAAACAAGATTTTCTTGGTACATAAGGAAAGCATATTGAAACTAGTTGAAGAAGCACGCTGGTACATGTGTTGAGGAAAGCATATCAAGAAGATTCAAGAAGCCTGCTGGCAGAGTTATACGTTTGCTGAAATCCCCCCTCCAAAAAAAAACCCCTCCTGAAATCATGACAAATAAATAGAAGAAGAAGAAGAAGAAGAAGAAGAAGAAGAAGAAGAAGAAGAAGAAGAAGAAGAAGAAGAAGAAGAAGAGGAGGAGGAGGAGGAGGAGGAGGAGGAGGAGGAGGAGGAGGAGGAGGAGGAGGAGGAGGAGGAGGAGGAGTAGTTTGGATTTATATCCCACCTTTCTGTCTTGTAAGGAGACTCAATGTCAAGCTCCTTTCCCTTCCTCTTCCCACAACAGAAACCTTGTGAGGTAGGTGTGGCTGAGAGAGTTCCAAAGAACTGTGACTAGCCCAAGGTCACCCAGCAGGAATGTAGGGCCCTTTCTGCACAGGCGGTAAAGAGTGCCCCAGGGATGCTAAAAACAGCGTACTTGGGGAGAGCCAGACAGTCAGCCACATCGCAAGAGATCTATAGCCGGCCTCGCAACCCTCGAAGTTGTGCAAAGATCGCTATTTCCAAACCTCGCTCCCCCAGCCGGTATTTCTCGGAAGGTTCGCCTTCCAAACCAAGCTGTGTGAACGGTGCAGCTGGAAGTTGAATGTTACTCGCGACTGTCCCTGAACGCTTACCTCGTCTCCTGGCTTCCGGCTCATCTCAGAGGCCAGGGGACACGCCAATGTGATTTGTATCCAATGTGATTTGTATCAATAGGAGTATAGTGTCAAGATCGAGGGGTGTCGTTGTGCCTCTCTGTTTTGCATTGGTTAGACCTCACCTGGAATATTGTGTACAGTTCTGGGCACCGCAATTCAAGAAGGATATTGACAAGCTGGAACAGGTCCAGAGGAAGGCAACCAAAAGGGTAAAAGGTCTGGAATCCATGCCCTGCATGGAGAGATTTAGGGAGCTGGGTATGTTTAGTTTGGTGAAGAGAAGGTTAAGAGGTGACATGATAGCCATGTTTAGATATTTGAAGGGATGGCATGTCGGTGAGGGAGCAAGCTTGTTTTCTGCGGCTCCAGAGACTAGCACCAGGAGTAATGGGCTCAAGGTGAAGGAAAAGGGATTCCACCTAAACATCAGGAAAAACTTCCTAACAGTAAGGGCTGTTTGGCAGTGGAATGCACTACCTTGGACTGTGGTGGAGTCTCCTTCTTTGGAGGCT
The DNA here is from genome assembly GCF_021028975.2 of Sphaerodactylus townsendi. Taxonomy (NCBI): domain Eukaryota; kingdom Metazoa; phylum Chordata; class Lepidosauria; order Squamata; family Sphaerodactylidae; genus Sphaerodactylus; species Sphaerodactylus townsendi. Next base: position 185,270,549 of record NC_059425.1, read on the forward strand.
TTTAAGCAGAGGCTGGATGGCCTTCTTTGATTCTGTGTTCCTGCATTGCAGGGGGTTGGTCTTGATGGCCTTTGGGGTCTCTTCCAATTGTATGATCCTATGATCCCATGATTCTATTTATTAATCAACAATAAAAAGTTATAGAGAAACATGGTAGGTTTTGTTTTCTAACATGGCATGACTAGAACATGGCATGGTGGGAAATTTCAGCTCAGATTGAGAGAAAAGTACCCGTATGAAGCCAATATAAATTATATCTACAACCTGCGAGGCTGATGAAGCCATCGAAAAATGCGGATTAGGCGCAATGTGTTTTCCTCCTTGCGTTTAAAAGAATTTGGACTTATGCCTGTGCACAATTTTGGACTTATTATTGAATATGTACAGAATACTTACCTGAGTGGATTTATATAAAATGTTGATGGATCAAGATGAACTGAATATATATTTATGTGTATAGACAGACAGACAGACAGACAGACAGACAGACAGACAGACAGACAGACAGACAGACAGACAGACAGACAGACAGACAGACAGACAGACAGACAGACAGACAGACAGATAGATAGATAGATAGATAGATAGATAGATAGATAGATAGATAGATAGATAGATAGATAGATAGATAGATAGATATGTATTTATTACGGCCTTTTGGCCAGCCAATATGTGTATATATGTTTTCGCATTGATTGAATACTTACCTTATGGATGTTGAACTGACGGGAGAGCATGAACTAAATACTTACCTGAACTAATATGGATGACCCTGAATCTATTTGTTATAATTGTTAAAAATAAGTTGAACTTACCTGTTGGATGGTGTTGACAAGAAATGATTGTATTCATAGCTAATGCAATATTTAAAAAAATATAAGCAATGATATAAACTCATGTATATAGATATACGCATTTGAAAAATTAGTTATAGCCAGAGTGCAACAGTAGTTGTGGTCTTATTATTAAGGTTTTGTTTTCTGCCTTGATTCGATTAGAGCACAGGTGTCAAACTGTAGTCCATAACATCTGGAGGGGCATGAGTTTGACACCTATGGATTAGAGCTTCCAGAGGCAATGGGGACTCTGAGGCACAATGTTGTGGAGTCATATTTAGATGACAATAAATATTGCAACTGGTAAAAATTGCCCTTCTATATAAGGTAGCTTAACTCTATGACTACATATAAGCAAAGACCTCATTTTCCCAAGGACTTTTAGGCCCCCTCCCCAAAAACACTAAACAGTATTTGGAGGCGGAATTTCTGAACCCCCCAGAACAAAAGAGCAACACATATGCAGTCCTTGCATTTTAAAAAATTGCTTGCAAAAATCCTACTGCTGTCAAGTTGTACTGAAAATGCCCACATGAGGCAGATAGTCGCAGTCTTGCACAATGACAACAGCGCCCTCTTCTGGCGACTAAAGCAATGGGACACTAGAACGTTTTCTTTTTCTTCTTCCTGTAGTCTATATTGGTAGGATATAAGAAAACTGAACATTCATATATTGGAAGATATAAGAAAATTGGACATACTAAAAGGTTCTGCCCCTGTAATAATGACAGTGCGGAAACGCTTATGCATTCCTTATTCGAATGTCCCAGACATGGAAAGACTAGGTTAAATTATAAGGATATGATTTTGGCGAGCTGTTTACAATTGCCGGAATACTACAGAATACCTCACTTGCAGAATTATAACAATTTGCTATTCGGTGAGACTGTTGCAAATTTTCTTTTAGAATTAATGAAAGTGTAATAGCCTTTTTTTTAAAAAAAAAAAAGTACATACACTATATATTTCTGTAGTCATTTTGCGGCTGGCTCCACGTCCTGCTGAGCCTGGGGAGAGCAGTTGCCAGCCCCCAGCGATGTACCTTTAAAAGCACGAAGGCTGGGGGCGGGACCATGCCCCCAAGCCACGCCCCCTGCTTTCCGTGCTTCTAGAAGCACATCACTGGAGGCCCAGCAACTGCTCTCTCCAGGCTCTGGGGAGAGCAGTTGCTGGGCTACCGGGAGCCTGGGGAGGGGGCGGAGCTTGGTGGCATGGGGGCGGTGGTTAGATGTGGGGAGTGGGGCCTGGGGATGGGGCAGGAGCGGAGCGGAGCTCCCCCACACATCCCTGGAGGCCGACTCCTACAGAAGCTGGCCTGCAGGGAGGTCGGGAGGGGGGTGGGGTGCTGGCTACGGACGCATGTCTTTGGTCACGTGGGGGCCCCTCTGGCGCCCCCCTCGTGACTGAAAGGCGTGTGCCTGGGGAAATGGGTATCCTCATGTCCCTACATCGGTACATCTCTAGTCAGAAGGCACATGAAGTTACATGAAGGCAACTTTAACAGAATTTACCAGTATAGAAGTGGTGAAATAGGTTATTTTCTCTGAGAAGAAGATGGGAGACAGCGCTCTGGTTACAGCAACAGAGAAACGGACAGAAAGACAAACAGGCAGAGTGACAAAGAAAGAGACAGACAGAAAGGGAGACAGAAGATACGGAGACAGAAGGCGAGACAAAGAAAGAGACACACAAAGACGGAGAGGCAGAAACAGACAGAAATAGAGAGAGACAGAAAAAGAATTACACACACACACACACACACACACACAGAGAGAGAGAGACAGACAGACAGACAGACAGACAGACAGACAGACAGAGAAGTCAGGGAGACAGACAGATGGAGAGGCAGATACAGACACTCAGACACAGAAACACACAGAGAAAGATGGACAGACAGACAGACAGACAATCAGAGGGAGTCAGATTGAGAAAGACAGAGAGTAACAAAGACAGAGGCACAGAGTGTCTGATAGAAAGACAGACAGCAGAGACAGACAGTCTGAGAGGTAGACAGATGTAGAAAGAAAAAGAGGGACAGAAAGACACAGAGAGAAAGTCAAATACAGAGATAGAGAGACACTCAAACAGAAACAGGCAGGGACAGACAGAGACAGACAGACAGAGACAGAAATAGACAGAGACAGAGACAGGCAGAGAAAAAGATCAGACAGGGACAGAGAAACAGAGCCAGAAATATACAGAGACAGACAGAAAGACAGAAAGACAAGCAGACAAAAGCAGACAAAAGCAGAGACTAACATAAACAGATAGAGGGAAAGGCAGAGAGACAATCAAACAGAAAGGCAGAGAGACAGCTATAATGAGACACCCAACACAGATACACAGAGAAAGACAGAGAGACAGATGGACAGAGACAGCCAGAACGACACCCAGACAAGGAGACAGAGAGACAGACACAGAACAGACAGATAAAGACAGCCAGATGGTCAGATGGAGAAGACAGTTATAGAGACAGAGAGAGTTAGATAGAAACAGATACAAACAGAGAGACAATGAAATTCACACAAGAAGACAGAGAGAAAGGTGGACAGAGAGACATCCCCAAATCACCAGGACTTTCCCAACCTGGATCTGGCAAGCGTCCCCTCCCCCACACCATGCAAAATGTCCCTTTATCTAGGTACTATACTCCTATTGATTCAACCAAGAATGGCATTGGCCTTCTTGGCTGCCGCATCACACTGAGTTGCTAGAGTCAAGTCCACTAGCCTCTTACAGACCAATAAGATTGGGGGGGGGGGGGTAAGCTTTTGAGAGTCAAAGCTGCCTTCATCAGATCCACAGAATGATGGCGATGGAGGACCTGCTAGTACTAAATTGTTCCATACGGAAGTGGTTATCATGAGTTGCTTTCAGTTCTGCTTTGTTTTAAAAAACTGGGCTGACATAATTGGAGGTTCTGGGGCACAAGAGCTGTCAATCAGCACAACAGACATGGAGTTCTGAGCAACTGATTTGGGGTTGCTTTAATTGTCAGATGCAGCAATTCTACCAATGCATACCAATTCTACCAATGACTGTAACAAAACTCTACGCAAAAAGCACAAACTCTTTCCCAAACAAATAACCAAATAAATAAGAATAAATCTGCAACTGGTTTTGGATGAAATAGTTGGGACTTATGCCAGAATGATCTTATTTATGTGTAATGGGGCAAAGTAAAAAAAGCTCAAGTTGGTCTTCTGTGCAATCACGACACATGATTACAATTGTGTTACATCACAATATTTACTAGGCAGAATCAACCCTGGCGATCAATGGGGTGACAGATGTCACAGCCAGATCGCCCTCACATCCAGGACTTGCTCTCCTTTAGCTCTAGGTATCACCTACACTGGTAATAGAAAATTCAATACCTGCACCCAGATAAAGCAGTGCTCCAGGTTTCAAACACAGAGCCAATGATGTTGGCCCGTTGCAATGCCCTTCCACCAGCCGTATCAACAGGGAGATTCACTAAAAACCCTTACCGCCAAAGGCTATGCATATGCAACGGGAACTGTGTTGACTCTATAGACCATATTTTACTTTATTGTCCACTTTACACAGGACCCAGAGTCAAATACTTGTCACCCCTGCTACTCAAAAAAAGAGTATGCATCTGACTTGCAAAAGATTACCTTTCTGTTGGACAGCTCCAGTAGTGATGCAAACGATGTAGTCACCCAATTTTGGGATTTGTATATAAAACAGTGCTTTAGGAGCAAATCCTGAACATCAGCCTTCTCTACCTGTACATTTATTTTAGCTTCCCTCTACTTGGTTAAGTGGATCTGTGTATATAATGTTGTTATGCCAATAAAGGTTCTTTGTTTGTTGTTGTTGTTACTAAGCAGATGACATTTATGGGGTGGTTTGCTATTGCTTTCCCCTGTCATCTATACCTTATCCCCAGCAAGCTGGGTACTCATTTCACTGCCCTCAGAAGGAGGAAAGACTGAGTTGACCTTGAGATGGCTACCTGAAACTGACTTCTGTTGGGATCGAACTCAGGTTATGAGCAGAGCTCTGACTGCAGGACTACAGCTTACCATTCTGGACCACAGTGCTCTTAATGGGGGGAAAACCCATACAAATACAAGCATGTCAACTATGCTGGCATATGTATCTACCTACTGGAACTAGAAACATAAAATTGGAAGAGAACACAAGGGCCATCAAGTCCAACCCTCTGTCATGCAGGAAGACACAATCAAAGCATTCCTGACAGATGGCCATTTAACCGCTCTTTAAAAACCTCCAAAGAAGGAGGCGCCACACTCCAAGGCAGCATATTCCTTACTGTCAGGAAGTTCTTTCTAATGTTTTCCTCTATTTTGAATCCATTACTCCTTGTCCTAGTCTCTGGAGCAGCAGAAAACAAGCTTGCTCCCACTTCAACATGACATGCCTTCATATATTTCAACATGGCTATCATATCACCCCTGAGCCTCCTTTTCCAGACTAATTATTCCTAGCTTCCAGACTAGTTATATCTAACTTTTCAACACCAATTACAACTAGCTCCCTTACCTGCTCCTCATAGGGTATTGAAATCAGACTTCTACATTACAGTCATACTCCTATGGACCCATTCCAGCTTGTCAATACCCTTTTTGAATTGTGGTGCCCAGAACTGGACACCACAGTAGACAAGGTGAGATACGGAACAAAGGGAGGATTTTACACCCATTGTTTTCCTCTTTGCAGGATCCCAATGACTGTGGAATTCCCTTCAGAGCAGGTACATTGAGGTCTTGCCACCATAAGCTAATTTCAACAGAAAGCATCCCTTTGTACCCAAATCCTCCCTACAGACAGATTTCAGTCTATGTATGCACACAATTTACTTGAGGTGATGGTGGCAAAACTTCGTCTCGGTCACATAGGCCCCTGTGGGTCACATAGGACCATAAATCCTACACAATCGGTGCCTGATCTGGATCTTGACTGCAGTGCGCATAGATTTCCCCCTCCCCTCCATTTTTCTGAACTGAAATGATCCATCAGGGGTGGGGTGGACAGATGCTATTTGGCCTATTGGGGAAATCCACTGGGACCATTTCTGGTTGGGATAATGGCAAGGGGAGGAGGGGAAGAAGGGTGTCGTGATCCGCCCATGTCTGTTTTGATCCTGCCATGTCTCTCCCACCCAGGATGTTGGAATTCTTTCTCCCCCTCACTCCCCGCTCCCTTTTCATTACTGAGGTTGGGTGTACTTTCTCACTCTTTGTGCTTTGGCTTCCCCGGAACCCTTCTCTTCTCATTCCCCCTCCTTGCTGAGCTTACGTTTTTCCACTTTGCTTCTCAGGCCTTATCAGCTCATTAGACACCTGCTGTTGTTGTTCTGTCAGTGGTGTGGAATGTAGGTTGTTTTGGCCCTGGGAGAGGCCCCCTTATTTGTGGACTGTAGGCTGGCGAGGGCCCAGTCCCCTCTTGGGAATGGACAGTCAGGGTGGTGATGTGGGACATGACATAGGGTATAATGGAGGGCACTTTGTTGCTTGTCCTTTCGCTCTGGCAATAGACATCTAAATGCTTATTCCTGATGCTGTTTCATCTATATATATGAAAAGCTAACAGTGTTTTTGTTGATGATAGTATAACTCAGTAACTGCTGGGCCAATTCCTCTGAAAATTCCCAGTCACTATAGTCAGCCAGGTGAGAGTGTTTTTAGATGTTCACATATCTGAAATTTCACACCTGGCCCAGGTAAAACACCTTTTTCTTGGCACTCCATGGTGAAGGACATGCAGCTGCCTGTGTGTAACTGTCACCCTTAGAATGTTTGTGCTGCTTAGAATGTTCACTCAGATGGCCAGATAGGAGCAGTGGAAACAGTACATAGGTAGTAACTCCAGTGGAAGTAAAACACATACACACACATACACACGAGGGAGAGGGAAGGGAGGGAGAGGGAGGGAGGGAGGGGTGGCATGCAAGGGAAGAGAGGGAGGGAAAGGAAAAGGACGGAGGGGGAGACATGCAAGGGAAGAGAAGTGAGAGAGGGGAGACCGTGAGGGGTGGCATGCAAGGGAGGGGAGGCAAGGGGCCCAGCATCTTGATATGACCCACCCACCCTAGCGGAGGAAAAGGGAAGGGAAGGAGGGGAAGGGGTGGCATGCAAGGGAAGAGAAGTGAGGGAGGGAAGAGAGTGAGGGGTGATATGCAAGGGATGGGAGGGAGGGGCCAGGCACCCTAGATTCCCTGAATACTGCAGTTACAGTTAAGAAAACCAGGCAGGCATTACTCAGGAGTAAGCTCAGTACAGCAACCGTGACATACTTGAATGGCTGCGTCACGCCCCTCAGAGGGTTTCCTCAGAAGCGACACCCATTGCCACCAACCAAACTTACTCTCAGGTAAAGGATCATGACCAGCAAGCCTAGATGTGTGGGAGGGGTACCTTTCCATCCCCCCCAAGGAATGCAGGCACACACATCAATGACATCGCACAGTGTCAGGGTGTGTCTTTGCATGAGCATGTAGTCATCCCCGCAGGGTCGTCGCTAAGGAAGAGGCGAGACGCGGAGGTTTCATCTGGTGGAGAGCGCCAGCAGCGGGAGCGCGGGTGTCCGTGTTCCTAGCGACTCTGCCGCGTGCTGGTTCCTGGCACCTTTTATTATGATTCTAGCGGGGGCGTGTAGAAGGGCGGAACGGGGGGAATTCCGGGAGAGCGGGAGACTTAGAGATCATCATGTGATGCATGATCTCACCTGGCTGCTACGTGCGGAGAGGAGCGCCAGCTGCCTGGGCTTCACCCTCACCTGCTGGGGCAAGACCATTGTCCCTTTGTCCGGGACAATCGGTGGTTGTGAGCCAGGTAGTTCATGACCTGTGACTCATCGGGGGATGAGGGGTGGGGGAGCGGTGCGACCAGAAGGCCGTAGGAGCGCCGGTGTGCCAGCGCTCTACTTACGGTGCTGCTGGGTTAGCAGTGCATCCCTACATCTCCTCCTTTTTTACATTTAGAAGGGAGGCCGAAAATGTTGGGGGGTGATTTAAAGGGACGCTTCATCTCCTCCGCCGCTAATAAGCTGGCTGGAAGCTGCTTGTGCAACATTAGAACTTGGCTATGGCGATGTAAGGGAAAGTCGAGGGGTTTCTTACACATGTTACAGGCAATATTAGATATACATTGAATGAAACAAGATCCGACGATGAGGCACACAATCAAGCCACTGCATCTGGCAACTCATGTAATCTCTTCATATGAATCACCAATGACAAACAATCAATGCATGCACGAATAGAATTGGTGAACTTCGGTGAAGGGCACAGGCCAGAACGGCCGATAGTCTTGGTGTGACAGGAAATAAGTGCGGGGATTCCCACAAGGGAAGTCGCGAGGGAAACATAACGCCTTACTAGAGCCGCCACGTCGCTCCGGCAAAGATGGGGTCCGAGGGGAAGTGGGATGACGGTGGCGCTGTGGGTTTCCGGGGTGGTTTTTCCTGAGGCAGGACGATGGTGAGGCGGCAGCAGAGAGTTCCGGCAGACGGATGCAACAACAAACAAATAACATAACTTCTAAAATTAAAGCATGCAATAACTTCTATGATCAGCTGGGTTACAGAGCTCCACAATTCCTTTGGAGGTCGGCTCCAAAGGGCACCGCTGTAGATGGGGAACAATAAACATAGCTAAACAATACAAAAACTAGGTGATGAAAGGAAAAAGGGGGGCAGCCCATGGCTGCATAATTGTCCAATGCACGGCTCTTGCTGTTTGGCCACCAACGCCCTGAGAGCCGCATGGTGGTAGAGTCCATGGATTTCTCAAGAACGTAGAGAGAGAGCTACCGATAGTCTCTAGCATTGTGTTCAGCACCCCTCACGAGCAAGGCTGCGAGACAAGGCATGTTCCGATAACAATCAGGTGGTTGGAGACAGCTGAGAGTTCCAAAGGTTAACCTATCAGGAGTGTTCCTGGCTGCAACTTCACCCAGCCAGGGGGGGGGCGGCAGAGAGGGGAGAGAGAATGATGGGTTGTAGATGAGGAGCATGACACACAGCTGCTTTCAACCTCTGAGCCATAGCTGGCCCAGGCAGAAGGACGAAACATGGCGGCGGCGGCTAATTGCTCCCAGATGCTGGTCTGGTCAAAGCTCATCAGGGTGTGGCCGACTCTGCCACCGGCAGGGAGGCAGCAGAGCAGGCAGAGGGATGGTGGCCGAAGCTGGCAGTGATGATTGCAAAGAGGGCGGTACAGAGATCCCTCGGATGCCTCGGGGTAGCCTTGCTGGCATGCAGCAGCTCTTGAGCTTGGGCTGGCGGTCGCCTTGACATCCCCCCCAGGTCATCCGGGTCTTTGGACCATCTAAGGCGTCGGTGGCGGGCAAGCTCGCTGAGGTCAGCCAAGGGATCCTCCAGAGAGATTCGGCCCATCTCTGGGATGGGGTTGGTTTCCTTCCCATGCCATTCCATGGGCTGGCCTGTCATGGCGAAGTCGGGATCCACAGGAGATCTGTAGGAAGAAGGACTGAAACACACCCCCTTCCCCAGGTTATAGGAGGGGGGGTCGGGTCCCAAGCCAGGCTTGGAGAGCCGATGGCTGGAGGTCAAGACCAAGTTTTGTTGGATTTTAGTGTTTGCTATAAGAAGATTCATATAAGAAGGCTTATCTTGCAGTCTGCATAGGGGTTGCTTTTAATGCACTCTGTTGGGGTCAGCCTACTCCTCTTTCTTTAAGCTATTTGACAGGGAGGGCAGAGGGTATGATCCCGATGGAAGCTGGCTTCAGAGCCGCCATCTGGTAAGTACAAAGCGAGGGTCCGAGCCTCAGTGGGAGGAGGGGGCTAGCGGACCCTGAGGGAATTGTGGGTGTGCATGCTTAATTTGGTAACACAAAAGAGGGCTTTGATGCGCTTTTGGGTGATGGATGCATCCGGGAGACAAAGTAATCAGGCGATTAATAGGGTAAACCCCACACACAAAGGGGGAGGGGGTCTTTCTTGGTAGGGAAAATGTACTTACTGCGATCTTGGTGGTTAACGCTTAGAGGCTTGAAATGGTGCTGAATTTGTAATCGAATTTGCTGGTTGAAAAATAGAAGGAAGGAAGGGAGGGAGGGGGAACAGCTCCTGGGCGGAATTCTAGGGAGTGAATTCAGGAGACAATAATAAAGGGTACGCAGGAGAAAGAAAAGTGGGGGGGAAGTTGTCTTTGGAATCCTTTACCTTCCCCTCCTGTAAGGAGACCTTGGGCGGTTTGAACTCGCTTCCTCACCTTCACAGCTGAGGCTGTGTAAGGTAGCGGTGGCCGAGGGAGCCCCCAGGCATGGTGACCAGCCAGGTGTTCCCAGCGGGAAAATGTGGGAGCACGGAAATAACTCTGGCTCCATATATAAACCGAAAGCTACGCCAATGTGGTAATGTAGGCTCAAACCTTTCAGGGCACTGGCACACACAATCAAAAGGAGAAAAACTTTAATTGAGGCACAAGTGAGCATAGCTTAGAAGCTAATGGAAAAATCCCTCTTATGAGGGGAAAAACTTTAGGGGTCTCTGAGAAGGGGGCAAGACATACAGAACATACATAGGGCATACAGAGCACATATAAAGTAAATGAGGAGGGATTGCAACTCTGATTTGAGATCTTGCTCTCTGGATCTTGCAGGCTTATTCCTTTGTAGGTTGCGACCCTGCTTTTCCTGAGGTACTGACAATTTTGCTGCCACTGGGAGCTTTGAGCTTAGGGCTTCTTGCACAGGCTCAGAGGCTGGGTGAGAGGTCTGGTTTGAACCTTACAGCTTGAGAGGGCCAAGGGGGCTTCTTCTTCATGAAGGACTTTGGGCTTAAGGCCATTGTGCGAAAGCATCTTCCCCTTTCCATGCCCTATTGTCCCAGTAGATTGGCTATGGGGCATTCTGAGGGAGGGTTCAAAACGGCAGTCCTCCTGTTTACCGAGATCGGACTGGGCATAGTGCCACAAAGCTGGCGTTCTCTCTCTGTCAGCATTTCTTTCTGTTGCAATTCAGCGGCTGTGGACTCTGCAGAGATTTTGAAATGCGTGCCACTCTGGGGCACCTGGCGGAGGCATGGTGACTTTGGAAGCAGAAGGGGTTAGCAGAGCAGGAAGTATAGACGTAGGGGGGGGGAGCAAGCAACGAGATTTAGATTAGCTGAACTTGTGATCAGACTCGAGTGCGAGAGCATTAGGGCAGGATGATCGGATGAACTTGGCAGTTCCTGCGGGATGTTTGTCCCCAAGACCTGGATGTGGATGGCTCCCTGGTGCGCGGAGTCGATGACCCCTGGGATGCCGATGAACAATCCCTGTTCAGCGGCAGAAGCTTTTTTTGGCAAGACCCTTCAGCCCAATGGTCTCCGTGGGGATGGGATCACCACACTGAGCTGGAGAATAAGATCTCATAGGGGAGCTCTGGGAAGGGTTTGAGGTGCTGGACCTTGGTTCCGGGCTTGAGACGTTCGGGTGCTGGCCTCCCCAGCGGGCATTGGGAGCACCTGGTCTTAGACCTCCCTGGGGGTCTTCGGCCCCTCTGGCATCCCCTTCCGGCTCGGGTTGCAGGCCCCCCTGTCGGGCAGCCTACAATCCCACGGAAGTGTCCCGGCTTGTTGCAATTGAAACACTCGTGCCCTGGTTGTCCGCTGGCAGCTGGAGAGGGCTGGGCGGCTAGAAGGCTGGACTTGATGGGCTTAAAGACCCGGAGATCCTGGCAAGCCTTAAGCATGTCGGCCCGTTCGGGGTTCCTACCTAGACCTGCAGGGACTGCTTTATGCACTCAGCGGAGGCGTATGCCTTTGGTAAGGCATGCTTAAGGAGTTCGGCCTGGGCCTCCTCGCTGTCAACCCGCCAGTTCTTTGAGGGCCTCCTGGAGCCCGTTCACATCAATTCGGGCATAGGGCTCCTGAGGTTTCTGGCCGACGCTAGAAAAGCTTTGGGCTGGCCGCCTGGTGTTGGGGACTTTCTAAAACGCCTTGTAGGCTTATCTGTGAGGCTGCACTATAAGGGTGGCATTCCCGCAGGACAATTTGCTGCTGTTGGGGTTAGTGAAAGTTTCGCGAGCCATAAAGCTGCGCTACGGTGTAGGTGCCGCCAGAGGCTGCTCCTCTGTTTATGCACCGCTGGCGGTACTCGCCTTCCCAGATCACATACCGTGCGGGGTTTAAAAGCATGCGAAAGGTGGTTTTCCAGTCCTCCGGAACCGCTAGGTGGTTCCTGGCGACCGCTTCCAACATGCCTCTCCCATAGGGGCTGGTGACTCCCCACGTCCCGCATTGCCTTGCGGAGCTCAGTGAGAATGTTAAAACTCAGGGGGCGGGTACCTAATAACTCATCGAACGATGCCATCCCTCCCCTCGCTATCTGGTGTAGTGGACGGGGCACATGGCAAGGGATGTCGGCATCGCCCTCTTCCGCCAGGGTTTCCTTCTCTTGCAGATCGTGGCTAATACGCTCTGTTATTGTTTTTTAAAACCGCGCCATTACGTACCGACGGAGGTGCGGTGTTTGTGGAAACAAGGCGGAGCCGGCGGGAGGAGTGCTGCCCAGCCGCCGGGAGAATTTGAAGGAGGCGGGGAAGCAAGGGAGGCAGAGGGAGGACAGGCGTCCAATTTAGTGGGATAGAGAAAATTCCGGGGGTGAAACTGGAAGCTGAAGGGCTCCAAAGGGAGGGCGCATCTACAGCAAGGGAGCCATAGACCCGCAGGCTGATGACGACATAACATTGCCTCCACGTCTGCAGCAGTGACATCGGCTACGAGGCTCTGTGTGAGGAGTGCTCACGATGTTTTCCCCAATCCTTTGCGATTCACCGTCCCCCTTTCTAAAGTTCATGGACATTGAGCTTCAATCTCCTCAACCACCTTGCTAGCTCCCCTCTCTTTATGGGAGCACCCTGCCGCATTTCGCCAGCGCTTTCAATTCGCTAACGCGCTTGTCATAAGCCCTGCTTTGGTAAGCTCCCATACTTACCGCTGGTTCACAGGACGAGAGAGAGTGTCCTAGGAACCTCGAAGTCCCTGGACGCGCCGATCCAGCCGGACGGGCGGTAACCGAGAGGTGGGTTCCCTGGACGCGCTCGATCCAGCGGGATCGCCGGTACCGCGTCCTAATCCCAGGCCGGTGCACGGTAAGCAGGGCGGAGGTTTGAGGATTCCCGGGTTTCCAGGCACCAGCTTGTAGTCATCCCCGCAGGGTCGCCGCGGCGAAGAGGCTGGTGACGCCGGAGGTTTCAACTGGTGGAGAGAGCCAGAAGCGGGAGCGGGAGCGCTGGTGTCCGTGTTCCTAGCCACTCTGCCGCTGCGGCTGGTTCCTGGCAACCTTTATTGATGAGATTCTAGCTGGGCGTGCAGAAGGGCGGAACGGGGGGAATTCCGGGAGAGCCGGAGACTGAGAGATCATCATGTGATGCATGATCTCACCTGGCTGCTACGTGCGGAGAGGAGCATCAGCGTCTGGGCCTAATCCTCACCTGGGGGCAAGACCATTGTCCCTTTGTCCGGGACACCCGGTGGTTGTGAGCCAGGTAGTTCATGACCTGTGACTCATCGGGGGATGAGGGGTGGGGGAGCGGTGCAACCAGAAGGCCGTAGGAGCGCCGGTGTGCCAGCGCTCTACTTACGGTGCTGCTGGGTCAGCAGTGCATCCCTACAGAGCACGTACTGCTGGCCTCTGCAATTGATTTGCTGCTACTGTTCCTTTCCCATTTCACCACAATAAGCCACAGCAACACATGGCTGGGCCCCGCTAGTAATAAATATATCATCTGAACACATAATCTCATATTCAACAGTCCAAGGGTGCAACAAAGGGCCAAAGACTCTTTACCATGTGTGCTACAGGCGCAATTGGAATCGAGCACCGAGTATGCAGGAATTTAGACCAGTCTGCAACTCAAATCTGGCATTTTCCACACAGCCAATATAGCCTGGGATAAGGTGGTGAAACATTCCGGTTTGGCCATGACTTCCACATGGCTTTCAGGCCTAAATCAGGCCCACCCCACAAGATTTCCCTTATCCCGCGGCTTTAAAAAAAACACGATAAAATTGGAGGTTCTTTTTAAAAAGCCCGGGCTGATCCTTCTCCCATGCAAACACCGGAGACAGACTGGTTTATTTTTCCACCCCGCCACCTGCTCTCCCCACCCCACAGCTACAGTCAATCAGGACGTCAGAAAAACGGGAATGTTCACACATACACAGAAATCTACGTAAACTCCGTAGACATAAACTCCGTAAACGTGTGTAAACGTAAAACGTTCATGTGGAAAATGAAAATAAACCGGGGACTCATGCATGATTCCCCGGAGCGCTTCCTTCCGGCCCACTGACGGGGCAGTCGTGCGAAGGGAAAACAGGGATAAAAAGAACCTGGGGTATATGATCCCAGGTCTATCCCAGGGTATTTTGTCCATGGGGAAAATGCCTCTGACAGTGACACAGGATGAGGATCCCAGATGCAACCAGTTTGTCCTAATGTGTAAATGGGCCCTTATCTACAAAGACGCTTTTATATTGTGGCAGAAAAGAGGCCATTTCAGTATACGTTTCTTTCTCTCCGCAAAGGTAAGGAAGTAAATACTAGAGGCAGCTTTCCATCATGTGCAAAGATACAACAGAAAGAATACTACGGCAGCTTTGTTGTGTTAAAGGATACATGTTGGACACAGTCTAAATTGACAGTAAAGTTAAACTAACTGCCTGCTTGCATCTCCCAAGGGATGTGTGAAAAACCAGGTCTTAACATGGAACCCTGAAAGAAATCTGCATTCCATACTTTAAGAACATAAGAACTAGCCTGCTGGATCAGACCAGAGTCCATCTAGTCCAGCACTCTGCTACTCGCAGTGGCCCACCAGGTGCCTTTGGGAGGTCACATGCAGGAGGTGAAAGCAATGGCCTTCTGCTGCTGCTGCTCCCGAGCACCTGGTCTACTAAGGCATTTGCAATCTCTGATCAAGGAGGATCAAGATTGGTAGCCATAGATCGACTTCTCCTCCATAAATCTGTCCAAGCCCTTTTTAAAGCTATCCTCCTGTGGCAGCATATTCCAAACACCACCTCCTGTGGCAGCATATTCCAAACACCAATCACACGTTGCGTGAAGAAGTGTTTCCTTTTATTAGTCCTAATTCTTCCCCCCAGCATATTCAATGTATGCCCCCTGGTTCTAGTATTGTGAGAAAGAGAGAAAAATTTCTCTCTGTCAACATTTTCTACCCCATGCATAATTTTATAGACTTCAATCCTATCCCCCCTCAGACGTCTCCTCTCCAAACTAAAGAGTCCCAAACGCTGCAGCCTCTCCTCATAAGGAAGGTGCTCCAATCCTTCAATCATCCTCGTTGCCCTTCTCTGCACTTTTTCTATCTCTGCGATATCCTTTTTGAGATGTGGCGACCAGAACTGAACACAGTACTCCAAGTGCGGTCGCACCACAATGCCAATAAAGGCCCTGGATTGGATTGGATCGCATTCCACACTCCTGACTTTTAAAAATTTTGTAACCTCCAGAATGACAGAGTTCTGGTGAATTTGAAAACTTCCACAACGTTTTGTGTCAATTTGGTTGATCCTAAAGAAAGGTACAGATTTTGTTCTGTTGTTTGGCTTTTGTGTAAAGCACTTCGCAGTCCGGTGGAATTCACTTCCGGGTAGATGCATTTCAGATTTTAGCCTTAACTAGTTTGTGTGAATATGGCTGTACAACTTTTCTAAATTGGCAATGGCCACTGGCTTTCTCCCCACCCCTTCCTGCGGCAGACCCCCGCCCCCCCCCATGTCATTCCTTAGGAACCTTGACCCAACTTTCTGTGGAGATCAGTGGCAAGAGGTGTACAGCCTATAGGGACATGGCGTCGCTTTTGAAAGCCAGTTTGCAGGGGGGGCAGGGGTGGGGCTTGGGGCCACACTCCCGAGCTCCCCCCCCCCCCGGCACTTTAAGCAGCAGTCCTGAACAATCACAGATGCTCTAGGCCAGAGGTGTCCCAACTCTGGCATTTCAGATGTTCATGGACTACAATTCCCATCAGCCCCTGCTGGCATGCTTGGTTTAGATGGCCTATATGGTCCCTTCCACTTCTATATTTCTGTCTTCTTATAGTTTCAAGTATCCACGTAACACAAATATATTTCCAGCTCCTGACAGTACTCCTTCCCTTGGTGTGTTTGAAATCACATACACAGAATTTCTGACCATCTTCAAAGCCAGCATGGTGTAGTGGTTAAGATTCGGTGAACTCTAATCTGGGGAACTGGGTTTGATTCCCCACTCCTCCACCTAAGCAGTGGACTCTAATCTGGTGAACTGGATTGGTTTCCCTGCTCCTCCACATGAAGCCTGCTGGGTGACCTTGGGCTAGTCACAATTCGTTCAGATCTCTCAGCCTCGCCTACCTCACAAGGTATCTGTTTCGTGGTGAGGAAGGGAAAGGAGTTTGTCAGCCTCTTACAGGAGAGAGAAAAAAAGGGGGGGGTATCCAAACTCTTCTTCTTTGTTAGCTCAGTTTGGTTTTGGGGGGAGAAAATAAAACAACTGGTAAAACTTGGTTATTTTTGTTTTATTTAAATAAACATAAACCTTTCAGTGTTGCAAATCCCCCCCCAAAAGGTCAAACCCCACCCCCACCCCCAAGAATAGTTAACACACAGAGAGGAAAGGGTAAATTGCATATTCCAATACTAGGTAAATTTCATGTGACCAGTTCATTTGTTGCAGTTAGACCAGACAGAGAAAGATAAAGGAAGGGAGAAAAAAAGAAAAAGGAAAAAAGGAAAGTCTTAATTTGGATTATCCAACATGGGGTTAAGCAATTTTTTTATTTAAAAAAAAGGAAAGAAAAGAAAAGAAAGAAAGAAAGAAAGAAAGAAAGAAAGAAAGAAAGAAAGAAAGAAAGAAAGAAAGAAAGAAAGAAAGAAAGAAAGAAAGAAAGAAAGAAAGAAAGAAAGAAAGAAAGAAAGAAAAACAGCACATCAATGTCACTTGCATTAATTCTGTTTAAAAACCACTTTTTTTCCTACCAACTTAAATCTCACTGTAGACTTTTGAAAAAGCTGACCTACTGTTTTCCCCGTTTCCTACCCTTTTCCTGGCCCAGCACTAATCTACACATCCAATCAACGGATGCAACATTCTACTTCCATGCTAATCTATCCAAGTAATCTAGGATCTTTTTTTTTTTCATAGCAAAGATAAATAGAACAAAAAAAGAGGAGTTACTATACATAATGCTCTATTTTATACAATGGCTGCATCCAAAGCTGTAAATCAACGTCCTTTTGAACTGATCACTTTTACCCTTAGTTATACACTTTTATTCAAAAATAGAAAAGAAAAGAAAAGAGGAGACAGCTTTTTAGATATCGAAGGCATATTCTTCAAAACATTACACCGAAGGCAAAGAATTTTAATCCTTCCCATCACAAAAAAATAATAATAATCCAAAAACCTGACGGGCAAGGGAGACTTCCAGACACTCCCCCCTCCCCAACTTCTTCTCCACTGCTTTCTTCCACACAAGGAAAGGTCTTCCGTTATCTACACAGGAATTTAATCGCTGAAATTACAAAAGAGGAAAACAGAAAAAGGAGAAAAAAGAAGAAGTATTCTTCATCTCAAAGTAAACTGCCAAAGCCCCGGGAATGAAATAAGAGTCAATTTAAAACGACAGTCCGTTTGAATTCAGAATCTTTTAGCTTATGTTCGTGAGTTTCAACGACGTCCTCGGGCGAGCCGTGTGCGTTAGTCAAGAGGTCCTTGGAAAATAAGTCTGATGTAGCCTTGTTCGCCGGAAAGCTGATGTGCGCAGAACGGGCAGGCTGCATGAAAAGTGTGGGTACCGTGCGGAAGAGGGATTTGGGACCAATAGGCCGTTGTCTTTTCTGAGCAGACGTGTCCACATGGGCTGAACACGTGAGTTGGGGGCCCAGCGTCCACATAAAATCCAGCTTCACATCCCAGCCAGAGAGGCACGTAAGGACCGACCGATCGGCACATGGGACATTCCCGATCCTTCCCGTCTCTCTCTTCTTTGTTCCCCCAGTTATGGTAGCCGTGGACATGGCCACAGCTCAGGTAGACCCAGGGCTGCTTTTCGTCTACGACGTCTTTCCGCTTCATACTGGGGAAGGCTAATGTGTTAAAGCCCACCGGGCACTGAGGCCGAGCCGCATTGATTTCCTGCCGCAGAGCTTCCAGGTGTTTCACCGTTGGAGTGCGGGAAAGCCCTTCCGCCGTGCGCCACAGCAGGGTGGCTCCACACAGGTCAATCAGAGAGCCGTCCTGCAGCTGGTTAGTTTCGTTTTCGACCTGGCGGGAAAAGAGACACGTCGGTTTGGCAGAGTTAAGTGTGAACAGCCTTTGATATCAACAACAAACACGATCCCTTAATTCTTCCTGCGTCCATGAACTGGATATGGGTTACTGTTACCTAAGGCAGTGGTTAACAACCAGGGGTACGTTTACTCCCAGGGGTGTGCGCCAGAGTGTTTGGGGGTACTCAGAAAAAAAAACTTAATGGGTTTGCCAATATGGAGGTACAATGTTAGGGAAATGGGTTCCACCCCCCAGTCACAGCTTCTCGGAGCTCTCTCAGCCCCACCCACCTCACAGGGTGTTTGTTGTGAGGGGGAAAGGGCAAGGAGACTGTCAGCCCCTTTGAGTCTCCTGCAGGAGAGAAAGGGGGGACATAAATCCAAACTCTTCTTCCTCTTCTTCTACAAAGGTGGGAATCACTGACATAAGGTATCACTATGATTTTCCCAGCAGGGCCATATTAACCCATGGCCAGGCCTCTAGGCTTTCAGGTACTTTGGGCTCCCTCCGGCACTTCAATCTTTCACCCCACTACAGCTGACAGCCTGACCCTTGTACATTAGGAACTAGACCGCAGGACATCGCCCTATATCCATTTTGAGGTTCTCTTTCAGAATTTTGCTCACAATTTTATTCACTCACTCACAATCAGTCAAGGTCATGACTAGACTGTATTGCTCACGGAGGTGTAATAAGGGAGGAGGCAGCATGACATCGCAACCTTGACACTAAGCGTGTTATTGGCCCACTGTCTCCCCCCCCCCCCCCCCCCCGCACTGACTCAAAACACACCTCAGCTGTCTACGAGCGTGCTTTGTAACTCACTCTCAACTGGCTCATGAACTCGCTCAGTCGAGGCTTGTCAGAAAGGCTGAAGTCCTAGGGGGCTAGTAACAGTGCCTCAACAAAAACAATTGATGGGACCCCAGTCTCTGTGGGACTCCTAGGCTTCAGCCTAGTTAGAATAATGGATAATACGGCCCAGTTTCACGGGCAGAAGGGGTATGATTTTCACTGATCCTCCATTGTGGAACTCTGATTTCTCTCTGTTGTCCCCAAGAAGCAGCATTTCAAAAGGCACATGGGAGTGAATAAGCCATGGAAATTTCCACTGGATCCCAGCCAGTACACGGAAATCTCAGCTGTTTCTTTTTTCACAATACCAAGTTCCTTGGTTCTAGCCAGCTTCATCAGAACATAAGAACTAGCCTGCTAGATCAGACCAGAGTCCATCTAGTCCAGCTCTCTGCTACTCGCAGTGGCCCACCAGGTGCCTTTGGGAGCTCACGTGCAGGAGGTGAAAGCAATGGCCTTCTGTGGCTGCTGCTCCCAAGCACCTGGTCTGCTAAGGCATTTGCAATCTCACATCAAGGAGGATCAAGATTGGTAGCCATAGATCGACTTCTCCTCCATGAATCTGTCCAAGCCCTTTTTAAAGCTATCCAGGTTAGTGGCCATCACCACCTCCTGCGGCAGCATATTCTAAACACCAATCACACGCTGCGTGAAGAAGTGTTTCCTTTTATTAGTCCTAATTCTTCCCCCCAGCATTTTCAATGGATGCCCCCTGGTTCTAGTATTGTGAGAGAGAAAAATTTCTCTCCGTCAACATTTTCTACCCCATGCATAATTTTATAGACTTCAATCCTATCCCCCCTCAGACGTCTCCTCTCCAAACTAAAGAGTCCCAAACACTGCAGCCTCTCCTCATAAGGAAGGTGCTCCAGTCCCTCAGTCATCCTCGTTGCCCTTCTCAGCACTTTTTCTATCTCTTCGATATCCTTTTTGAGATGTGGCGACCAGAACTGAACACAGTACTCCAAGTGCGGTCGCACCACGGCTTTATAGCTTCCCTGTTGTATCTCTTGTCAACATTTCAATTCAAGAAAATCAAGCTGGACTTGTTGATTGTGTAGATCTTCCATGATTTTAATAAGCATTAGGTCCAGTGTCCACCTTAATTTTTTTTAATTTATATTTTAATTGAATCCAAACATTTTCCAGCTAGTGTATTCTAGGACATATTTTACATATAGTTCAGCATGTTACACGCACCATGAGGCAAGCCTCTTTCCAAACCCTTTCCTCTCCATTTCTTATATTTTCTGCCTCAGTTCCATCATTGGATCGTGTTTCAGTAATATTACCAGATCCTATTCCAGCTCTGGTTTTCAAAACTCTAAAAAGCATCTCCTGATCTCGTTAAACCTTTCCATCCCTCCATGTGGATAAACAGATAAAATACATGGTGGACAGTTACAAAATATGGAAATGGCATGAATGCAATTAGTAGAGCTACCCTTGCCACTTCTAGGTAACTTCAGGAGTCATCTATGGTCAGAACTTCCTGTACGTAGACAAGGCCTTATTTTCTTTTTAATTTTTCTCCCCAGAGAGCTCAGCCCCTCCTCCTGTCAATTTTCACCCACTAATCAGCTGAGCGCTGGTGGGCAAGGGCTGCAATCGGCTGGTGGTCTTCCACCATAAGCAGCCACATAGGACCCCTACTGATGAGATGCGGGCTTTTTCTGGGGGTTATTTCCTCCTAACAGCCGGCCTCTGTCAGCAGGGATGTGTGAAGATTCAGCAGCTACTGATGGAAGCAAGAAGAAAGAGCTGAAGAAGGTGATAGCTAGGAAAAGGGTCCTGTGAACCAGAAGCGGGAACGGAGAGCAAGATGGAGCCCACAGGAAGAGGAGCCTCGGGAGTCTTTGCTGAGGATGAGGTGGAGTCTCACAAAACAGTAGCAGGCTCAGAATTGTAAAGGTGCCTGCAGGTTCAAAAAAGGTTGAGGACCCCAATCCAATGGCGTAGTCACCAGGGGGCGAGACGAGGGCGTCTTGCACAGGGCGCATGATGGTCCGGGGGCGTTCCGGGGCAGGTGTGGCCGGGGCAGGGGCGCAGAGCACATGTACCCCGGGTGCAGGCCCCCCTCGCTATGGCTCTGCCCCAATCAATTACATTTATGGAGTCAGATCTTCCTGGAAACTGGGAATCTTACTCCCAATGTAGCATGATGCTGGGATACAGCAGGCAGACAGTGGCTCTTCCCAAAGTACTTAATGTCTGTAATGTTTTCAATGTTTAGATTATTTAATTGATAAATTGGGAATTGTTTTTATGACTGTGATTGAAATATGTATGTCAGCCGCCCTGAGCCTGGCTTTGGCCGGGGCATTCAAGCCAATAAAATAAAAATAAACAAATAAAGTGCAAAACGATACTGTGGACAGCTGTTGGGCCCGCTTGCTATTCTTACCATTTTGCCTCTCTGCTGAGCAGATCTTGTTTCGCGGAGGCTGAATACATTCCCACATACAGATATCTCCCTCCACACGCCTGGCTTGGAGTCTTCGGTGAAGCCGTTCCGTGGATGCATGACCAGGACTCCATTTGTAGTCAAACCGTCCATCTGCCCGTCAGAGGTCTTCCACTTGGCAGCTTTTTCCTGCAAGGAAACCACCAACAAAAGGCACTTTTATTCAATCGCTCGTCCTCAGATTTCGGCTGGAATCCAAACAAAGCATCAGGGAGCAGAGGCAGCCATTCCTTACCCCTAGGAAAATGTTCTTGGAGGAGTCAAATCCGGCAGCGTAGATCCTCGCGGTGAAAGGAGGGTTGCGTTCGCATATGATCCGGCAGGCAAACCTTGAGATGGTGCTTTGCACGGACTGAGTTTCTGAATTGCTTTGGCTGCCCGGAACGGTATCAGTCACTACGAAATCTATTGGACTTTCTGTCGATCGGCCAATCTGGTAAAAATAAAAAATGGATGCATTCAGATACGTTAAGAACATAAGAAAGAGCCTGCTGGATCAGACCAGAGTCCATCGAGTCCGGCACTCTGCTACTCGCAGTGGCCCACTAGATACCTTTGGGAGCTCACATGCAGGATGTGAAAGCAATGGCCTTCTGCTGCTGCTGCTCCTGGGCACCTGGTCTGCTAAGACATTTGCAATCTCAGATATTGCAAGGAGGATCAAGATCGGTAGCCACAGATCGACTTCGTTCATGATGCAGTGGACAAAGAAAAGGGAGCTTCCAAAGTATCGTAAAACAAAGTATCGTAAAACATGGCCTGGTCAAACCAGCGAAGCGTTATCATTCATCCAACAGCATCCAAGTCTTCAGATACCAATTCCATCTGAACTATTGTGCTGTTTTATTCTGAACTGTTTGGCTGCAGGGAGTCACTTCCTGGCTACACTTTCACAATTGGGGAGACAGGTGATATAGTGGTAAGGTTTAAACTAGGATCTGAGAAACCCAGGTTTAAACTTGCACTCTGCCAAGAAGAAGAAGTAGAGTTTGGATTTCTATCTCCCCTTTCTCTCCTGTAGGGGCTGACAAGCTCCTTTCCCTTCTCCCCTCACAACAAACACCCTGTGAGGTAGGTGGGGCTGAGAGAGCTCAGAACTGTGACTAGCCCAAGGTCACCCAGCTGGCATGTGTGGGAGTGCACAGGCTAATCTGAATTCCCCAGATAAGCCTCCACAGTTTAAGCGGCAGAGCGGGGAATCAAACCTGGTGCCTCCAGATTAGAGTACACCTGCTCTTAACCACTACGCCACTGCTGCAAGGAAGTTTGCTCGGTGGCGTTGGGCCAGTCACGCACTCTCAGACGAACCTACCTCACAGGGTTGCTGTGAGGATAAACATAAAAAAGGAGAACAATGCAAGTTACTTTGGATCCTCGCTCAGGAGGACGGTGGAGCGTAAATGAAGTAAACAAATAAATAAGCAAAGCTGGATTATACAGCTGCACCCACAAACTAGAAGGGAATGATGCTACTATCGTTAGCCATGCTTCGCTGTTTGCTAGGTTAATCAGCTGTAATTATTCTGTGTGAGGCCGCACCTTGAAGGCAGTGTGAAAGCTACAATTACTTTTACAAAAAAGCTGGGGCCCGTTTTATATCTGGAGTAAGCAGGAGACCACACGGGCAGCCCTAGAACCTGAACAACTTCACTAGCTACCTGTATGTTGCTAGGCACAATTCAAGTGGTGATTTTGACCTTGAAAAAGCCTTCGTTCCAGATCATCCCCAGGATAATCTTCTGCTTAGCAGGAGCTCCTGATTTTTTAATATCTGCCAGTAAAAATCTACTCAGAATGCCATCTCAAGTGCATGCAAGAATGGCATCTGCCAGCCGGGCCTTCTTAGTGTAGGCTGACCAGACGTCCCACTTTTGGCGGGACCGTCACGCCTTTAAACAATTTGTCCCGCGTCCCATGGGTTCTGCAAATTGTTCTGATTTTTGGGAGGCTGCTGCACTGCCTTCTGGGGCGCAAGGCAGTGCGGCAGCCTCCCGCGCGCCCGGCCACAGGAGCGCCCGGCCTTCTGGGGCTTGCCGCTTCCCCGTCCCGGATCACAAAGGTGACCATCTGGTCACCTTATCTTAGTGGTAGGGCCAACGCAGAATTACTTGACTAGAATGTAGTAGTTTCATGGCAGACTAAAATGGCTGCCCTCTGAAACTATCTTCAGAGGCACCTTGAACGCCTAAGGCATTTATTATGAACTGAACTTTCACGATGTTCACCGGAGCTTCCGAGTCTGGCAGCTGGGAGGGGGAGCGAGCAGTCTGAATAGAAAGTTACTTTCTTTTTCACATAGCTGAACAAGTAGGGGCGCCCGGGCCAGATGACTGCTTATCTCAGCCTCTGGCCTTGAAAATCGGACTCACCATTTCACTGTCTTTGCTTTGCAGTTGGGTAGCGCCGGAAGAAGAGGGGGATGAATACTTTGGGTTGACGTATGTGGGGTTTGGGAAAAGACAATTTAGAATTGGCTTTTCATCTGCTGGCCACTGATACTTTCCAATACAGCCTTTTAAACCGATGGTTTTCAGAGTTTTATTTGGTCTCAGATCCAGGGCTTGACACATGAGTTAGAGCCCAAATACCTCAGGATATACTTACTCACAAACACAATGGTACAACAAACCATTGTGGGGTGTGGGAAAAAGCATAAGGTCAGAAGGCCCACCATGTGGGCGTGTTGCATGACATTATTGAGCTCCAGCCAGGAATGTAAACAATCCTGTCCATGTGGGTGTGGACCAATCCCAGCTGGTGATGAACTGTCAAAAGTACATAAACTTATAAACTGGGATAATGACTGTATGTAGAAGCCTGGCCACTCCCAGTTCACATTGACCCCAAACTGGATAGGTCAAATCTGCCTAGGACAATGCAGATGAGCAGGGCTCTCCAATCTTTTTGGAATTCTGAAATGGCATGATGGGGGTAGCCACAAAATGGCTGCCACAAAATGGCTGCCGGAGGAGGTGGAGCCAGTAAGGCTGGGTTACATAATTTTAAAAACAAGGACTCTCTCCAAAGGAAGTATAGCAATGTATGTGTTATGGTTGCCACTCCCTCCTACGCTACCCCCCCCCCGATCAGCCGACTGGGGGGACTTTCCAGCAGCGGGATAGGTCTACATCGGCATTTCAGCATCATCACCATCAACACAACAGTGTTTTGGTATTGGGGCAAAAACTATCGGGAAAATGGCTTCTACAATGCTAAGACACTGGTGTAGGCTCCTCCTTCTGTCAATAGGTCCCCCTCCCATTGCCAAGGTTACCAGTGTGTTTTGTATTACATTTCACCCTTGCTTTTCATAATAAAAGATGGTCATTGTCCCCTCAAATCAGGGTACTACCCAAATCATTGTAATTTGCAGCAACTGATTCTCAATGGCTTTCAAGCTGGGAAGAACTTCAACTTTTGATTGTGATGTATGCAATGTGTTGAGGAAGGTTGTATAAGAAGAGATGGACTAAGAAGGGACAAAAGGGAAAAAGGATCCTTCACAAGTGTATGGCAGAGAGGAGAACGAAGCTCCCAGATCCCCTGAGGTCCATTCACAATGAGCGCTTTCCCAATCGTTAACAATCTGAAGTAGAGTGAAAGTTTCACACAACTTCCAACATCAGAAAAATATCACAACAACAAGAATTTGGGTCATTCCCATCTGTGCATACAACCCTTACCTGAAACATATCTGTATTGCTGTCGTGAGTGTATTCAACTACCACCGTCTGAACTCGAGACAAGGTATAGGATATACTGTGCTGGTCCTTGTTACTTATTGCCTGTTGAAAAGAAGAGAAGCATATTTGCAGTTTGTCTGTATGCCCTTTTGTGCATCTTAAATGTAATGGCTTTCGGCCCTAGGGGGTTCAATTCTATGGGACCCAAAAAGACCCATCTCCCACTGCCCCCTAAAGCAAAGTTCCCCAAACCTGGATGATGTCATCTAGACACTCTCCTGAAGATACCCTGAAAGTTTTGTGACTGTACCTTCAGAAATGTGCACCCCACAGCCCTCCACCAGAAATTCCCCATTCACTGCAGAACAAAGAATCTTGGGCAAATTTCTGGTGGTGCCTGCAGGGGACACATTTTTAGATGTATCGGCACCATCTTCTTAGCTCCCATTGGAAAGGATGGGGAATAGGAGCACCCCTTTTGGGGGTCCATAGCTTTGGCCCCCCTGAACCAAACTGCACCAAACTTTGGGGGAGGGTATCATCAGGACAGTCTCCTGATGATACCCTGAAATTTTGGTACCAATACATCTAAGAATGTGCCCCCTGCAGACCAAAACGTGAAAAAACACCCAAAAATTAAAACCGTGGTTTGGCTGCTGATTCAAATCCCATGAATTCGGATCGGATGGGATTCGGACAGCTCGGATTCGGACCCTACTCGTCCGAATTCGTACGAATCAGTGCAGATTCAGTCCTAACCCAAATTCGGACTGCCCAAATCTCCAACCCTAGTTACTATTAGTGTGCTGTGCAGAAACCTCCAAAGTTTTGTGATTCAACTCAGCCTTCACAGCAGCCATTTTGCTGAGCTGACCATTTAAAATTTCAAAAGTATCCAAGAGGCTCAAGGTTATGGACTTCTGCATTACATGCACGAGACTAGCAAGGTCAAGTACAAGAAGAATGAAGCTGATATGGGGAAGACAAGACAGAGGTGCTCGGGAGCAGCACCAGCAGACAGCCATTGCTTTCACATCCTGAATGTCAGCTCCCAAAGATATCTGGTGGACCACTGCGAGTAGCAGAGTGCTGGACTAGATGGACTCTGGTCTGATCCAGCAGGCTCTTTCTTATGTTCTTAGAGGTTTATAAAATTATTCATGGCAAGCATTAACCAGAAGGGGGCAGTGTAGAAAGAGACATTGTTTTTCCTCTCCAACATGTCATGCAGAAAACAACTACTTTACACACCACCTTACTAACTTGTGGGATTGACTGTTCAATCCATTCCAAGGCCTTTATTGGCATCTAGGCTATAAAGTATTACATGATATACAAAAATTTAAAAGAAAGAGTTAAAAAGCAAAGAGTTAATACAATTGTAAAAAGGACCAGAATAAAAATTAGCACCCTTTCTTTGGAAGATGGAGCTTAATGGCTTCCTGCAGAAATTTAGCTACACTTTTGCACATTTCGAAGATGGGGCTATTTAGTAGGAAATCAGCTTGGAACTATCAGAAAACTCAGCCCTCTGTTTATATACTTCACTCAATTTTTATTGTACAACGGGCAATAGAAGAACGTGCGTTGTACAGTTTCAGGGCAACACTTTGGAATCTTCCATAGAGGAGAGCAGATGGCAGGACGTTGAATCTGGCGAGGGAAAAGCCCCTTTGGTGATTTGGATTTTGAAGAAAGCAAGGATAACGGATTGACTGTCAAACAATGTGGCAATGAGGTATCCAAACATTGAGACAGCTTTCACAAAGTGTACCAAACTAGACAAAATGTAGGACCTACTTACAGCTACCTGCCTTCATGGCCACATGGTCAATATTCAGGAGCAGTTCACATTAGTCATTGGTACGGGGGAGAGAACAGTGGCAGGCAGGACATCACTGAGATTGCACATACACTCTGTGCTCCACCAGTTGTACTCACTCCCAGTTCAGCAGTGAATCTGGTGCAAGGAAGAGGCATAGTGGGGGGAAATGGCACCTAGGGCAAAATGGGGCCCTCCACACCCTGTGGTAGCTATGCCCCCCCTCCACACCCCACTTGCCTGAGCTGGTGGCGGTCCCAGGCAGCCTGGTGGGGCTGAGGGGCGCTTGGCTGCAGCCTCCACTGGGCCTGGCAGGGTGGGGCTGAGGGGGCACACTGCAGCAGACCCACTAGGCCGCACCTTCAGCTTCTGCTGGCTGATGGATCAGCCTGGCGGATCCAGGCCCGGCGGAGGGGTGAAGGGGGAGGGGTGTAGTGAGCGATTTTGCACTTCCCCATGGACGCCTCCACTCCTCCCCTGCGCTGACTCAGATGAGCCAAGTCAGTGCGAGGGAGGCATGGGGGGCCCACTGCAAAATCACCCCTCACATAGCACACTCCTCCCCGTGCCAACCTGGCAGCTGAGTCAGTGTGGGGGAGGAGGGGCGTGGGGGCAATTTTGTGGCCCCCCATGTGACAGGATGGGGTGTTTCCCTTTTTTAAGGTTTTGGTGCTGACCATCAAAGCTCTAAATGGTCTAAATGGGTTGACCATCAAAGCGCTAAATGACCATCAAAGCTCTAAATCATACGTGCTGAGGACTCCTGAAAGTCCCCACCCCCACCCCCTCCCCCAAGAGGGCTCTACGCTCAACTGGTCCCTGGACCTAAAGATATCCAGCTGTCCTCAATCATAGTCAGGGCCTTTGTTTTGTTTTCTGCTGATTATGACTGCACGCACACTTGACCCATTCATTCGGATTACTTAATTTGTTGACAGGCCAGCGTGGAAAACAAAACGCTGTCTTAGAGAGGCCTCTAATCTGATCCACCGGGGCTCTTGTTCGCAATGTGGGCGAGAGGATTGGCTCCAGCAGCCCTACAAATTGATTGCCCTTTTTTTTCTGCAGATAGGCGTTTCGCCCCCACCCCACAGAAGTCGCTGCACAGGCTCCGTATCACTCCTGGCACCTGTCTATACACAAAGCACGCCTCACGATCAACCTCCCGTGGAGCTCACTGAAAGCCTGATCCGACAAATGCTAATTAGGCACAGGTGTGTCACTTCGCAGCGACGAATTACCCAGAAATCACTTCTTTGGACCTTTAAGCGCCCGACTGATCTATCCCACAAAACAGACCGAACTGGTCATGCTTGATGCTTCGCAAGAGAACACATGTTGCTACGAGACAGGCGCATTAGTCACGCCTACTGCGAGCCATATGTTGGCCCAGACGCCTTGAGTGATTAAGATACTCGGGATGATTAAACACCAGCAGACTGGTGGGGCACGGAACGTGATGGCTGACATAGCCCTCTTTTACCCCATTCCCTTGAGAATGTAATAGGGGAGGAGGATGGGGGGTCCTTTGTTTGTTTTATTAAACAGATGTTATTTACTCACGCCGGTCCCCCGCAGTGATTTTTAATGAAGTAACTCGGACAATGTGGGTGCTACTGGGAGACAAAGGGAATGGAAATTTATGCTATGTAGGAAAGGCACAGATCTAACAAAGCAGATTAAGTGCCACCATTTGACAGCCCAGGCCATGAGGTTTGGGGAAATGGGAGCCATTTGCCTTCAGAGACCAAGCCTTGCCTGTAACACAGACCTGGGCATTATACGGCCCGTGGGCCACGTCCGGCCCGCCGGATGACCCTGACTGGCCCCCCTGCCATGCTGGGGAGCGAGGCGTCTTTGAAAGCCCCGCAGAAGCCGGTTGCCTTGGCTGCCGGCTTCTGCGGGGCTTTCAAAAGCGCCTTGCCCCCCTGCCTTACTGGGGAGCGAGGCGCCTTTGAAAGCCCCGCGGAAGCCAGTTGCCTTGGCTGCCGGCTTCTGTGGGGTTTTCAAAAGCGCCTCGCCCCCCTGCCTTTTGGCCCGGCCCTCCACAATATTTTCTGTTTCTTATGCGGCCCCATGGAAAAAATAATTGCCCACCCCTGCTGTAACAGATCAGATGGACACTCCCATGAGCGTCAAACTTACGGGCTTGGATGGAGGGGAACACAGGAACTCATGCAATTTGCAAACAGAGGGGCTGGAAGACGCGAGCTGAGCTCTTTTCTTATTTCAAAACTAATAATGGGCCATTGAGGGATTCGTCACTCATCTGGGGGGGAAAATGAAAATCCTAGACACATGGTATCCTACAACATCAACAGGTCCGGCTATTTTCAGCATGGTCTGTTTCTAGCTTGCAAACTGTTCATGGGTATAATTTTAGACGACTGAATGTTGTTGTATGCGTTGTTCTATTGGGGATGACTCTCACGTTGCCCTTTCTTGTGCTGGTTTGATGGCATTGGTGGTATTTCGTGAAAGGTCTCTGCGGAGGCCGCTTACACATTCTGGTCCTTTCCACACAAACCTTTTCAAACGTGTCGAGACAGAAAATAAAACATTTCCTCTATGGGGTTCTGCATTGCTTTTACCCCTCCCCCCCAAGACGTTTTATTTCCAGTCTCAAAAACGTTTTAAATGAATCCCCTTTTAAAACGATTCTCTGTCTGAGACGTTTCGAAAACATTTTCAGTTGCTGCGCGAACTATTGCCTACGTTTCCCATACTTCTCTGCTGCCCTGAACTTCTTCCTCGCCACCATTTTCTGAGCTCCCTCTGTCCCTCCTCGCCTGTTTATTTGCAGCGTTTCTCTGTGTTCTTTTTGCAGGAGGGGAATCTTCGAAGCATCGAGTATACGAGGAGCGGAGAATTACGGCACGAAGCTATGAGGCTCCGAAGCATCGATTCAACATAGAACTAAAAAATGTGGTGGAAATCACGTAATGCAGGCCAGGAATGGGTTCGTGGGGGGAAGGGGGGGGGAGTCCAGACATACATCATCACAAAGGGGGGATTGAAAATGTTTTAGGGGATTTATGTGGCAAGAGTCTCTCAAAACAAGCAACTTCTGATCCTCCAAGTGCAGATAAATCCTCTCTGAATGAGGGGGGGGGAGAGGGGAGTGTCTATATGACTTCATGGGTTAAAGGTGCCAACCTCCAGTTTTGGCCTGGAATTACAACTGATCTCCAGACTACATACATTGCTCGTTTATTATTTATTTATTTACTTAAAATATCTGTTCCATTTCTCCTGGAGAAAATGGGTGGTTTGGAAGATGGGTGGTGTGGCCTGATAGCCTGCGGAGGCCCCTCCCCTCCCTAAACCCCACAAATCTCCAGGTATTTCTGACCCCACAGCTGACAATCCTATTCATAGCTCCATATGGGACCAGCACATACCGTGTTTCCCCGAATATAAGACAGTGTCTTATATTAATTTTTGCTCCCAAAGATGCGCTATGTCTTATTTTCAGGGGATGTCTTATTTTTCTGTGTTCTGTTCGTCGGGCATGCTTCCAAACAAAAACTTTGCTACGTCTTACTTTCGGGGGATGCCTTATATTTCGCACTTCAGCAAAACCTCTACTATGTCTTATTTTCTGGGGATGTCTTATATTCGGGGAAGCAGGGTACTTGTGCACTACCTGAATCTTGAAAGCAGCAACAGAGCTGTTACTGAGGGAAGTCCTCCAATCAGACAGAACGCTTTCTACCACAAAACATTTCTTCTTCTTCTCCCCCCCAAGGACGGGCTGGCCTTTCAGAATAACAGGCCTTGCATTGGAATGATTCCACCCATTTTATTTACAATATGCTTGCTAGTGTATCTTTTTTTTAAAAAGAAGCTTGTCCTTAGGTGAGAGCAGCCCATTCGTCAAACTTACCTTTGCTGCCTGGGGTGTGCAGGCAATATGCACAGTGCTTGGTTTCACCCCGTTGGCTTTGGGCCTTTTAAATAAAGCAAATCTGCTTTTTCTTCTTCCTCGGTCTCCGTTTGGAAGGGAGCCATTGTACCTGTGGAAGAGGAACGAGGGATTACACAGAAGCTGAGGAGCGGGCGGCCTCCAAGTTTATTTGCGTATAGCATCCTTTAGAGATGAGAACCTTAATATATATACGAGTGTAGGTGGGTGGATGGATGGATGGATGGATGGATGGATGGATGGATGGATGGATGGATGGATGGATGGATGGATGGATGGATGGATGGATGGATGGATGGATGGATGGATGGATGGATGGATGGATGGATGGATGGATGGATGGATGGAATTTGCTGATCTAAAGGATGGCTTTAAAAGAAGATTAGACAGAGGGGTCTATCAGTGCAACGTTCAGGGGAGTCAGTCTTTGAATTCCAGTGACAGAAGTCAACATCAAAGGAAGGCTGCAGCCTCTATGACCTGTTGTTGGACCTCCAGAGGAACTGGCTGACCACTATGTGAGACAGGATGCTAAATTAAATGGACCACTGGTCTGATCCAGCAGGGCTCTTCTGATGTTCTCATGAGGCCTCAGCCTCTATGTCTTGTTGTTGGATCTCCAGAAGGTTAACCACTATGTGAAACAGGATGCTAAACTAGATGGACCATTGGTCACATCCAGCAGGGCTCGTCTGATGTTTTCATGAAGGCCTATGTCCTGTTGCTGGACCTCCAGAGGAACTGATTGGTCACTATGTGAGGCAGGATGCTAAACTAGATGGACCACTGCTCTGATCCAGCAGGGCTCTTCTGATGTTCTTATGCATTTGGGATCACAAGAAAGCTTTGAAAAATACTGAGGATCACACAGGTGAACATACATGAGGTTGCCTTATTCTGAATCAGACTCTTGGTCTGTCAAAGTCAGTACTGCTCTCTCTCTCACTCTCTCTCTCTCTCTCTCTCTCTCTCTCTCAATCAATCAATCAATCAATCAATCAATCAATCAATCAAATTAGTTTTTGGACCGCCCTTCCCCAAAGGGCTCAGGACGGTGAACAACAAGTATAAAATATCACTTTAAGCACAGTTTAAAATATAACAGCTCAATGCCCACTTAATAAACCAGGAACCGGGTAACATCAGATGGCGGCATATTCCTCCCCAACTCAGAGCGGTAGCAGTTTTCCAGGATGTCAGGCAGAGGTTTTCTACATTACCTATTACCTAGTCCTTTTAACTACAGATAATGGAGATTGAAACTGGAATTCTGTATGCCAAGTGGAAGTCGGGAATCAACCTGGTTCGCCAGATTAGAGTCCACCGCTCTTAACCACTATACCATGCTGGCAAGATCTGCAGATCCAGACCAGTGGCGTAGCGCCAACAGGGAGAAAAGGGGTGCGATGCCCCAGGCGCATGCCTATGCGGGGGTGTGGATGGGGTGTGGTGGGGGAATTTTGGGAGTGGGGGCATAGCAAGGGCAGTGGACGCAGGCATGCCCTGGGCGCAGTTCCCCCTTGCTTCGCCCCTGATCCACACTATAACACATTGGGCCAGTGGCGTAGCTGCCAGGGGACAGGGGTGGGGTGCCTTGCCCCAGGCACGCACTGTGCATGGGCGTTCCGGGGCGTGGCGGGGGTGCATGGCATACACATGCCCCGGGCGCAGTTCCCCCTCGCTACGCCCCTGCATTGGGCAACAGACTGGGATAACAAAAGAAAATAGAAAGGGTTTTGCCTGCAGGGTTAAACTGCAGGATGACTAATGCTCAACCGGAAGTAAAATGAATGTACGAGGCTGCCATATACTGAGTTCATTCAAGTCAACATTGTCTAAGACTGGCAGCTTCTCTCCAGTGTCCCAGGCTGGGGTCTTTCACATCACCTACTGCCTGGTCCTTCTAAGTAGAGATGGCAAGGCTGGGACCTTCTGCATGTCAGGCAGATGCTCCTATCACTGACCCACAGCCCTCCTGAGTCCCATCTGAGCGCCAGGCACTTACCCTAAGACAATCAGTTCACCATACTTCACTGGTGCTTTTGACGGATGATTTTCTTGATCAGGCGAAAACATGAGCCTAGTTAAGAGCCTTTATCTCAATTTCCACTTCTCTGATCAAGAGCGTTGGCACACTTTTTTCATTATTTCCTGAAAGAGAGAACCGAGAGAGAAAAGGAAGAGGTTAAGTGCAGAACTGGGAAAGTATCCAAGAAATTAGCTGCGGCAATCAATTTTGTTAAGCGCCGCGGATTAAGCGAGCCTGCAAACGGGTCCAGCAGTAGATTGTTAGTCTCATTTTTCTTCTTCGCCCCTTCACCCAACAGCTGAGGAGTTTCTCAGTTGATTACCCATCTCACAAGACCGCTGTCGACACACTGCAGTGGATTTCATCCAGTGGCTCACCCCAGACTGCTTCCAAGTTATATCAAAGAACCTGGAAATCTGAGAACCGTCGTGTATGGTGGTTAGAGTGCTGGACTAGTATCTGGAAGGCCTGGGTTCAAATCCACTAAGCTCCTTGATTGGCTTTGAACTGGTCATACTCCCTCAGCTTCAGCCACCACACACAAGATTGGGGACAAAATGCTAACAGGATCTCTCTCTAGAGAGCCAGAATGGTTAAAAATGGTGGATTCTTCTTCCCCACTCCTCCGTATGAGCAGCAGGCTCTAATCTGGTGGACCAGGTTTCGTTCCCTGCTCCTCCACATGAAGCCTGCTGGGTGACCTTGGGCTAGTTCTCCCTGAACTCTCTTCGCCCCACCTACATCACAAGGTGTCTGCTGGACGGAGAGGAAGGGAAGGCGATTGTAAGCCGCTTTGAGATACCTTACAGGAGAGAAATGCAGGCAATAAAAACCAACTCTTCTTCTCTGTTTCTTAGGACAGTCAAGGTCCTTCTTTGGCAACTGGCAGGGAGACTCACAGGCAGTCGGGGAAAGCAGAGCCCGGGGTTACAGCCTGCCAGCAATGTCATTTCCGGCACGTTCTGAAAGTGATGTCATTGTGCTGGTGGGAACATGGAACACTCTTGGTGTCTGGGCACAAATTCTGTGGTAGAAGGCATTATTACCATAGAGATTTTGCCTGAATACCAGAGCATCCTACATTGCTGGCAATGTGACGGCATCATGTTGGGGGCATGTTGGAAGTTGAGGCCGCCAGTGATATTGGCCTACATCTGTGGTGGCGAACCTTTGGCACTCCAGATGTTATGGACTACAATCCCCATCAGCCCCTGCCAGCATGGCCAATTGGCTGATGGGAATTGTAGTCCATAACATCTGGAGTGCCAAAGGTTCGCCATCACTGGCCTAAATCTTTCCCCACTGCCAGTAAGTGAGCCCTCCCCAATGGCTTCTAAAAGGGGGTGGGGGATGGCTGAGTGCAGTGGGGCCTAGGAATAGTCCTCTTTCTCTTTGTTGTGTTAGCTGCACCAGGCCAACACTATTACTGTATTTGAGTCCAGTAACATCTTAAGGTTTGACAAGACCATATGCCATATGTTCTCTGTTACTTCATGAACGCCACACAGTTCAGGGGAAATTAACCACCAGGATGACGTAAATGCCAGCCAGTTAGCATTCTGAGCAGTTAAAATATAACTGACAGAGATCCATTAAATATTTCACTGTGTCTGCTTGCTTTTTTAAAAAGAAAAAGCTAGAATAAAAGTGTCTTTGTAGTAAAATTACCATCATTTTGTTCAACAGAAGCAGCATTATATGCATTAACAACTGTAGCCAGTAAGAGAGTCAGTCACCGTTTCTAAAAGATTTTCAACTGAAAGGAGGTTTCACTGTATATTCATTAAGGGGAGGTTTTTTTTTAAAAGGAAAGAGCAAACCACACAACTGAGATATGCTGATTCAGAAGCAAAGCCGGAACATTTAAAACGGCTGTGCCAAAGTCCTGAAACAAGTTCTGTCCATGCAACCTGGAAATATCCCCGCTCTCCCCTCCTTAAAAATAATTCACTAACTGGAAAGCCCGCATCATATGGTGTGAATAAACCTCCTCTCTATGCCACGAATCCAGACCACTGCGTTAGTGTGCCTCGTTCCGTTGAAGTTAATGCAACTGAAGCTCTTCTGTCCCCGGAGCTGCAAGCTGGCATTGCTCAAGTCTATGATCCTTTTAGCAAAAGACACAGTATTGGGCCCTTGCTAAGTTTCTGCACAAACCTTTTAAAAAGTTTTGAGGCAGGATATAAAACATTTCCTCCATGGAGGTCTGCCTTATTTCTCCCCCCCCCCCCCCACCACCACCACCACCTTTTCAAATGTTTTATTTGCAGCCTCAAAACATTTTAGATGAATCACCCTTTAAAACAGTTCTCTGGCTGAAACGTTTTGAAAACGTCGTCAGTTGCTGTGCGGTCTATTGGCCGTGTTTCCCACGCTTGTCTGCTTCCCGGAACTTCCTCTTCAGCATTATTTTCTGAGCCAAATGCATTCCCCACTCGCCTATTTATTTCAAACCTGTCTGTTTTTTTTATTTGGGAGGGGGCAATCTTCTAAACACTGCGTATACGAGAATTGTAGCATGAAGCTTTGAAGCATCGAAGCGTTGATTCAAACAGAACTTTTAAAAAAGAGGGAGAGAAATCACATAATGGGAGCCAGGGACCATTTCGAGGGGGTAAGCATCAACGTACATCATGGTAAAGGGTGGGGAGGATGACTGAAAACGTTTTTAAAATGTTCCCAGGGGTGGCCAATATCAGCAGAGTTTAAAGCGGAGTCACTCTGGTAAGATGAGAAGGACTATAGTCTTCTTGCATTCTGCAGCCTCCTACCACACTTGGAAAAGAATACTCTTCACGAAGATGTTCTTTCCATAGGCAGGCTTTACTTTAGCAGTTGAAAGGTTACACAAGTCTATACTATACAAGACTATAAGACTATACAGAACTTAACACTCAATCACACTGAACTCTGCATATACAAAGCATTGCCTCTTATACATCCAACAAGGATACTTTTCCCCCGCCCTGGCAACAACCTCTCATTGGTTTAGAGTCACAGTTGAACTCACCAATCATGTTAAAGGTCAACTGTTGCTACTTTCTTGTCCCTAGACTGACTGTCTCCGGCCTCTGTGTTGGACAAACCTCTGCTGACTTAGAAGATGAACCTTTTTTGAACCTTTCTTTTTTATATATATCATGACAGCCAACCTATGGCGCTCCAGATGTTCATGGACTACAATTCCCATCAGCCCCTGCCAGCATGGGAACTGCAGTTCATGAACATTTGGAGCGCCATAGGTTGTCCACCCTTGTTCTAGGCCAGTGATGGTGAACCTTTTTGAGACCAAGTGCCCAAGTTGCAACCCAAAACCCACTTATTTATTGCAAAGTGCCAACACGGCAATTTAACCTGAACACTGAAGTTTTAGTTTAGAAAAAACAGCTGGCTCCGAGGTGTGTGTTACTCAGGAGTAAGCTTGGTGGCAGTTGGTGGTTTTGCTTTGAAGCAACTTTGTAATTCTTCCAATGGGTGAATCATGACCCTAGGAGGGTTTACTCAGAAGCAATCCCCCTTGCCAGCAACTGAGCTTACTCCCAGGTAAAGGATCATGCTTTAGTTCTTTGCATGAAAATCAGTGGGGTTTAACAGTGCTTAACAGGGTTACCTACACTGCTTCCCCAAAACTAGGTCTTAGGTTTAATGCTAATAATTGATCCCAGCAGCCCAGGCCAGCCTAGATGTGTGGGGGAGGGGGGCAACTCTGCGCGTGCCCATAGAGAGGGCTCTGAGTGCCACCTCTGGCACCCGTGCCACAGGTTTGTCACCACTGTTCTAGGCGATTTGTGCAAAAAGGGCTAGGGGCTTGCCTTCAGTCATAGTAAGATGCATCAATGAAGCTAAGATAGGAAGGATACTGTTTGGTGTGTCGTCCACACCTTTCTTCTCCCTCTCAGGTGGCTTGTGAGAAAACATCCCTGCAGCACAATGAACTATTGGCCCCCACAATATATGGATGCTGATCGAACCAGAGTCGGTTTGTTCCACCCGCACCAGGATTCTGAAGAGACCTCAATTCTCCCTTGTGCCTGTACATCCCAGAGAGCTGGTGCCAACTCCAGACAGGGAAATTCCTGAACATTTTGGAACTGGAGCCTCGGGAGAGCAGGGTAGAAAGTCACAGAGTCCACCCTCCAAAAGAGCGTTTTCTCCAAGGGAACCCATCTCCGTAGCCTGGAGATCCGGCTGAGGTCTCTTTAGCAGCCATTGGAGCGAGAAGGAAGGAGCCGAGAGCTCACCTGCCAAGCCATATGGTGCACACGTCTCAGCTTAAATGGCTTTGTTTTGACGTCTGGGAGCAGCCCTTGGCTGTGCTTAGGTTACAGACACACAACAGACACACTCACTCAAGCTGCGGTGTACATGCTGCGGGGTTTAATTTAAACATAGGGGCCTGTGCAATAACTTTTTTTAAAGGTAGCACTTGTATACTTAGCTATTAGGCTTGCCTCTCCTTAAATTAAAGGACTGGTGTCCTCTGCCTCGACTCTCGCTCGCTTGAAAAGGGTCAGAGCATCGACATCATTTGGAAGGGGCCTGCAGTATGTTTACTTCCCACCTGAGGGAGGGCCCAGCACAGCTGAGCCGTTGGCCCGCTCCCAGATGACCTCGATTTTCAAATGCAACCCAAGTGAAATGGGTCAAAGCCACGGGAGGACACGGCAGAAAGCCACAGATATTACACTCTCCCACAGCAATAGCACTGTCCCCAGAAATGTAGGCAAAATAAAAATAGGTTTTCTGTATTTACCCAACATAAAATAAAGTCAACTGATCACGAACCCACACTTAAAAAAAAAATCCATTCTATTTCTAATGCACACCAGGAGGAGGAGGAGGAGGAGGAGGAGGAGGAGGAGGAAGAATAAGAGGAGGAGGAGGAGTTGGATTTATATCCCCCCTTTCTCTCCTGTAGGAGACTCAAGGGGGCTTACAATCTCCTTGCCCTTCCCCCCTCACAACAAACACCCTGTGAGGTAGGTGGGGCTGAGAGAGCTCCGAGAAGCTGTGACTAGCCCAAGGTCACCCAGCTGGCGTGTGTGGGAGTGCACAGGCTAATCTGAATTCCCCAGATTAGCTTCCACAGCTCAGGCAGCAGAGCTGGGAATCAAACCTGGTTCCTCCAGATTAGATACACGAGCTCTTAACCTCCTACGCCACTGCTGTTCCTTGAGGTTATCGATTTTCAATCGATAACCTCAAAAAATAACCCCCCCAATAACCCCCCCCCAAAAAAACAGAGGCAGAAAAAAATTATGTAACTTCGATTAAGCGATACTTTCCTCCACTTAGTAGACTCAAAAGGCAGAGGGCTATAAAACCAGTATCTATAATTTGCAAGGTAGTGACTGCTAACATTTTTTATTTGACAGCACAGTCAACAGATCTGTAATGGTCAACTAGAAGCCTTGTTGAGCAAAATATCTACTAGGCCACACTGACAATTGGCAGGCACTACGAAAGGTTTTGGCAGCCTTTGGCAGAAATGTGTTGGGGACCCCCGCTTTAGTATTATTCAGACGAGAAATGACATTTGAAAATAGGTGAATGACATATGATATTTAAGAGTTCTCACATGGGGGATGTAAAACAAAATCAAGAGAAGACTCATGGATAAGAGGGAATTGCTTCCTTTATGCCCATTTATTAGAAAGACTGAAAACAGATAGAGGATCCTATGGTTTTGAACATTCCCATACCAAATTTGAGCTAGAATGATGTTGAAACGATGATCATGTTATTGCTAAAAGGGATATGCTTTTGCTGAGATTTGAAACAGAAGAAGAAAAATGGGTAAAAGACTGTATGACAAATTAGGCTATGAATTCTGGGTGCAATATGCAAAAGAAAGAAAGAAAGAAAGAAAGAAAGAAAGAAAGAAAGAAAGAAAGAAAGAAAGAAAGAAAGAAAGAAAGAAAGAAAGAAAGAAAGAAAGAAAGAAAGAAAGAAAGAAAGAAAGAAAGAAAGAAGAGTTGGATTTATATCCCCCCTTTCTCTCCTTTAAGGAGGCTCAAAGGGACTCAAACACCCTGTGAGGTAGGTGGGGCTGAGAGAGCTCTGAAGAACTGTGACTAGTCCAATGTTTTATGCATATGGGAGACTGCATATGGGAGAATATGTGGTAAAAAGGTGACCCTCCAGGATGGAGTGAGGATTCAAACTCGCATCTCCCAGAACTTCATCCACCATTGTAACTGCTACTCTGTCCTGGATCTCTACATTCTTCCCTTCCCAAATCTCATTTTTTGACAGACTCGCCTTCTGTGATCTCATTCTTGAGGGCTCTGTATACCATATGATTTTATGTGCAGCTTTTAACAGCTCCAGCTGAGATGTCCTTGATTCACCCAGCGTGGGCAAATTTAAAGTTAGCAACTGTAGGTGGGAGGTAGTACAATTTTGACATCGGTGGAACAATTTTAACATTGGCGGTGGGTGAGATTCCTCTTTTAGGAAGTCTACATGTTAGGTCTCCTCAGAACTGAAAATATTTCCGATAGCCTAGATTAGTGAGGGATGAAAATACATTACGAGGTAAAAAGACAATCTTGGATCACATCCATTCTGTTTAAATAGGATTCTGAACTCGTAATATACTCTGTTAAGCATGTTAGCTAGCAAAGCCCTAATATACTAAGAAAACACTCCAAAACTGTCTTGCAGGGGCTCTTTCTGCAGAAATCACCTAGAACATTTTAAAAAAAACATTTTCAATTCCTCCCTTTACTGTAATGTTTGTCCGCACTCATCCCCTTAAAGGGTCCCTCCCCCACTTTTTGGGAGTCATTTGTTACATCGATGCTTCAATGCTTCTTGCTGAGATTCTCTATTGCTCAAATAATCAATGCTTCAAAGATCTTAGCCCCGCTCACCCCCCCAAAAAACCCCAACACATAAATTGCAAAAATAAACAGTCGAAGGGGAATGGAGTGAGCTCAGCGACTGTGATAAAATGGCGCCGAAGAAGAAGAGTTTGGATTTATATCCCCCCTTTCTCTCCTGCAGGAGACTCAAAGGGGTTTACAATCTCCTTGCCCTTCCCCCCTCACAACAAACACCCTGTGAGGTGGGTGGGGCTGAGAGAGCTCCGAGAAGCTGTGACTAGCCCAAGGTCACCCAGCTGGCGTGTGTGGGAGTGCACAGGCTAATCTGAATTCGACAGATAAGCCTCCACAGCTCAGGCGGCAGAGCGGGGAATCAAACCCGGTTCCTCCAGATTAGATACACAAGCTCTTAACCTCCTACGCCACTGCTGCTCCTTCCGAGAAGGAAGTTCACAGAGGCATGGAGGCAGTGGGAAAGATAAATGGTAGCAAATATGATCACACAGCAAAGGAAGATTTTTGAAAACGTTTCAGACTGAAGAATCTTTTTTAAAGGGGATTCGTTTAAAACGTCTTGAAGCTGGGGATAAAACATTTTCAGAACGTAATGGGGGGGGAAAGCAATGCGGAGCTCCATGGAGGAAAAGTCCGTATCTCTTTACCAAAGCAACTTTCTAAACTGCTTCGTTGTAGTACAGCCCTATTCACAGGTGCCAAAGAAGCCCTCTGGAGCAATTCTGTTTTGTACGGTTTGTGGAAGCCTTCCTTACCTAGGACAGCCGATACCAAAAAATGGTGCTCCGAGTACAGGAGAGCTACGGTATAAGCAGCCATAAAGGAATTCGAAAGGATTCCTAAGTGTAAGGATGTGTCGCCAGCCACCAAGATCCAGTCAATTCATGCCGTAGTATTCTCCTATCACTACCTATGGGAGTGAAAGCTGAACACTGAAAAAAGCCGACAGGAAAAAAAGTACCGTATATACTTGTGTATAAGTCGACCGAAATGTGTCAAGGCACCTAATTTTACCACAAAAAACTGGGAAAACTTATTGACTCGCGTATAAGTCTAGGGTGGGAAATGCAGCAGCTACTGGTAAATTTCAAAAATAAAAGTAGATACCAATAAAATGTTTTTAAATATTTATTTCAAAGAAAAACAGTATGGTGTCAACAATCACTTTAAAAGTTCTCAAGTGGAATATATAACTCTCACAAACAGTATCTCTTCAGAGTTTCATAGGGAAGATACTCAACAAGATCCCCCTTTTAAAAGTCCCTACAGGTTCTCCTTCAACACGGATAGCTTATCATTACACAGCGAAGATACTTGCGTGGTGATGGCAGCCGCTGCCCCAAAGCAAGTCTTTCTTGCAGGTCTGCAAGCTCAGCTGGACAGAAGTCCCACCTGCTTTCCAAAAACACTGGGTGGGGGCCGAGAAAGGTGCTGGCAGTGGCTGCACCCCAGGGCACCCTGTGTGTGTGTGGGGGGGGGATTCCTGCCACCATAGGCTCCAATGGTGCGGATTTCTCAATGAGAACATAAGAACATAAGAACTAGCCTGCTGGATCAGACCAGAGTCCATCTAGTCCAGCACTTTGCTACTCGCAGTGGCCCACCAGGTGCCTTTGGGAGCTCACATGCAGGATGTGAAAGCAATGGCCTGCTGCTGCTGCTGCTCCTGAGCACCTGGTCTGCTAAGGCATTTGAAATCTCAGATCAAGGAGGATCAAGATTGGTAGCCATAGATCAAGTATGGCTCCCTAGCATTCATGGAGCTTCCAGGCCTGAACAAAAATTCTGTAAGATATAAATTTAATATTTAATATACACACCTATTCACTGAATATTCACTGTGAATGAAGCTATTGGCCACCTGTAGTGCAACGAATAAACAGCCCAAGGCTTACCTGGGAACTGCCTTTGTGTCCACATAGCAGGGAGCAGGTGCAGAAAAACACGCTCAGCTCCCAGCCTTTTTTTGCTCGCCACCCGCTTGCCACCCATTCACTCGCATATAAGTCGAGGGGGACTTTTTTCAGCACAAAAAATGTGCTGAAAAAGTAGACTTATACACGAGTATATAAGGTAGATTAGTTTGAAACATGGTGTCGGAGGAGAGTGTTGTGGATACAAAACAATGAGCTCTAGATCAGTGGTTTCCAACCTGGTATATCTGTCGCCTCCTCCTCCCCAGAGTGGATGGGCCATGGCAAGATATCAGCCCCTTCCCCCTCTTCCCCTCCCTTTCCCCCCACCTTCCCCCTCTCTAATCTTCCCCCCAGGTTGGGAGGGCCACGGCCAGATGACACGCCAGAGTGTTGGGGGGGGGGGGTATGCAAAAAAAATTACATAATGGGTTTGCCAACAGGAGGTTAAACGTTAGGGAAATGGATCACCAATAGGTAAGCAAGTGAAAAAAGGCTAGGAAACACTGCTCTCAAATCGGGTCTGACCTGTCCATAGAAGTTGAATTTACTAAACTAAGGCTCTCGTATTTTGGTCCCATTCTGAGAAGACAAGACTCACAGGAAAAGACAATAATGCTAGGAAAAGGTGAAGGCAGCTGGAAAAGAAGAAGGCCCAACATGAAGGGGATTGACTCAATAAAGAAAGTCACGGCCCTCAGTTTGCAAGACCTCAACAAGGTGTTAATGATACCGTGTTTCCCCAAAAATAAGACAGTGTCTTATATTAATTTTTGCTCCCAAAGATGCGCTATGTCTTATTTTCAGGGGATGTCTTATTTTTCTGTGTTCTGTTCGTCGGGCATACTTCCAAACAAAAACTTTGCTACATCTTACTTTCGGGGGATGCCTTATATTTCGCACTTCAGCAAAACCTCTACTACGTCTTATTTTCAGGGGATGTCTTATATTCAGGGAAACAGGGTAGGTCATTCTGGAGGACACTGATTCACAGGGTCGCCATCAGTCAGAAGCAACTTGACA
This sequence comes from Sphaerodactylus townsendi, assembly GCF_021028975.2. Classification (NCBI taxonomy): domain Eukaryota; kingdom Metazoa; phylum Chordata; class Lepidosauria; order Squamata; family Sphaerodactylidae; genus Sphaerodactylus; species Sphaerodactylus townsendi. Next base: position 185,313,221 of record NC_059425.1, read on the forward strand.
GCACTCAATAAACACAGTACAGGGGATGTCCTGCGGACACTCCTACTATCGATTATGGGGAGGAACTGTGGTTCAGCAATGGACCATGTGGTCGTTCCCAGATTCAATCAGTAACATCTCCAGGTAAAACAGCTCAGGTGCTGTGAAAGGCCCTTGGATGCCCGAGACCCCGGAGATATGTTGCTGCTCAGAGTCAAACAATGCTGAGTTAGCTGGACTTCTGGGTTCAATCCCCAGGGCCTCCCACTTAAGAGGATCAGGTAGCTGATGATTTGAAAGACTATGGTCTGAGAACCTATAGGCCAATACTGACCTCGATAGACCCATGGCCTGCCTCAGCATGAAAGTGATCATTACTGTAGTGGCAAAATTTTTATTATAATACCTTCACAATGCCCTTCGGGAGACCTGTTGCAGAAAATAATGAATGACCTATTAAATGCAGGATCTAGGGAGAGATCTACCAGTTGTCCAGCTGGTACAATCTTTGGCTAAGAACACTGGCTCTCATTGGCATGAATCAGTCATTTATAAATCAGAATATGGATGTCCTTGCTAGCATACCGCCACACCCTGAATAACTATGGATTAGGTTGCAGTAGTTAAAATCAATGTGCCTCACTCAGTGGCTCGGGAGCTACATCTGGTTCTTCAATATATAGGGTTCCCAGGCCTATTCCTTCCAATGGCCTCCAGTGCCCGCTGCCACTCTGAGCAGCGTTGGAAGAAACATATTTCTAAAACCCCAAAGTCCTCTGCAGCCAGCAGTAACGATAGGTAGCTCTAGGAATTGGCAGAAAAGCTGTGGTTTTACCGCAGAATTTCCGTCAGTGCCTAGAACTGCCCGTTAACATTTTCAGGTCGTACCTGGAAATGATGCAGTGATATGTCTCACACTCTCACGTCCCCAGTCCCAACCTTCCCATATCACCTATGGCACCTTTCCCCAACATAACACTCATTCATTTTTCAGAAAAGTGGGCACGGCTATTGCCCCATGTGACTCGGGGCTGGCAGAAGATGCCCACTTACCACAGAGAGAGGTCCTGACCTCCCCCCCCCCCCGTCTCTTGTAGCGCTAGAGTTCAACTCGAAAGCTACTTGAAGCATTTATCTTTCAACATCCAGCCTACTCAAGAGTTCTGGAAAACCTGAACGTTCACACATGGCTTTGTGTCATAAACCTGACACTCTCTCATGCCACATATCTACGGTTCAACACAGGACGGAGAGACAAGCCCAAGAGGCACAGAGAAACTCTGACAATTTAGCCATACTTTGAATATTAATAAATATAACGTGCGTGCGTGCGTGATCAGTCGGTGGCACAGGGCCTTGAGCAGTCTTGCGGCCATTTTGGTTGATGGAGCTACGCAAGCTGTAGTGAATACCACTGGTTTCAACTCACTGATATAGAAGAGGTGCTCAGACAGGATGAGCAGACAAGAAGCAATATGAAATCAGGCCAACCCCAGACATGGAAAGCCAACTGAGAGAAGGTGGATAGCAGTATACAGAAAATCATCTTCCCCAAACATTTCCCCGCAATCCCACTCGGAAAATATATTTCAGAAATAGTGCCAGTTCTCTGCTGGGATAGATGAGCGTGAAGAAGATTATTCTGGCTGGGCAAGCTGCTATATTTTATCATAAAATATTTCTAAATCAACATGTATAAAGCGCACTTTGGCCCGGGGTCTTGAAGCTGAGGAAGAAGGCACTTAAAAACAAACAAAACCGAGACATTTTGCTGTTATGAAAGACAACAGCTGATTCTTCTCTGAGGAAAACCACACGACCCTCCTACATATTCTCTGTGATGTTCTCAGCTTCCCACACACACAGAGTGTCTCAGCATTGTAGTCATTGTTTTCTTTTTTATATCAGGTGGTTATTTTAGAGCTGGCAGGATGACATTAATATACCATATCCCTTCGACCAAGATTCTTTCTGGGTCAGGATCTTTTGCTATCCGCCATCTTTATTCATCCTCCGCAAAATCAACGATCCTAATTTTAAATCTGAAAGTCAAGCTTTCTTTCCGAGTAGACACATTATCCCATTTAGAAACGTCTCTTAGGCCCCTTCCGCACACGCAAAATGATGCGTTTTCAAACCACTTTCACAACTGTTTGCAAGTGGATTTTGCCATTCCGCACAGCTTCAAAGAGCACTGAAAGCAGTTTGAAAGTGCATTATTCTGCATGTGCGGAATGAGCCTCCGACAAATCCCAGTTATATAAATACAGTGGAACCTCGGTTTTCGTCCGTGATGCGTTCAGAATCACGCGACGAAAATCGAAATCGGAGTAGTCCAAGGTACGCTGTTTGCGCATGCGCAACACTGTTTGCACATGCGCAGTGCAAACGGTGCACCAGATTTACGCAAAAGTCGCCTCGAAATCCGATGGAATCCGAGGTGACTGACGATCACCAAGGCAACAAAACAGCCAGGGGCGACTGGAAAACACTGAAACCAGCGATCTCTGAGGGCAACGTTAACTGAGGTTCCACTGTACCGAGTCACGTTGACCAACTGAAACCGATTGACATTACCATCGCCAGCCCAAAAGTCACCTCCACAACTTTAAGCCCAGATAGGCTGGATGTGATAGCATATCCCAAGAGCTCAATTCATTTCCAGGCCGATCAGCTCTACCTATGACACCAGAACTACATTCATTCGTCTTGTTTTTTTATTTTAACTGTAAATGGATATTATCCTGCATACTGTTCCTGCATAGCTGTTCCACCTGGCCTTTGGGGAGACCGGCCGCTGATGGCGCCCCTCCCCCCCTTTTCTTCCTTCTATAACATCTGTGGATCCTACCATTCCTTCCTCCTTTTCTTTTTGGGGATCTATTAGTAGGACGCCATCTATATATTTGACTGAACGCTGCTTTTAATGGGGTAGTTTTAACATTTATAGAGCCACTGTTTAATCTATCTATCTATCTATCTATCTATTATACTTGTATACCGCCCTCCCCCGGAGGGCTCAGGGCGGTGAACAACAAGATATACAATAGAGCACAAAATAAAATCAATAATACCAGAGTTAATTAAATAAATAATTATGGCTCTATATACATTAAAACCAACCCTATTAAAATGCAGCTTCCAAATACCAACATAATAGATGGCGACCTACTATCAGATCCCCTAAAAGTCCCCTAAAAGAGGGGAGGAGGGGGCGGCAGATTCCACTGATGTTATGGGTGGGGGGGCCATCAGCGACTGGCCTCTCCAAAGGCCCGGTGGAATTCCAAGCTTCCCGTCTTCACACAGGCCCTCGCGAAGACTCATTAAAAGATCACTGGAGGAACCCCGCCAGCTGGAGGGAGAGCGTTCCACCAGGCAGGTGCCAGAGCTGTAAAAGCTCTGGTCTGAGTGGAGGCCAGTCGCATCATTGAGGGGCTAGGGGTCACCAGTAAATTGGCCTCTGCTGAACGTTTATTTAATCCAATTTGATATTACTGATTTTATTGTGTGCTCTATTTCTATGTTTTGTTCACCGCCCTGAGCCCTTCGGGGGAGGGCGGTTTATAAATACAATTAATAATAATAATAATAATAATAATAATAATAATAATAATAACAACAACAACAACAACAACAACAGCAACAACAACAACGATAATGATGATAATAATAATAATAATAATAATAACAACAATAACAATAACGATGACGATGACGATAATAACAACAACAACAACAACAACAACAAACGACAACGATGATAATGATAATGATGATGATAATAATAATAACAATAACGATGACGATGACGATATTAATAATAATAATAATAATAATAATAATAATAATAATAATAATAATAATAATAATAATAATAATAATAATAATAATAATACAGAACAAACTTTGAGCCAAGTTCTTTCTCAGGAATTCCCACACAGGAACGTATTCTGAGCAACACAGACGCTCAGCTTTCTGAGGTAGACCTCCTGTCGGAACATCTTTGATATGCGGATGACTCTCAAAACATGTGGGTGAAGCATGATGATACACTTCCCAAGTTTCCTGTCATGACTGTTTGAAAAAAACTGTGAAGGAAAAATGTTTTTGGCAACGTGGATTTGCTTCTCATGAACAGGTCTGTCAAAAATATCGTGCGGCAGCAACGCCATGCAACCGTTAGGCAAAAAGGAGCAGCAGTGGCATGGTTAAAAGCAGGTGTACTCTAATCTGGAGGAACCGGGTTTGATTCCTTGTTCTGCCGCTTGAGCTGTGGAGGCTTAGCTGGTGAGCCAGATTAGCTTGTGCACTCCAACACACGCCAGCTGGGTGACCTTGGGCTAGTCAGAATTCTTCTGAGCTCTCTCAGCCCCACCTACCTCACAGGGTGTTTGTTGTGAGGGGGTGGGGAAGGGAAAGGAGTTTGTAACCCCCTTTCCAAGTAAAGGGGGGATATAAATCCGGCTCTTTTTCTTCTCCATCAAAGAAGGACATTCTCTGCATTCTGACTTTGCAAGTGTTCTCACGTAGGATGTGAGGGAAAGCTGTAATGAATACCTGCAGCCCAGCTTTCCAAACGTACTGCAAGAATCAAACTGCTCCCCACTTAGGGTTGCTAACTCTGGGTCTGGAGAATTTGGAGGCAGAGACTGGGAGAGGAGGTCGGCACGGGGTCAGAGCATCCGTCCTATAAAGCTGCCGTTTCTTCCAGGGGAAATAATCTCCGTAGTCTGGAGATCAATTGTAACCCTGCAAGATCTCCAGGCCGCTGGGAAATCTCGAGGCCTGGAGGTTGACAATCTCATGATGATCTTTTAAGACCTCGCGCTGCTAATGCTATTAATTCAATACTTGATATACAGCCATCCTTAAAGCACCTCGCTTGGTATTATATAGAGATATAAATATGGGTATGTATACATTTTTTTCTTTGCAGTCAAGTCACAGTTGCTGCTTTACAGCACCAGTTGTCGAACTTCATGACCCCTCCCAGATGTTATGGACTAGTTGCCTAACCCGCCCTCCAGATGTTGGACTACAGTTGTAGAACCATGACCCTCCAGGTCATTTATGGACTGATTCCCATCATCCCCTGTCATCATGATCTTGGCAGGGGATGATGGGAACTGTAGTCCATAACATCTGGAGGGCCGCGAGTTCGACACCCCTGCCTTACAGCAACACAATAGGGGTTTCAAGGCACTAAACAAACTAGAGGTGGTTTAGCCATTGCCTGCCTCTGTGTCACAACCGTGGTATTCCTTGGTGGTCTCCCATCCAAATACTGACCACTTAGCTTCTGATACCTGATAAGACTGGGTTCATTTGGCCCACCCAGGTCAGGCCTGCTTGATATGATTTGAGTTTAATTATTCCAAACTGAATTCCAAGGAATACCTTAAATCAGGGGTCTTCAAACTATGGCCCTCCAGATGTTCATGGACTACAATTCCCATCAGCCCCTGCCAGCGTGGCCAAGTGGCAGGCCTGATGGGAATTGTAGTTCATGAACATCTGGAGGGCCATAGCTTGAAGACCCCTGCCTTAAATGTTCACAACATTTATTTGAGTACCAGCTTTTGAAAACCAGAAGAAGAAGAGTTTTGGATTGATACCTCCCTCTTGCTCTCCTGTAAGGAGACTCAAGGGGGCTTACAAACTCCTGTCCCTTCCCCCCCTCCCCACACACAACAAACACCCTGTGAGGTGGGTGGGGCTGAGACAGCTCTGAAGAACTGTGACTCACCCAAGGTCACCCAGCTGGAGTGTGTTGGTGTGCACAGGCTCATCTAGTTCCCCACAGCTCAAGCGGCAGAGCGGGGAATCAAACCCAGTTCTCCAGATTAGAGCGCACCTGCTCTTAACCACTTCGCCACTGGTGCTCCTTTCCGTCAAATGCAGGCTCATTCCGCATGGGCCAAAAACAGTGGTGTGAAAACGGTGTGAAAATGGTGTAAATGGGTTTAAAACAGCATAAAAGGGTTTATGCCATTTTCACACCGTTTTCACACCACTGTTTTTGGCCCATGCGGAATGAGCCGCAGTTCCATCAGAGCTCATTTCGATCTAGGATTCTCTGAACAGCCAACACAGGAAACGGCAGTCACGTGACAGGAAGAAATGGCACCCTAGCCCAGTGATGGCAAACCTTTTTGAGACCGAGTGCCCAAATTGCAACCCAAACCCCGCTTATTTATCACAAAGTGCCAACCCGGAAATTTAACCTGAATGCTGAGGTTTTCGTTTAGAAAAAAAGGTTGGCTTCCTCTTCCTCCGCCCCACCCGCTCGAGCAGGGGCCAGCCTGCTCTAGCCTCCAGCAAGTCCCGCGCATGCTGTTCTGTGCCTCTCTAGCATCTATGTCTTCTCTGCACCCCCACCCCCCACCCTCAGGCAGCAGCTACCCAGAGCACAGGCACCAGGCCCACCAGCCGAGTCCTCCTTGCTCACTGCAGAGCGCGCACGTCGTGCTCAGTGGCCCAGGCCAGCCTAGATGTGTGGGTGGGGGGGGGGTGTGTGTGATTTTCCAACCCCCACATGATGAACTCTGTGTGCGTGCCCACAGAGAGGGCTCCGAGTGCCACTTCTGGCACCCGTGCCATAGGTTCGCCATCACTGCCCTAGCCTATGAACCTGCCCCTGCTTCACAATGAATCCTCTCCCACCAAGTGACCTCCTCTTGCTGTCCTAGTGTCTCTCTCAATATGCACAGTAGCAGCACATCCTTCCAAAATGCAGCAAAACAAAATGGCAGCTCTTTGGGGGCCTCAGGATCCAGCAGGTGGGGATCAGTGACCCACCTGAGGGTCGGGACTAGGGTGACCAACTCCAGGTTGGGAAATTCCTAGAGATTTGGGGATATAGCCTAGTTAGGGTGTGGTTTGGAGACAGGAGAGACCTTAGAGGGGCTTAATGCCAAAAAAAAGTATTTTCTCCAAAGCAACCATGTCCTCCAGGGGAATTGATCCATGTTTCTTGGAGATTGAGTTTCCAGCTTCTACCTGGAGGTTAGTAAACCAAACCACGCTGCACCTCAGGCTATCAATACTTGTGGGGGGAAAAAAACCACAAGTTTCATCCCACAACATTGAATGTAATGCTGCTATCTTCAAACACACACAATTCTTTCAAAAGGCATAAAAGTATTCCCACAGTACAGATACTCTAATCTTGAACAATTTTCACAAAAAGAGAACAGCTCAAGGCTTGTACATTAATTCAAAAATACAGCAATCTGCTACTACATAGAGGCAGAGGTGGGATCCAGCAGGTTCTCACAGGTTCCCGAGAGTAGGTTACTCATTATTTGTGTGTGCCGAGAGGGGGTTACTCATTGGTGATTTTGCCTCGTGATTTTTGCCTTAGTTACGCCCCTCCTCTCAGCAGTAGCGCGCAGAACTTGAAGCAGTCTAGCAGGAGGTGCACCGGTGTGCGTGGCAGCCTGCGCCTGTGTGCATTTGTTTCCCACCCAAGGACCGGCGCAGCGGCTGCATCCTTGCCACAGCCCCACCCAGGAATGCCCCACCCCTGGAATGCCTGACCACACCCACGTCATGCCCCGCCCAGCCCCATTGGCGCTACACCACAGTTTGAATCCCATCACCATGGGAACCTGTTACTAAAATTTTTGGATCCCACCACTGCATAGAGGTGACCAGTCTGTCTGTCTGTCTGTCTGTCTGTCTGTCTGTCTGTCTGTCTGTCTGTCTGTCTGTCTGTCTGTCTGTCTGTCTCGTACTTGAATGTTAAAGGTACAGCAACAACGCTTGTAAATCACATGAATACAAAAAGGCTTCCCGAGCTGACCAAACTGTGGTATAGTCTGAGCTCGGGGCTTCTTCAGCTCGGCCTGATTATTTGCACGTGCACTTGCTAATAAGAAACTCAATACAGTGTTTTAAAGAGTATAGCTCCTGCCCTCCAGGACCGCGGACCAGCGTTTGTACTCAGAGTTGCTCCAGTGGGCTGTGCCTCTAAATAACAGGGGCAGCTCATCAGTCCATCGCCAAGTCATTCTTTTTGTGAACATTATTCAAGATCAGAGAATCTGTAGCGTGGGAATTCCTTTTAAAAATATTTTGAAAGAATTGTGTAGGTTTGGAGACAGCAATATTATCTTTGATTTTGTGAGATTAAACTTGTGGTTGTTTTTTTTCCCCCAAGTATCGATAGCCTGAGGTGCAGTGTAGTTTGGTTTACTTACCTATCCTCTATGTGGAGGTTAGCAAACCTGTTCCTGAATGAAGACCATATTCCTGATATTAGAGGACAGTCGAGACACAGTTACCCTGGGTAATAGAACCCAATAGAAGCAGCAGTGGCGTAGTGCTTAAGAGCAGGTGTACTCTAATCTGGAGGAACTGGGTTTGATTCTTGGCTCTGCCGCTTGAGCTGTGGAGGCTTATCTGGGGAATTCAGATTAGCCTGTACACTCCAACACACGCCAGCTGGGTGACCTTGGGCTAGTCACAGCTCTCTCAGCCCCACCTGCCTCACAGGGTGTTTGTTGTGAGGGGGGAAGGGACAGGAGTTTGTAAGCCCCTTTGAGTCTCCTTACAGGACAGAAAGGGGGATATAAATCCAACTCTTCTTCTTCAAACATTCTGAAGTGTGGTGAAGACAGCCAAAGGCCTGTTAACAGAATTCCTGAGGCATGTGTCTACAGGGCAGAGAAGGTGTGCTAAAGCTAATTCCCCGCCACTTAAGAACACGTGCAGTGTCTTCACCTCTGGCTATTCTCCCACTCCCTCGGCCCTTAATGAGATGGTCTACTCAGAATCCTACTCAAGCCTATTCAATGGGGCTTACTCCCAGGAAAAAAATGTTCACCAGATGGCACTGTTTGGAAAGATGATTCACAAATTGAGAACAGTTCCTCTCACGCGACAACTTGCGCCAAACTGATCAAGGGAGTAAAGTGGATCAAAGCGTGCTGTGCCCGAGTGTTCTGTTCACATTAAGGAGCTTGGGATGAATTTGAGTCCAGTAGCACCTCAGAGACTGACAAGATTTTCCAGGTATAAGCTTTCTGGGAGTCAAAACTCCCCCCTTCCATCAAATCTGATGGTATCTGACAAATTGAGTTTTGACTCTCAAAAGCTTATATCCACCCCCAGCGTAGCATTGTGGTTAAGAGCAGTGGGCTCTAATTTAGAGAATCAGGTTTGATTCTGCACTCCTCCATATGAGTGGCGGACTCTAATCTGGTGAATTAGATTTGTTTCCTTGCTCCTCCACATGAAGCCTGCTGGGTGACCTTGGGCCAGTCACAGTTCTCTCAGAACTCTCAGCCCCACCTGCCTCACAAAGGGTCTGTTGTGGGGAGAGGAAGGGAAAGGAGTTTGTAAACTACTTTGAGACTCCTTGTGGTTGAGGAAAGCAGGGTATAAATCCAAACTGTTCTTCTACATCTTACTCCAACACCTTAACCGCTACACCACAGGCACTCTCACCTTTTAAGGTCCTACAGGCATGATTAAAAGTCAAACATTAAAAAAGATGGTTTTAATGTGTGATGGAGAGTGGTGTAGTAGCAGGTATTCAGCCATGAGGCGAGGGGTATCCCTGCTATGATATCAGGGAATCCCTCACAATCCAGTCCGAGCACTGACCTAAAGGGCAAACAAAAAACTTAAGAAAATCCCAGAAAAAATTGCAAAAGTATCTCTACTGGCTTAGAGCCCAGTAAGAAACCTGCTCTCCCTGCTGAGGCAGGAAAAATACTGGGGAACAAGATGGATGCCCAGGCCTTCCGTAGGAAGTAGAAAACTTAGTTCCTGCCTCCCTAAGAAAGGGTTGAGAAATCACCCATCCAAGATGCCCACAGTCACCTCCAGGAAAACAAAATTCTCTGCTTGCTCCTCCTGCATTGGTACACTGAAGCTCCCCAAAACTTTGTTCCTGGGAGCCAGCACACCCTCAAGAGAAACACATGCCACAAAGCGGGGAAGGACGAATTGGGAAGGACCAATCAGAAGAAACCACTTCCGTTAACGGAAAAGCTCTTCCGTCAGAGAAACTGTGAGCTCGGTCACCTGCCTCCTTTGACAGCAATTATCAGGAAGGATTGTGCAAAGAGCTGTTCCCTCTCTTCTGCTTAATTCCCACATCTACCCCTTTCCGTTTAATTTCTTCTTTAAAAACAACTTTGTTTTCCTCCCACACCGAGATGCACACGTTCAGCAAAACACAACATCACGAGTATGTGTGGGCACGGTCACATGGGATCCAAGCACAGAGAACTTTGTCATTTGGCTGATCAAACCTTAACCCATTCACAGACTTCCTATCACGAACACACAACAGTTCGGCAAAGACTTCTCTTCCTCTCCGTTACGCACACGTCCTGCTTTGACGGCCCCCGACCATTTGATAAATCTCCTATTCTGTCCTCTCTCTACTTGAACACTGCCTCTTCCACAGGTAGGGGAACAACTCACCCGGCATCTATTCAAAAATCAGCTGCCCCAGAAACCAACTATATCAAACCACTCTAGCTACAAGCCCAACAAAAGAGAGGAAGACACTAACAGCATCCCAATGTATTTCACAGTTCATCGTTAAGAACGGTTACAGGGTCTCTTATGCCAATGTTTATTCCAGAGAATCTTTTCACAACAGTGGCTGAGTATTAAACCAAACTGAATATTAAATCCCCGTTCTGTTTTCATTTAAGTTCATGAGGAAATCAGGTGAGCTCCTTATATTACAACACTTCAGGGAAAGCAATCCCAATTCCGTGGAACAGGCACAAGACAGAAGTTGCCCAGTTTGATTTATTCAGAAGCCACCAACGAGTCTTGTCGATTTCGATGGGGCTTATTTTTGTGCCAAGATTGGGATTGGGGTAGATACATGATCAAACCCGCATCTTGAAAGCCCTTTGACTATAGGCTGCTGCTTCCAAACTCGCAGCAGATCAGACACACCGATCTGAGAACAGGAATGTGACATAACAACAGAGACGCACCGAAGCAACTTACCGGCTTCTTTCCCTTTGTGTTAATTTCCCCATCCTTTTCACACAAAAGGACGCGAGAAGAAATGATACCGGACTCCCTGATCTTCTTAAAAAGCAATCATTAAAAAAGCAGAGGTTGGTGGGGAAAAAAAAGGAGATTAAATCCACACAGGTCCGTAGGCACGCTTCAGAGAACCAGCCAACTCCCAAGCTCCAGTGAGTCTCCTGTGTTCTTTTCATTTAAGCCACTGGGGTTATACATGCTGACTCAAAAAAAGGGGGCGGGCCTCGAGTTACGCAAGCCAAGGTAAACACATGGCAATGGCTTGATGTCATTGGCTGGAGTCAGAGCTGGCATCTCTCTCGACTCCCCCAAATTCATCCCGACTCCAAAAGGAAGAACAGGAAGTGAAAGAGGAGGTGTGGTATTTATGTCCCTCGTTTTTTTCTTTTTTAAATCCTCCAGATACATGCTGAACACCCAGTATCGTGTCAGGATGGGAATATTTGCAGAAATAGATAATGTTCTATTTCCTTCCTGCCCTGCATTACATAATTGTACTGATCCATGCTACGTTCTTCGGGGGGGGGGGGGGGTTTTAAAAAAAGGAATACAATTTACTAGACTAACTTGCTTTCTTTCTCTCCCACATCACCAGCCACGGCCTCAGAGAGTCAGTATTAGAATTAGAGCACAAAGAAATGCCCCAGGCATGAGCACCTTTGAATCACAGATCCATCATGATATTCATTCAGTTCCCGAACCCCCCCCCCCCCCCAGTTATTCATCTAAAGCATTCATTAGCTCCTTTATGGAGCTCACGACATCCTAGAGGCATCACCGAACAGTATAGATTGTTTAAATTTTAATTGTAAATTTACTGAGCCCATTTGCATGGAAGGGAAGGCTATAATATTACAAAGACTATAAACAGAATAAAAATAAATGGAACAAATAAACAGAGGCCCTTTCCGCACAAACCTTTTAAAACATTAGGAGGCAGGAAATTAAAAGTTTCCCCCATGGAGTTCCATACAGTTGTTACTTCCAAAAGTTTTATTTCCAGCCTTCAAACATTTTGGATGAATCCGCTTTTTAAAACGATTCTCTGGCTGAAACGTTTTGAAAACGTCTCAAGTTGCTGTGAGATCAGTTCGCTATGTTTCCCCTCTTCTCTGCTTCCCTGAACTTTTCCCTCAGTGCTATTTTCTGAGCTCACTCCGTTCCCCCTTGCCTGTTTATTTGCAGCATTTCTCTGTTTGTTCTTTTATTTTTTGCGGGGGGAGGGGGGTGCAGCCTTTCACACATTAAGTATACAAGGAGTAGAAAATGCAGCACAAGCATTGAAGCATCGATTCAACACAGAACTTTAAAAAAAGAGAGGGAAAAATCACGTAATGGTGCCCAGGAATTGTTTTGAGGGGGTGAGTGCGGGCATGCATTGTTGTAAAGGGGGGGTTGAAATTTTTTTTACAAACATTTTAGGGAATTTGTGCAGAATGGCCTTAGATGCAAATAAAATATATTAAAAACAGAAAAAAAATAAAATTTACCAGCAGAACTGCTAAATTTACTAGCAGAACTGCTAGTAAATGTATCTAAAAATAAAAATGTCTTCAGCTTTCTTCTGAAGATCAAAAGTGAGGGACGCAGGTCAGCTTTTTTGGGAGGCATTTCCATAATCATGGGACTACCACTAAAAAAGCCCTATCTTGAGTACCTATCCACCCCTTTTAAAGATAAAAATATGACTTCTGCAGGCACCATTTGTCTTCTACTGAGGACAATGGAAGGAATCTTCTGTTGAAGCTCACCCAAGGCAGGGTGGTGTCGCGGATTCTAATCTGGAGAACCGGGTTTGATCCCCCACTCTTTCACAGGAAACCTGCTGGGTGACCTTGGGCAAGTAACAGTTCTCTCAGAACTCTCTCAGCCCACACAGAGGCAGGCAATGGCAAACCACTGCTGAACATCTCTTGCCTTGAAAACCCAACAGAGTCGCCCTACAGAGCTGTGACTTGATGGTACGTGTGCATACACACACACACACACAACTCACCCCAATATCAATAGGAATGGTTCTTTGGCCTCTCATGGACCCCCGCCTGGTGTTTATCTGAGCAAGACGAGGAGAAGGACACACACCCCATGATTATTCTTTAGCAAGCCTTTACTGGCATAGACAACAGACCAACAATAATAAAAACGGACTAAAAAGCATATGCAATACAGGAAATAAATGTTAGGTCGAAGGAAATCTACTGGTGTTAGGTAATTTCCAGGAGAAAGTCTGCCACTATCATACAGAGAGAAGGATCAGGATTGTCCAACAAGTAGTGTAATCTAATTAAATCGGGGAGATTGGGTAAATGTAAAGGAGTAAGATTCACATACTTGGATCTGATTTCCTTGAATCTGAGACAGTGTAGTAATTGGTGGGCCAGAGATTCAACTGAGCTATCGTTACATGGGCACAATCTTTTAGCCTTTTCTTGCTTATTAAATCTGCCATGTAACAAGGCAGAAGGCATAACATCAAACCTGGCGAGCATCATGGCTCTCCTTTGAGAATGATTAATGTAATGGCACTGGCCAGTAGAGCGTTCACATGGCTTACTATTGTTGAGGGTGGAAGTCAACCAAGGAGCTGCCTCGAACTTATGGAAAGCACAAAGATTGTACTTTTCAAAAATAGCATTTAAAAGGAATCGGCATTTCCTGGGGATTTTCTGCAGTTTGCCACCAAACCAGGACGGTACTGAACCAGTCTTTCTAACGTCAGGATGTTCCTGCTTGACTTTTCAGATGCCCCAGAAGAAGACGGCTAAGATAACCCAGGCAAACATGGCAAGACCCCTATCTGGACATCCACCTTGCTCTACTTGTAATGTTCGGAACAGATTACGCATAATATAACAGCAGTTAAACTCAGAAATAAAGAAGAATGAAGGCATGCTTTAAGGCTTTGTATGTAACCCTATAGGCCGTGGTGGCGAACCTTTGGCACTCCAGATGTTATGGACTACAATTCCCATCAGCCCCTGCCAGCATGGCTAATTGGCCATGTTGGCAGGGGCTGATGGGAATTGTAGTCCATAACATCTGGAGTGCCAAAGGTTCGCCACCACGGCCCTATGGGGTTGATGGTGCTTTCCATCATCAATATGCTTGAATTTGAAGTATGTTCACCCATTTTCATGGCAGCTCTAAAAGAGAGCTCGTGCACCCAGCAAGAATCCAGGGGAACTGCTGAACAATGCTAATGGAGGCAAGAGGAGGAGGAGTTTGGATTTACACCCCGCCTTTATTCTCCTGTCAGGAGATTCAAGCCAGCTGAAAAACTCCTTTCCCTTCTTCTCCCTGCAGCAGACATCTTGGGAGGTAGGTGGGGCTTAGGAAGTTCTGAGAGAACTGTGACTGGCCCAAGGGCGCCCAGCAGGATTCATGCGGAGGAGCGGGGAAACAAATCCAGTGACCATACAAAAAATCCACCGCTCGGGCGGAGGAGTGGGGAATTCAACCCGGTTCTCCAATTAGAGTCCACCCACTCGCAACCACGACACCACACTGGAAGAAAGTTACGGCTGGGAAGTAAGAGTACAGTGAAGAGAATGCCTGTGTGAGGAAGCTTTTAATTCACCTGGACCAGTTCCAGGGAAGCCTGGTGTTTCTTCACCCCTTCGCCCCCACTCAAAGGCATACCTCTGCAGACCAAGATGAGTAAGAATTATCAACCTAATGAGAATGGAAGCAGACTTTTGTCTACACCCATCTCACCTAGGTGTAAGTGATCACACCGGTTGGGAAACAGGCCTGGTGAGTTAGGCTAGACGTACTGTAACCAGGGTAATGAGAAAAATACCACCAACTATATCTTGGGGGAAGAGAGATCCGCATAAACCTGTACTCTTAAAACAAATTTTCAGAGACTAAGAAAGATCACCAGCGCTAATAAGATAGCAGTTATGCAGGGGGAAAATTAAGCCAGCTTAAAGCTGGTCTTAAAACTTTCCCATTAAAAAAAACATGGAAACACACACACACACACACACACACACACACACACACACAGATAATGACTCACAACTGTGGAAAACAGCAGATCACAGCACTGTGTCACAAGAGCATTCAAACTCATCTTCCACAGCATCAATATGAGCCTATTGCATCTCTCCAGCATTTCATTTCCATAGTTTTGCAAAAACAGTGAAAGACAGTGGCGTAGCTACCTAGGGACAAGGGGTAACCCTTGTCCCCGGGCACCGCTGTTCTGATCACATTGGGGTGCAAAATCGGCCCCCCACGTGACCAAGAAGTCCTGCTGCCTCGTCGTTTTCGCGTGCCTCGACCCAGTCCATGTGTCACCAACATGGGCGGGGTCAGGGCACTCAAAGACCATGGACTCCCTCCCCCCTTCCTTCCCCCCCTGCCGGCTGGACTTCCAGCCAGCAGCCTGCAGTCCCCTCCAGGCAGGCCAGAAGAGGCTGCAGTCCCGGCCTCGGAGACCTGTTTTATAAGCACTGAGGCCGGGGGTGGGACTTGGGGAGCAGGAAGTTTGTCTCTGGGCACCATTTACCCCTGGTGCACGCCTCTCTGGTGAAAGTTAGTCGAGAGACCGTGCAGGAGGACCTTTGGCACTCCAGATGCCATGGATTACACTTCCTGTTGCTTCAGCCAGCATGGCCACCACATGCTGGCAGGGGCTGATGGGAATTGTAGTCCATAACATCTGGAGTGCCAAAGGTTCGCCACCACTGACATGTAACATCTTGGCCTCATCTCTGCAGAGGGACCGCTGTAAAAAAAATCTCGTCTTTGTTTCACAGAGACAAAAACCCATTTGAGGTTGGAGGCATTTGTCTTGAGGCAGAGTAAACACCAACCCTTTCCTCAGTACAATTTTTCTAGCACCTTCATGCACGTGTGAAATTCAGAAACATAAAATGTCAGAAGGCATTTGTTCTTTTTCCGCTTTTAGATTTTTTTTTCAGTTCTTGGCCTCCTCCTTGTAGAAGAAAACTCTGGAAGCGCGAGGTCCCACTTTCAATGCTGTGGCAGACTTGGGTGGCTCTGACCTGGATGGCCTAGGCCCATGGTGGCAAATTTTTGGCACTCCAGATGTTACGGACTACAATTCCCATCAGCCCCCCAATTGGCCATGCTGGCAGGGGCTGATGGGAATTGTAGTCCATAACATCTGGAGTGACAAAAGTTTGCCACCCCGGGCCTAGGCTAGATCAGGCCTGTGCCGCACATGCAAAATAATGCACTTTCAATCCACTTTCAATGCACTTCGCAGCTGGATTTGCCACAAAGTGCGGAATAGCAACATCCACAAAGTGGATTGAAAGTGCGTTATTCTGCATGTGCGGAAGGGGCCCCAGTCTCGTTAGATCTTGGCTGCTAAGCAGGGTCTGGGCTGGTTAGGATTTGAATGGGAGACCGTTCAGGAAGTCCAAGGATGCTACGCACAGGCAGACAATGGCAAACCATCTACGTTTGTCCCTTGCCTTAAAAATTCCATAGGGTCACAACAAGACGACTACAATTTCATGGCCCCCAGACTTGGGTGGTTCTTTTCCTCCATCAGCTCATTGCACAGTTTAGAGCAGGGGTAGGGAACCTGCGGCTCTCCAGATGTTCAGGAACTACAATTCCCATCAGCCCCTACCAGCATGGCCAATTGGCCATGCTGGTAGGGGCTGATGGGAATTGTAGTTCCTGAACATCTGGAGAGCCGCAGGTTCCCTACCCCTGGTTTAGAGGCAACATCAGGGGAAATGGGAGCAGAGGATAAGTTGAAAGCAGAAGCCCCATCTTCATAGACCTGTACCCCTCAACAATGCTCACCGTCCCATTTGTCATTAGCGTTATCCTTACATAATATTGCCATTAGGATAGCAAGCCTAGCTCGCTGTGGATGGCAATATTTCACACAGCGACTGACTCTGCTGGTCCTCAGCGATGTTTGTGTCTAACAAAATGAAATTCTCATAATTAGAAGCCAAGGTTAATTAGAAGCAAAGCAGGGGACCCCAAACGTTTGACCTTGCGGGCACCTTTAGAATTCTGACACAGGGCAGGGGTGAAACCACAAAATGGCCGCTGTAGCCATCCACTAAATGCCCAGGAGCAAGATTATATATTGGTTCTGGTGGGTTTTCCGGGCTGTGTGGCCGTGGTCTGGTGGGTTTTGTTCCTAATGTTTCGCCTGCATCTGTGGCTGGCATCTTCAGAGGTGTATCACAGAGGGAAGTCTGTTCCACACTGTGTCTAAGTTCTAAGGAACAAAATCCATCAGACCACGGCCACACAGCCCGGAAAACCCACCAGAACCAGAACCAGCCATGAAAGCCTTCGACAAGATTATATATTGCTTTTCAATCTTCACAGCCAATTAGAAACCCTGCTGAGCAAAGGCCCCACCTAGCCCCTCCCACTTTCTAAAAGTACTTGGCGAGCACCATGAAAGACATCAACAGGTACAGGTTATCATGGGGGGGGGGGGAGAGACATAAACAAGCACAGAACTTATCTCAAGCGACCTTCCATTCCTATCCTATAAGAAGCAAAACCAGATATTAAAACCACACCCCAAAGCCTTCCAAACAACTCTTTTGGCTACGGGCAATGGGTCAGTTCTTCCAATATGAAGAAATCGACGTCTCAACAGCTGTTAATGCATTTGAAACCAGTTCCAAATCTATAGCATCCGCTTTAAGTACCCCAAAAGAGTTTAGGAGCCAAAGGAAAAGTGCTGTCATCTCGTTCATCAACTTCAGAATTTCTTACAGCAAGACCACAATTGAGCTGAAAATCTGCTTGCTCCCTTTCACTTCTCCAACAAACATCTAGAACTGAGACTTGGGTCTCCCATCCAAACACTTGTCAGGATCAAGGTTGATAGTTTGTGACAGACCCAAAATCACCTTGGAAACTTCCACGGTGCAAGTAGGAATTTAAACCTGGATTTCTCAGACCCTAGTCCATGATGCTGGCAGGGGATGATGGGAACTGTAGTCCATAACATCTGGAGGGCCACGAGTTTGACACCTATGCCCTAGTCTGACACCTGAACTACGACATCATGCTGGAAAGTCAAGAGTATTTGTAATCAAACAAGCACACACAAGCTGCTCACAGCCTAGCGGCTGTATTTTTAATCATTCTGCTCCTTTAAAAAGGGTTGAATGTGCTGCATGTGTTTGTAACATCCCAAAAGCACTCACAGTCCGAACAATGTCTTGGAATTTCTGGAGTCCACAACGGACAGGCAAGGATTCCACCTTTGCCTTCGGTGAAAGCATACTCTCCAATACTGCCCCCACCCCCGCTGAACTAGTCTAGCCAGCTTGACTTGCAACCCAATTAACCGATCTCCGAAGATCTATCAGGCCCCAAATCTGCAAGCTTCGCTCTTGCATCGGCGCTGTGCGCAAGAAAATGCATGGTGCAAAACCCCGTTGGACTGGTATGGCTACAGGAATTGAGGAAAGTTAGGTTGAAAACAACAAGCTAGCCGGCCCTTGGGAAGTCATTTCCACCCAGGTTAACCTACCACGCATTTCTGAGAGCCAGCGTGGTATAGTGGTTAAGATCAGGTGGACTCTAATCTGGAGAGTCAGGTTTGATTCCCCACTCCACCACGTGAGGAGTGGACTTTTATCTGTGAACCAGATTTGTTTCCCTACCCCTACATTCCTGCTGGGTGACCTCGGACTAGTCACAGTTCTCTCCGAACTCTCTCAGCCCCACCTACCTCACAAAGTGTCTGTTGTGGGGAGAAGGAGGGAGAAGAATTTGTAAGCCACCTTGAGACTCCTTACAGGAACGAAAAGAGGGGTATAAATCCAATCTCCTCCTTGCCATCGTCCTCTTCCTCTTCTTCATGCAGCTAGAACTGGCGTCATTTTCGTCGCTATTATGTTAGTATAGTTGCTGCTTCGCCCATCCTCACACCACCATTACAGATTTGGTAATAAAAATGATTTAGTCATTATTAGAAGACTGGACGGATCAAGAAGAACCCGGAAGTACATTGTAGATTGTTTCGGGATTGAAACCCATGCTCTGTACTCCCCATGCCATTTGATTGAAATTAACTCCATTTTCCCCATTGCCTATGGTGACTCAAAGCAGCGTACAAAATAGCATTAACCCACACAGTGTAAAAAACCGTTAATCATATCCCTATCTAGATGTTTATAAGCTGTTTTTCTCCAACATGGAGTCAAAGGTGTTTACTACAAGTGTGGGTTAGGCTGAGAGACAGTCGCGTCGTGCCAATGGGGCGAGGTGGGGCGCAACACCCTAGGTGCATGCCGGTGAGGGGTGTGGCTGGGGTGGGGGCAGGGCAGGGGTGCAGGGCACGTGCGTGCCCTGGGCGCAGTTCCCCCTTGCTCCGCCCCTGCTGAGACAGCGGTCCTTCCCACACAAACCTTTTAAAACATTTTCATGCAGGAAACAAAACATTTCCTCCATGGAGTTTTGCATTGTTTTTACCCCAAAATGTTGTATTTCCAGCCTCAAAACGTTTTAAATGAATCCCCTTTTAAAACGATTCTCTGTGGCCCTTTCCGCATCGCAACGGTGCGAGGGTGCGTCGGCATAAACAATGCCGACGCGCACACACACACCCCGGACCGTTCGCATGGACGGTCCCGGGAGTGCGGCAGGCAGCAGCGCAGCCTTCGCACAGGCTGCGCCGTCCCCGAAGCCTACTTTGTCTCCTGGCTTCCAGCTTGTCGCAGAAAACAGGGGACACGTCCCCGCAGCCTGGAGCGACAGCTCTGGAGTCGCAGGCCAGGGGGGTGCGTCTCCTGGCCTCTGCGACAAGCCGGAAGCCAGGAGACAAGATAGGCGTTTGGGAAAGGGGGGGAAATGGCACCTTCCAGCCGCTGCCGTTCGCACAGCAGCGGTTGGAAGCCGCTGTTTCCGAAATACCTCGCTCAGGGAGCGAGGTTCGGAAACAATGGCTTCGCGCCGCTTGGGGTTGCGAGGCCGCCACGTGCGAACCCCTCCCCAAGGACACTGTTTTTAGCGTCCCTAGGACGCTGTATTCTGCCCGTGCGGAAACAGCCTGCCTGAAACGTTTATAAAACATCTTCACCTGCTGTGTGATCATTTGACCGTTTCCTACACGTCCCTGCTTCCCCGAACTTCCTCCTCGACATCATTTTCTGAACTCCCTCCGTTCCCCCCTCGCCTGTTTATTTTTGACATTTAGCTGTTTGTTCTTTTATTTGGGTGGGGGGGACCAATCTTTGAAGCGTCAAATACATGAGAACTAGAGTATGAAGCACGAGGCTACAAAGCATTAAAGCATCGATTCGATAGAGAACTCAATAAACGGGAAAAATCACATCACGGAAGACAGGAATTGTTTCATGGTGGGGGTGCGAACCAAAAGGGGGGAATTGAAAACATTTTACAAATGTTTCAAGAGATTTGTGTGAAAGGGGCCAGTGTGTGGCTTTATCAGGACAACACCCACAGAAGAAACTGTGCGCTATTCCAAGAAGCTGTGTGCGCTGTACAAATGAAGTTTTTATCCACTGAAGAAGAAGAAGATTTTGGATTTATATCCCCCCTTTCTCTCCTGCAGGAGACTCAAAGGGGCTTACAATCTCCTTGGCCTTCCCCCCACAACAAACACCCTGTGAGGTAGGTGGGGCTGAGAGAGCTCCGAGAAGCTGTGACTAGCCCAAGGTCACCCAGCTGGCGTGTGTGGGAGTGTACAGGCTAATCTGAATTCCCCAGATAAGCCTCCACAGCTCAGGCGGCAGAGCTGGGAATCAAACCCGATTAGATACACGAGCTCTTAACCTCCTACGCCACTGCTGAAGGTAGGACAGGCCCAGAACAAGACAGGTTTACAGTGAAACGCTATTTTCCAGCACTTGCAAGATGCCCGCAAGAACTCTCAGGACCCAATTTTGTCTACAAGAGAGGTAATGTCTCACTTTCATGGAGAAACGTAAAACCGAATCAAGGCTGTCTGCTCTCATAATACTCAAGTTTTTATTTTCAGGGGGGGGGGGGGAACAGACGGTATCATTACTACATAAGCATGTTACTGAGCTTCTCGTAACCGAAAAACATTTCCAGTTTCTAAATTGTACAGAAAGCAGCTCCAAGTCATTCTGCAGTTTAGCCTCAGAAAAATAAATTGCAACAGTTAAGTCGTACGAGAACCTCAGCGAGTTTGACACATTTGGCGCGTGTGATCATAAGGGACTAAAATAGGCAATACAGACGCTCGGCTTAATCAGATTATTATTTATGTATTCGGAGCGTTTCTGCCCTGCCTTTCCTCCAGGGAGTTCACGGCAGCATATTTCCGTCTTCTCCCTCCTCCGTGTAAGCCTCAGGACAACCCTGTGAAGTAGGTTACCCTGAGAGACCGTGACCGGCCTCAGGTCACCCAGGGAGTTTCATGCTGGGTGGAGATTTGAACCTTGGGACTCCCAAGTCCTAGTTCAACACTTTAACCCAGGAATTCCAAACTTTTTGGAGCCTGTGGGCAGGGGTGTAGCCCTAGGCACTGCACCAACCCTAGAGTTGCGCCCGCCAGTGACATAGGGTCCAGGGGGCCAGGTAGGGCATGACGCCCCAGGCTTGCACCCAGTGGTGGGATCCAAAAATTTTAGTAACAGGTTCCCATGGTGGTGGGATTCAAACAGTGGCGTAGCGCCAATGGGGCTGGGCGGGGCACGACAGGGGTGTGGCCGGGCATTCCGGGGGCGGGGCATTAATAATTTCTCTGTTACTGTAAAAAACTCTTACTGTTAAAAAATAAGTTCCTAATTTCCAGCTGGTATCTTTCTGTCCATAATTTAAACTCATTTTAGCAAGTCCTATCGTCTACTGCCAACAGAAACAACTACTTCTCCTCTAATTGACTGCCTGTCAAATACTTAATACTTTCAAATACTTAATTTTGTTTCTAGAAATCAAAAGAAGGATACTTTCCTTAAACAAGGAACTTTACCATATTTCCAAAACATGTTTTTAAAACAGCCCAACAGGGAGAATTATCCCGTTTTCTACCTTCGCTAACCAGCCACATAGGAAACAGCAGGACTTTATGATTTTTGGACCTAATGGAATTTCTAACGGAAAAGCGGACCCAATTAGTAACCCCCTCTTGGCACACACCAATAATTAGTAACCCACTCTCGGGAACTGGTGAGAACCTGCTGGATCCCACCTCTGGTTGCACCCGCCAGTGGCATAGGGTCCAGGGGGCTGGGTGGGGCACCACGCCCCAGGCTTGCACCTATGCATGGCAGGGGCACGGCATGGGCATGTCGGGAATGTTCCGGGGCGTTCTGGGGTGGCAGCAGCATGGCAGAGGCTCAGGGTGAACTGCACCCGCCCATAGCTGCTCCTCGGCTGAACTTCTCCCACAGTTTCCCAACACCATTCCCACAAAAACTCTATGGTGCCTGTCTGAGGTACATCAAGGCCAGCAAGACACTTGGGGTAAAGACAAAGCCAGGGTGGGCGCACTCCTTCCCTGGCCTTGTCCCTACCCCCAGTGTGTTGATGGCCTCGGTGCGCCTTGGACAGAAGGAAAGCAAGGCACATTTACAGTCTGGTGGGCCCAGCCGCAAAATGGCAGCTTCAGGAGGAGGAGTCAGCCACAAAATGGCTGCTGCAGGTTATCTTCAATCACACAGTGAAGATCCTTGTGATGTAATGGCAGCTGCAACCAAAGCAACATTTTAAACAATGGGCAGCGCAAAGCAAATCTCCACTGGTTAATAAGATGCCTCGTGGGCAAAAGCCCCACCTGACTCCGCCAACTTTCTAAAAACACTTGGCAGGCATGAGAAAAGGTGTCAGGGGACCCCGGCTCTAGCCAGTACACCCCACTGGTTTTGCTATCAGATCAAGACAAATGTGTTCCTTGTATATTGGCTGCTGGAAGCAGTTGCTAAGAAAAACAGGAGACCGTACAGTCAAGTTCCATTCACGTTGCAGAGATAACACCATCGGAACAGGTTTCTGCAGCTTTTTGTAAGATGCAAAATTGGGCCCTTTCATTTCGTTTTGTTCCGGGATAGGAAGCACGCACTGCCGCAACATGTTTGCCAAAACAGCTTAACGTGTTTAGCGGTTTCCGTAAGTACGATGTCGAATCACAATTTTTCTAATTTCCTGGCAAGAACGGAAAACGACTAGAACCCTATATGCAAGTCCACGTTTTCGCTGCCAAATCGTGACACAGACTTTCCTATCTTCTCCGCTACCTTCATCTGATGCTATCGTTCCTGTCACCGATTGGGAGTGTAGGCTTCCGAGGCCCGTTCTTGGCTTCCTATCAGTCCCTGAACAAAATGGCCTTCTGGTTCCCTAGTAACCAACTCTTTTGACAGTTTGGTTCCCTTGGATTCCATCTGTTGGCAATTCAATTCTACATTTGTACATTTTTAGTAGGCAGGATACACCGAGCGAATATTTCAGTGGATAGAGGTATACTTATTTAATTTATACCAACATACGGGGTGGGGGGGAGCTTTCGTTTGTTTTGTAGAACTATGTGAAGAACCAGCAGGCGTCTTTTAAAATAATTTAACAAAAAATTTCTTAGCATACACAAGAACAATAATACAGAAACAAAAACATAAACACTTTTACTTCCCACCACATCAATACAAAACAAAAACATGAAATACAAAAAAGAAAAATAACCAAATAACGACTTCCCTCTATCTCATTATTGAATTCTAATCCATTCTAGGTTCATGCACCTATTTAAAAAAAATGGAACAATTTATCAGTTACACATTTTATGATTTCTAATATTCTGTTTCAGTTTGCTGTTTTCTTTTAGATCTCAAATCCTGCCATTATGTCTTTTCTACCATATTTTTCAATAGGTAGTCCAGAGCCCTTCGGGGGTAGGGCGGTATATAAGTTTGAAAAATGAATAAAATAAATAAAAATAAATAAAAGGTTTCTAGTTTTCTACAAACTTCTCTGTATGACTGCCGATTAATAAGATTCTTAATTTTGCTGAATATTCTGTGACCTTCTGTATCCAATCTCTGACAAATTTTTAGCTATCAGAAGAAACAGGACAAGCAGAACATATTCATCCTTTGTGATACTGAGTTGAATTCAGCAGCTGTTTCCAGAGGTGAAAAAGGAAGGCCCAATTTTGACCACCAAAAAGGTTATGATGGTGATTATGGGACCTACATGGACAAAATCCATTTGGGGCAGAGATACTGTGGCTTGAGTGAAAACATTAGTCACTCCAACTCATTATGTGCTGATCTACCCAAGAAATCAGCCACCAAGAGATAAAACTAATGCTTTTGTCCAATTCAAAAGCAATTTGTAAGGGCGTCCCTAAGTGCTAGTTTCCCCAGGACTGTCCGTAACTTTACAGGCAGGCATCTGGCCATCGATGCTGCTATTGATACCAGTTGGGCTTCAACCACTTCAGTTGGCCGTTTCACAGCCAGTTTTCCGTCAAAAGTCCCATCCTGCGGCCAACTGCAGTTGACTGTATGCTTAAGGAATTCACTCTGTCGGAGCCAAGGAGAGCCAGTTTATGGAGCCATTATGGGAAACCAACAGTGACAGACGAGCTTTCACTTTTAGGCGTAATTAAATCTTGTGGAAGCAACAGGTATCTTGCAATACGTACATATTTAAAAGAATCAGATACCCTGGTGGGTGTTTCTACCTAGGCAGAGAAATTCCAGCACATGTCAGCCATATTCCTCTTTTCCTTCTATGCTTGCAATGAATTGCGAAGTCCAGTGACCGACTGCGAAGTCGAGCGACAGATTCGGGCCAAGGTATTTGAGGACTCCCAGGATAAGAATCTGAATGAACTGTGCTCATTGTATGCCCCCTTTCGCTGCTTTTTGAGACACTGGCCCTTTCCACACAACACAAATACAACATTTTCAGGCAGGAATTAAAACATTTCCTCCATGGAGTTCTGCACGGTTTTAAGCCCAAAATGCTTTATTGCGAGCCTGACAACACATTTTCATGCTGGTCCCTAGCAAATCTTTTTGTGAAAACATCTTGAAAATGTTTTCATTTGCTGTGCAGTCTCTTTAAGAAGAAGAGTTAGGATATGCAGTCGAAGAAGAAGAAGAAGAAGAAGAAGAAGAAGAAGAAGAAGAAGAAGAAGAAGAAGAAGAAGAAGAAGAAGAAGAAGAAGAAGAAGAAGAAGAAGAAGAAGAAGAAGAAGAAGAAGAGGAGGAGGAGGAGGAGGAGGAGGAGGAGGAGGAGGAGGAGGAGGAGGAGGAGTTTGGATATATATCCCCCCTTTCTCTCCTGTAGGAGACTCAAAGGGTCTTACAATCTCCTTGCCCTTCCCCCCTCACAACAAACACCCTGTGAGGTAGGTGGGGCTGAGAGAGCTCCAAGAAGCTGTGACTAGCCCAAGGCCACCCAGCTGGCGTGTGTGGGAGTGTACAGGCTAATCTGAATTCCCCAGATAAGCCTCCACAGCTCAGGCGGCAGATCGGGGAATCAAACCCGGTTCCTCCAGATTAGATACATGAGCTCTTCACCTCCTACGCCTGTGTCACTGTTCTCTAGAGTTACGAGCCTGTGTCACTGTTCTCTAGAGTGTCAACTTGCGTGAGCCATGACAGTCCTTGGGCTATCAAAGCGAAAGCAGAAAGTGGAACAGGAAGATAATTGTTAAGGCAACAGCTCACATGCAGAACTGCCATTTACATAGCCTTGAGGGAATCTCACACATCCAAGAGCTACCAAGAAGGACGACTGCCCAAGCCATCCTGTTTAATATTAAACTTTCTGTTACATTTGCTAACCAATTAGGACCACTGGCAGGCAGAAATTATGAGTGTACCATTCGCCCATCTCCCCACAAAAAATCCCAAGCCAGAAGCAAAAGGAGGCGGCCTGAAAATGCTCCACGCATTGGTCCACTAGTCCTGGCTAGAAGGGTATGGCATTCTTTCCCATGACCTTCCTCATGGTGAGAGAACTCAAACTTGCCAGCCACACCCAATACAAAAATGACCCTGTGGTGCATACTTTGTTCAGGGACTCTCAGTGCCCACACTTATGACTCCACAATCCTTACGCCGCCCACTGCAGCATCCCTCAAGAAAGATCTCCTCAGCAACTGTGCAGAGGGAAAGGCCTACATACCACCTGCTTCGAGACTATGCATCACCCTCGGATTCCCACTCATTCCTGATGCCGGTGAAAGAACGGCAAAGTGGTTTGAGTCTCAGGTCCTTATCTCTGACAGATTGTACGACCATATGGAGTGGAAAGGAGACAAAACACACGG
This sequence comes from Sphaerodactylus townsendi, assembly GCF_021028975.2. Taxonomy (NCBI): domain Eukaryota; kingdom Metazoa; phylum Chordata; class Lepidosauria; order Squamata; family Sphaerodactylidae; genus Sphaerodactylus; species Sphaerodactylus townsendi. The sequence continues at coordinate 185,339,460 of NC_059425.1, forward strand.
CACTGGTTGGCACAACTGAAGAAGAAGAAGAAGAAGAAGAAGAAGAAGAAGAAGAAGAAGAAGAAGAAGAAGAAGAAGAAGAAGAAGAAGAAGAAGAAGAAGAAGAAGAAGAGGAGGAGGAGGAGGAGGAGGAGGAGGAGGAGGAGGAGGAGGAGGAGGAGGAGGAGGAGGATTTATATCCCCCCTTTCTCTCCTGTAGGAGACTAAAAGGGGCTGACAATCTCCTTGCCCTTCCCCCCTCACAACAAACACCCTGTGAGGTAGATGGGGCTGAGAGAGCTCAGAAGAACTGTGACTAGCCCTAGGTCACCCAGCTGGCGTGTGTTGGAGTGCATAGGCTAATCTGAATTCCCCTGATAAACCTCCACAACTCAAGTGGCAGAGTGGGGAATCAAACCCGTTTCCTCCAGATTACAGTACATCTGCTCTTAACCACTACGCCACTGCTGCTCCTTTTGAAGGTAAACAGAAGACTTAACTTGGCATAGTGTTAAAGTAGGGGTCCCCAACACAATGCTCATGACCACCAAAGATGCCTTCTGTCACTGTTCCTGGTACCTGCCAATAATTTTTAGGGAAGTGGGTGGAGTCAGGTGCAGCTTCTGGCTTCTGATTGGCCACTGGAGATGTGATTGTTTTTAAAAAACATTATTTTGGCAGCAGCTGCCAAATGAGTTCTTGGCCATGTGACTGAAGGTTCACTGTGGCAGGCTTTTCTGGTTGACTTCACCTCTTGTGACAACCATTTTGTGGCTGCACTCACCATCCTAGGGATACCAGCCTCCAGTTGGAACTTGGGGATTCTCCAGGATTACAGCTCACCTCCAACGAGAGAACATGGATGCTTTGCAGCAGTGGTTCTTAACCTGTGGGTCAGGACCCCTTTGGGGGCTGAACGACCCTTTCACAGGGGCCGCCTAAGACTCTGTGCATCAGTGTTCTCTGTCTGTAAAATGGATAAATGTTAGGGTTGGGGGTCACCACAACATGAGGAACTGTATTAAAGGGTCGCGGCATTAGGAAGGTTGAGAACTACTGCTTTGGAGAGTTTCCCAACCTGGATATGGCAAACTTACCCCCCAGAGACTCAGGGGGGGGGGGGGGCAACCCTAGTCTCACAGGCTCAAAAAGGTTAGGGACCTCTGCGTTAGAGTGTCATAAGAACATAAGAACTAGCCTGCTGGATCAGACCAGAGTCCATCTAGTCCAGCACTCTGCTACTCGCAGTGGCCCACCAGGTGCCTTTGGGAGCTCACAAGCAGGAGGTGAAAGCAATGGCCGCCTGCTGCTGCAGCAGCTCCTGAGCACCTGGTTTGCTAAGGCATTTGCAACCTCAGATCAAGGAGGATCAAGATTGGTAGCCATAGATCGACTTCTCCATAAATCTGTCCAAGCCCCTTTTAAAGCTATCCAGGTTAGTAGCCATCACCATCTCCTGTGGCAGTATATTCCAAACACCAATCACGCGTTGCGTGAAGAAGTGTTTCCTTTTATATGTCCTAATTCTTCTTCCCCCCAGCATTTTCAATGAATGCCCCCTGGTTCTAGTATTGTGAGAAAGAGAGAAAAATGTCTCTCTGTCAACATTTTCTACCCCATGCATAATTTTATAGACTTCAATCATATCCCCCCTCAGACGTCTCCTCTCCAAACTAAAGAGTCTATGACTATGTCTAAAGCCATGGTGGCGAACCTTTGGCACTCCAGATGTTAAGGACTACAATTCCCCACCCCCCCCCCCCCCCACCCCCCCCCCCCCCCACCCCCCCCCCCCCCCACCCCCCCCCCCCCCCACCCCCCCCCCCCCCCACCCCCCCCCCCCCCCACCCCCCCCCCCCCCCACCCCCCCCCCCCCCCACCCCCCCCCCCCCCCACCCCCCCCCCCCCCCACCCCCCCCCCCCCCCACCCCCCCCCCCCCCCACCCCCCCCCCCCCCCACCCCCCCCCCCCCCCACCCCCCCCCCCCCCCACCCCCCCCCCCCCCCACCCCCCCCCCCCCCCACCCCCCCCCCCCCCCACCCCCCCCCCCCCCCACCCCCCCCCCCCCCCACCCCCCCCCCCCCCCACCCCCCCCCCCCCCCACCCCCCCCCCCCCCCACCCCCCCCCCCCCCCACCCCCCCCCCCCCCCACCCCCCCCCCCCCCCACCCCCCCCCCCCCCCACCCCCCCCCCCCCCCACCCCCCCCCCCCCCCACCCCCCCCCCCCCCCACCCCCCCCCCCCCCCACCCCCCCCCCCCCCCACCCCCCCCCCCCCCCACCCCCCCCCCCCCCCACCCCCCCCCCCCCCCACCCCCCCCCCCCCCCACCCCCCCCCCCCCCCACCCCCCCCCCCCCCCACCCCCCCCCCCCCCCACCCCCCCCCCCCCCCACCCCCCCCCCCCCCCACCCCCCCCCCCCCCCACCCCCCCCCCCCCCCACCCCCCCCCCCCCCCACCCCCCCCCCCCCCCACCCCCCCCCCCCCCCACCCCCCCCCCCCCCCACCCCCCCCCCCCCCCACCCCCCCCCCCCCCCACCCCCCCCCCCCCCCACCCCCCCCCCCCCCCACCCCCCCCCCCCCCCACCCCCCCCCCCCCCCACCCCCCCCCCCCCCCACCCCCCCCCCCCCCCACCCCCCCCCCCCCCCACCCCCCCCCCCCCCCACCCCCCCCCCCCCCCACCCCCCCCCCCCCCCACCCCCCCCCCCCCCCACCCCCCCCCCCCCCCACCCCCCCCCCCCCCCACCCCCCCCCCCCCCCACCCCCCCCCCCCCCCACCCCCCCCCCCCCCCACCCCCCCCCCCCCCCACCCCCCCCCCCCCCCACCCCCCCCCCCCCCCACCCCCCCCCCCCCCCACCCCCCCCCCCCCCCACCCCCCCCCCCCCCCACCCCCCCCCCCCCCCACCCCCCCCCCCCCCCACCCCCCCCCCCCCCCACCCCCCCCCCCCCCCACCCCCCCCCCCCCCCACCCCCCCCCCCCCCCACCCCCCCCCCCCCCCACCCCCCCCCCCCCCCACCCCCCCCCCCCCCCACCCCCCCCCCCCCCCACCCCCCCCCCCCCCCACCCCCCCCCCCCCCCACCCCCCCCCCCCCCCACCCCCCCCCCCCCCCACCCCCCCCCCCCCCCACCCCCCCCCCCCCCCACCCCCCCCCCCCCCCACCCCCCCCCCCCCCCACCCCCCCCCCCCCCCACCCCCCCCCCCCCCCACCCCCCCCCCCCCCCACCCCCCCCCCCCCCCACCCCCCCCCCCCCCCACCCCCCCCCCCCCCCACCCCCCCCCCCCCCCACCCCCCCCCCCCCCCACCCCCCCCCCCCCCCACCCCCCCCCCCCCCCACCCCCCCCCCCCCCCACCCCCCCCCCCCCCCACCCCCCCCCCCCCCCACCCCCCCCCCCCCCCACCCCCCCCCCCCCCCACCCCCCCCCCCCCCCACCCCCCCCCCCCCCCACCCCCCCCCCCCCCCACCCCCCCCCCCCCCCACCCCCCCCCCCCCCCACCCCCCCCCCCCCCCACCCCCCCCCCCCCCCACCCCCCCCCCCCCCCACCCCCCCCCCCCCCCACCCCCCCCCCCCCCCACCCCCCCCCCCCCCCACCCCCCCCCCCCCCCACCCCCCCCCCCCCCCACCCCCCCCCCCCCCCACCCCCCCCCCCCCCCACCCCCCCCCCCCCCCACCCCCCCCCCCCCCCACCCCCCCCCCCCCCCACCCCCCCCCCCCCCCACCCCCCCCCCCCCCCACCCCCCCCCCCCCCCACCCCCCCCCCCCCCCACCCCCCCCCCCCCCCACCCCCCCCCCCCCCCACCCCCCCCCCCCCCCACCCCCCCCCCCCCCCACCCCCCCCCCCCCCCACCCCCCCCCCCCCCCACCCCCCCCCCCCCCCACCCCCCCCCCCCCCCACCCCCCCCCCCCCCCACCCCCCCCCCCCCCCACCCCCCCCCCCCCCCACCCCCCCCCCCCCCCACCCCCCCCCCCCCCCACCCCCCCCCCCCCCCACCCCCCCCCCCCCCCACCCCCCCCCCCCCCCACCCCCCCCCCCCCCCACCCCCCCCCCCCCCCACCCCCCCCCCCCCCCACCCCCCCCCCCCCCCACCCCCCCCCCCCCCCACCCCCCCCCCCCCCCACCCCCCCCCCCCCCCACCCCCCCCCCCCCCCACCCCCCCCCCCCCCCACCCCCCCCCCCCCCCACCCCCCCCCCCCCCCACCCCCCCCCCCCCCCACCCCCCCCCCCCCCCACCCCCCCCCCCCCCCACCCCCCCCCCCCCCCACCCCCCCCCCCCCCCACCCCCCCCCCCCCCCACCCCCCCCCCCCCCCACCCCCCCCCCCCCCCACCCCCCCCCCCCCCCACCCCCCCCCCCCCCCACCCCCCCCCCCCCCCACCCCCCCCCCCCCCCACCCCCCCCCCCCCCCACCCCCCCCCCCCCCCACCCCCCCCCCCCCCCACCCCCCCCCCCCCCCACCCCCCCCCCCCCCCACCCCCCCCCCCCCCCACCCCCCCCCCCCCCCACCCCCCCCCCCCCCCACCCCCCCCCCCCCCCACCCCCCCCCCCCCCCACCCCCCCCCCCCCCCACCCCCCCCCCCCCCCACCCCCCCCCCCCCCCACCCCCCCCCCCCCCCACCCCCCCCCCCCCCCACCCCCCCCCCCCCCCACCCCCCCCCCCCCCCACCCCCCCCCCCCCCCACCCCCCCCCCCCCCCACCCCCCCCCCCCCCCACCCCCCCCCCCCCCCACCCCCCCCCCCCCCCACCCCCCCCCCCCCCCACCCCCCCCCCCCCCCACCCCCCCCCCCCCCCACCCCCCCCCCCCCCCACCCCCCCCCCCCCCCACCCCCCCCCCCCCCCACCCCCCCCCCCCCCCACCCCCCCCCCCCCCCACCCCCCCCCCCCCCCACCCCCCCCCCCCCCCACCCCCCCCCCCCCCCACCCCCCCCCCCCCCCACCCCCCCCCCCCCCCACCCCCCCCCCCCCCCACCCCCCCCCCCCCCCACCCCCCCCCCCCCCCACCCCCCCCCCCCCCCACCCCCCCCCCCCCCCACCCCCCCCCCCCCCCACCCCCCCCCCCCCCCACCCCCCCCCCCCCCCACCCCCCCCCCCCCCCACCCCCCCCCCCCCCCACCCCCCCCCCCCCCCACCCCCCCCCCCCCCCACCCCCCCCCCCCCCCACCCCCCCCCCCCCCCACCCCCCCCCCCCCCCACCCCCCCCCCCCCCCACCCCCCCCCCCCCCCACCCCCCCCCCCCCCCACCCCCCCCCCCCCCCACCCCCCCCCCCCCCCACCCCCCCCCCCCCCCACCCCCCCCCCCCCCCACCCCCCCCCCCCCCCACCCCCCCCCCCCCCCACCCCCCCCCCCCCCCACCCCCCCCCCCCCCCACCCCCCCCCCCCCCCACCCCCCCCCCCCCCCACCCCCCCCCCCCCCCACCCCCCCCCCCCCCCACCCCCCCCCCCCCCCACCCCCCCCCCCCCCCACCCCCCCCCCCCCCCACCCCCCCCCCCCCCCACCCCCCCCCCCCCCCACCCCCCCCCCCCCCCACCCCCCCCCCCCCCCACCCCCCCCCCCCCCCACCCCCCCCCCCCCCCACCCCCCCCCCCCCCCACCCCCCCCCCCCCCCACCCCCCCCCCCCCCCACCCCCCCCCCCCCCCACCCCCCCCCCCCCCCACCCCCCCCCCCCCCCACCCCCCCCCCCCCCCACCCCCCCCCCCCCCCACCCCCCCCCCCCCCCACCCCCCCCCCCCCCCACCCCCCCCCCCCCCCACCCCCCCCCCCCCCCACCCCCCCCCCCCCCCACCCCCCCCCCCCCCCACCCCCCCCCCCCCCCACCCCCCCCCCCCCCCACCCCCCCCCCCCCCCACCCCCCCCCCCCCCCACCCCCCCCCCCCCCCACCCCCCCCCCCCCCCACCCCCCCCCCCCCCCACCCCCCCCCCCCCCCACCCCCCCCCCCCCCCACCCCCCCCCCCCCCCACCCCCCCCCCCCCCCACCCCCCCCCCCCCCCACCCCCCCCCCCCCCCACCCCCCCCCCCCCCCACCCCCCCCCCCCCCCACCCCCCCCCCCCCCCACCCCCCCCCCCCCCCACCCCCCCCCCCCCCCACCCCCCCCCCCCCCCACCCCCCCCCCCCCCCACCCCCCCCCCCCCCCACCCCCCCCCCCCCCCACCCCCCCCCCCCCCCACCCCCCCCCCCCCCCACCCCCCCCCCCCCCCACCCCCCCCCCCCCCCACCCCCCCCCCCCCCCACCCCCCCCCCCCCCCACCCCCCCCCCCCCCCACCCCCCCCCCCCCCCACCCCCCCCCCCCCCCACCCCCCCCCCCCCCCACCCCCCCCCCCCCCCACCCCCCCCCCCCCCCACCCCCCCCCCCCCCCACCCCCCCCCCCCCCCACCCCCCCCCCCCCCCACCCCCCCCCCCCCCCACCCCCCCCCCCCCCCACCCCCCCCCCCCCCCACCCCCCCCCCCCCCCACCCCCCCCCCCCCCCACCCCCCCCCCCCCCCACCCCCCCCCCCCCCCACCCCCCCCCCCCCCCACCCCCCCCCCCCCCCACCCCCCCCCCCCCCCACCCCCCCCCCCCCCCACCCCCCCCCCCCCCCACCCCCCCCCCCCCCCACCCCCCCCCCCCCCCACCCCCCCCCCCCCCCACCCCCCCCCCCCCCCACCCCCCCCCCCCCCCACCCCCCCCCCCCCCCACCCCCCCCCCCCCCCACCCCCCCCCCCCCCCACCCCCCCCCCCCCCCACCCCCCCCCCCCCCCACCCCCCCCCCCCCCCACCCCCCCCCCCCCCCACCCCCCCCCCCCCCCACCCCCCCCCCCCCCCACCCCCCCCCCCCCCCACCCCCCCCCCCCCCCACCCCCCCCCCCCCCCACCCCCCCCCCCCCCCACCCCCCCCCCCCCCCACCCCCCCCCCCCCCCACCCCCCCCCCCCCCCACCCCCCCCCCCCCCCACCCCCCCCCCCCCCCACCCCCCCCCCCCCCCACCCCCCCCCCCCCCCACCCCCCCCCCCCCCCACCCCCCCCCCCCCCCACCCCCCCCCCCCCCCACCCCCCCCCCCCCCCACCCCCCCCCCCCCCCACCCCCCCCCCCCCCCACCCCCCCCCCCCCCCACCCCCCCCCCCCCCCACCCCCCCCCCCCCCCACCCCCCCCCCCCCCCACCCCCCCCCCCCCCCACCCCCCCCCCCCCCCACCCCCCCCCCCCCCCACCCCCCCCCCCCCCCACCCCCCCCCCCCCCCACCCCCCCCCCCCCCCACCCCCCCCCCCCCCCACCCCCCCCCCCCCCCACCCCCCCCCCCCCCCACCCCCCCCCCCCCCCACCCCCCCCCCCCCCCACCCCCCCCCCCCCCCACCCCCCCCCCCCCCCACCCCCCCCCCCCCCCACCCCCCCCCCCCCCCACCCCCCCCCCCCCCCACCCCCCCCCCCCCCCACCCCCCCCCCCCCCCACCCCCCCCCCCCCCCACCCCCCCCCCCCCCCACCCCCCCCCCCCCCCACCCCCCCCCCCCCCCACCCCCCCCCCCCCCCACCCCCCCCCCCCCCCACCCCCCCCCCCCCCCACCCCCCCCCCCCCCCACCCCCCCCCCCCCCCACCCCCCCCCCCCCCCACCCCCCCCCCCCCCCACCCCCCCCCCCCCCCACCCCCCCCCCCCCCCACCCCCCCCCCCCCCCACCCCCCCCCCCCCCCACCCCCCCCCCCCCCCACCCCCCCCCCCCCCCACCCCCCCCCCCCCCCACCCCCCCCCCCCCCCACCCCCCCCCCCCCCCACCCCCCCCCCCCCCCACCCCCCCCCCCCCCCACCCCCCCCCCCCCCCACCCCCCCCCCCCCCCACCCCCCCCCCCCCCCACCCCCCCCCCCCCCCACCCCCCCCCCCCCCCACCCCCCCCCCCCCCCACCCCCCCCCCCCCCCACCCCCCCCCCCCCCCACCCCCCCCCCCCCCCACCCCCCCCCCCCCCCACCCCCCCCCCCCCCCACCCCCCCCCCCCCCCACCCCCCCCCCCCCCCACCCCCCCCCCCCCCCACCCCCCCCCCCCCCCACCCCCCCCCCCCCCCACCCCCCCCCCCCCCCACCCCCCCCCCCCCCCACCCCCCCCCCCCCCCACCCCCCCCCCCCCCCACCCCCCCCCCCCCCCACCCCCCCCCCCCCCCACCCCCCCCCCCCCCCACCCCCCCCCCCCCCCACCCCCCCCCCCCCCCACCCCCCCCCCCCCCCACCCCCCCCCCCCCCCACCCCCCCCCCCCCCCACCCCCCCCCCCCCCCACCCCCCCCCCCCCCCACCCCCCCCCCCCCCCACCCCCCCCCCCCCCCACCCCCCCCCCCCCCCACCCCCCCCCCCCCCCACCCCCCCCCCCCCCCACCCCCCCCCCCCCCCACCCCCCCCCCCCCCCACCCCCCCCCCCCCCCACCCCCCCCCCCCCCCACCCCCCCCCCCCCCCACCCCCCCCCCCCCCCACCCCCCCCCCCCCCCACCCCCCCCCCCCCCCACCCCCCCCCCCCCCCACCCCCCCCCCCCCCCACCCCCCCCCCCCCCCACCCCCCCCCCCCCCCACCCCCCCCCCCCCCCACCCCCCCCCCCCCCCACCCCCCCCCCCCCCCACCCCCCCCCCCCCCCACCCCCCCCCCCCCCCACCCCCCCCCCCCCCCACCCCCCCCCCCCCCCACCCCCCCCCCCCCCCACCCCCCCCCCCCCCCACCCCCCCCCCCCCCCACCCCCCCCCCCCCCCACCCCCCCCCCCCCCCACCCCCCCCCCCCCCCACCCCCCCCCCCCCCCACCCCCCCCCCCCCCCACCCCCCCCCCCCCCCACCCCCCCCCCCCCCCACCCCCCCCCCCCCCCACCCCCCCCCCCCCCCACCCCCCCCCCCCCCCACCCCCCCCCCCCCCCACCCCCCCCCCCCCCCACCCCCCCCCCCCCCCACCCCCCCCCCCCCCCACCCCCCCCCCCCCCCACCCCCCCCCCCCCCCACCCCCCCCCCCCCCCACCCCCCCCCCCCCCCACCCCCCCCCCCCCCCACCCCCCCCCCCCCCCACCCCCCCCCCCCCCCACCCCCCCCCCCCCCCACCCCCCCCCCCCCCCACCCCCCCCCCCCCCCACCCCCCCCCCCCCCCACCCCCCCCCCCCCCCACCCCCCCCCCCCCCCACCCCCCCCCCCCCCCACCCCCCCCCCCCCCCACCCCCCCCCCCCCCCACCCCCCCCCCCCCCCACCCCCCCCCCCCCCCACCCCCCCCCCCCCCCACCCCCCCCCCCCCCCACCCCCCCCCCCCCCCACCCCCCCCCCCCCCCACCCCCCCCCCCCCCCACCCCCCCCCCCCCCCACCCCCCCCCCCCCCCACCCCCCCCCCCCCCCACCCCCCCCCCCCCCCACCCCCCCCCCCCCCCACCCCCCCCCCCCCCCACCCCCCCCCCCCCCCACCCCCCCCCCCCCCCACCCCCCCCCCCCCCCACCCCCCCCCCCCCCCACCCCCCCCCCCCCCCACCCCCCCCCCCCCCCACCCCCCCCCCCCCCCACCCCCCCCCCCCCCCACCCCCCCCCCCCCCCACCCCCCCCCCCCCCCACCCCCCCCCCCCCCCACCCCCCCCCCCCCCCACCCCCCCCCCCCCCCACCCCCCCCCCCCCCCACCCCCCCCCCCCCCCACCCCCCCCCCCCCCCACCCCCCCCCCCCCCCACCCCCCCCCCCCCCCACCCCCCCCCCCCCCCACCCCCCCCCCCCCCCACCCCCCCCCCCCCCCACCCCCCCCCCCCCCCACCCCCCCCCCCCCCCACCCCCCCCCCCCCCCACCCCCCCCCCCCCCCACCCCCCCCCCCCCCCACCCCCCCCCCCCCCCACCCCCCCCCCCCCCCACCCCCCCCCCCCCCCACCCCCCCCCCCCCCCACCCCCCCCCCCCCCCACCCCCCCCCCCCCCCACCCCCCCCCCCCCCCACCCCCCCCCCCCCCCACCCCCCCCCCCCCCCACCCCCCCCCCCCCCCACCCCCCCCCCCCCCCACCCCCCCCCCCCCCCACCCCCCCCCCCCCCCACCCCCCCCCCCCCCCACCCCCCCCCCCCCCCACCCCCCCCCCCCCCCACCCCCCCCCCCCCCCACCCCCCCCCCCCCCCACCCCCCCCCCCCCCCACCCCCCCCCCCCCCCACCCCCCCCCCCCCCCACCCCCCCCCCCCCCCACCCCCCCCCCCCCCCACCCCCCCCCCCCCCCACCCCCCCCCCCCCCCACCCCCCCCCCCCCCCACCCCCCCCCCCCCCCACCCCCCCCCCCCCCCACCCCCCCCCCCCCCCACCCCCCCCCCCCCCCACCCCCCCCCCCCCCCACCCCCCCCCCCCCCCACCCCCCCCCCCCCCCACCCCCCCCCCCCCCCACCCCCCCCCCCCCCCACCCCCCCCCCCCCCCACCCCCCCCCCCCCCCACCCCCCCCCCCCCCCACCCCCCCCCCCCCCCACCCCCCCCCCCCCCCACCCCCCCCCCCCCCCACCCCCCCCCCCCCCCACCCCCCCCCCCCCCCACCCCCCCCCCCCCCCACCCCCCCCCCCCCCCACCCCCCCCCCCCCCCACCCCCCCCCCCCCCCACCCCCCCCCCCCCCCACCCCCCCCCCCCCCCACCCCCCCCCCCCCCCACCCCCCCCCCCCCCCACCCCCCCCCCCCCCCACCCCCCCCCCCCCCCACCCCCCCCCCCCCCCACCCCCCCCCCCCCCCACCCCCCCCCCCCCCCACCCCCCCCCCCCCCCACCCCCCCCCCCCCCCACCCCCCCCCCCCCCCACCCCCCCCCCCCCCCACCCCCCCCCCCCCCCACCCCCCCCCCCCCCCACCCCCCCCCCCCCCCACCCCCCCCCCCCCCCACCCCCCCCCCCCCCCACCCCCCCCCCCCCCCACCCCCCCCCCCCCCCACCCCCCCCCCCCCCCACCCCCCCCCCCCCCCACCCCCCCCCCCCCCCACCCCCCCCCCCCCCCACCCCCCCCCCCCCCCACCCCCCCCCCCCCCCACCCCCCCCCCCCCCCACCCCCCCCCCCCCCCACCCCCCCCCCCCCCCACCCCCCCCCCCCCCCACCCCCCCCCCCCCCCACCCCCCCCCCCCCCCACCCCCCCCCCCCCCCACCCCCCCCCCCCCCCACCCCCCCCCCCCCCCACCCCCCCCCCCCCCCACCCCCCCCCCCCCCCACCCCCCCCCCCCCCCACCCCCCCCCCCCCCCACCCCCCCCCCCCCCCACCCCCCCCCCCCCCCACCCCCCCCCCCCCCCACCCCCCCCCCCCCCCACCCCCCCCCCCCCCCACCCCCCCCCCCCCCCACCCCCCCCCCCCCCCACCCCCCCCCCCCCCCACCCCCCCCCCCCCCCACCCCCCCCCCCCCCCACCCCCCCCCCCCCCCACCCCCCCCCCCCCCCACCCCCCCCCCCCCCCACCCCCCCCCCCCCCCACCCCCCCCCCCCCCCACCCCCCCCCCCCCCCACCCCCCCCCCCCCCCACCCCCCCCCCCCCCCACCCCCCCCCCCCCCCACCCCCCCCCCCCCCCACCCCCCCCCCCCCCCACCCCCCCCCCCCCCCACCCCCCCCCCCCCCCACCCCCCCCCCCCCCCACCCCCCCCCCCCCCCACCCCCCCCCCCCCCCACCCCCCCCCCCCCCCACCCCCCCCCCCCCCCACCCCCCCCCCCCCCCACCCCCCCCCCCCCCCACCCCCCCCCCCCCCCACCCCCCCCCCCCCCCACCCCCCCCCCCCCCCACCCCCCCCCCCCCCCACCCCCCCCCCCCCCCACCCCCCCCCCCCCCCACCCCCCCCCCCCCCCACCCCCCCCCCCCCCCACCCCCCCCCCCCCCCACCCCCCCCCCCCCCCACCCCCCCCCCCCCCCACCCCCCCCCCCCCCCACCCCCCCCCCCCCCCACCCCCCCCCCCCCCCACCCCCCCCCCCCCCCACCCCCCCCCCCCCCCACCCCCCCCCCCCCCCACCCCCCCCCCCCCCCACCCCCCCCCCCCCCCACCCCCCCCCCCCCCCACCCCCCCCCCCCCCCACCCCCCCCCCCCCCCACCCCCCCCCCCCCCCACCCCCCCCCCCCCCCACCCCCCCCCCCCCCCACCCCCCCCCCCCCCCACCCCCCCCCCCCCCCACCCCCCCCCCCCCCCACCCCCCCCCCCCCCCACCCCCCCCCCCCCCCACCCCCCCCCCCCCCCACCCCCCCCCCCCCCCACCCCCCCCCCCCCCCACCCCCCCCCCCCCCCACCCCCCCCCCCCCCCACCCCCCCCCCCCCCCACCCCCCCCCCCCCCCACCCCCCCCCCCCCCCACCCCCCCCCCCCCCCACCCCCCCCCCCCCCCACCCCCCCCCCCCCCCACCCCCCCCCCCCCCCACCCCCCCCCCCCCCCACCCCCCCCCCCCCCCACCCCCCCCCCCCCCCACCCCCCCCCCCCCCCACCCCCCCCCCCCCCCACCCCCCCCCCCCCCCACCCCCCCCCCCCCCCACCCCCCCCCCCCCCCACCCCCCCCCCCCCCCACCCCCCCCCCCCCCCACCCCCCCCCCCCCCCACCCCCCCCCCCCCCCACCCCCCCCCCCCCCCACCCCCCCCCCCCCCCACCCCCCCCCCCCCCCACCCCCCCCCCCCCCCACCCCCCCCCCCCCCCACCCCCCCCCCCCCCCACCCCCCCCCCCCCCCACCCCCCCCCCCCCCCACCCCCCCCCCCCCCCACCCCCCCCCCCCCCCACCCCCCCCCCCCCCCACCCCCCCCCCCCCCCACCCCCCCCCCCCCCCACCCCCCCCCCCCCCCACCCCCCCCCCCCCCCACCCCCCCCCCCCCCCACCCCCCCCCCCCCCCACCCCCCCCCCCCCCCACCCCCCCCCCCCCCCACCCCCCCCCCCCCCCACCCCCCCCCCCCCCCACCCCCCCCCCCCCCCACCCCCCCCCCCCCCCACCCCCCCCCCCCCCCACCCCCCCCCCCCCCCACCCCCCCCCCCCCCCACCCCCCCCCCCCCCCACCCCCCCCCCCCCCCACCCCCCCCCCCCCCCACCCCCCCCCCCCCCCACCCCCCCCCCCCCCCACCCCCCCCCCCCCCCACCCCCCCCCCCCCCCACCCCCCCCCCCCCCCACCCCCCCCCCCCCCCACCCCCCCCCCCCCCCACCCCCCCCCCCCCCCACCCCCCCCCCCCCCCACCCCCCCCCCCCCCCACCCCCCCCCCCCCCCACCCCCCCCCCCCCCCACCCCCCCCCCCCCCCACCCCCCCCCCCCCCCACCCCCCCCCCCCCCCACCCCCCCCCCCCCCCACCCCCCCCCCCCCCCACCCCCCCCCCCCCCCACCCCCCCCCCCCCCCACCCCCCCCCCCCCCCACCCCCCCCCCCCCCCACCCCCCCCCCCCCCCACCCCCCCCCCCCCCCACCCCCCCCCCCCCCCACCCCCCCCCCCCCCCACCCCCCCCCCCCCCCACCCCCCCCCCCCCCCACCCCCCCCCCCCCCCACCCCCCCCCCCCCCCACCCCCCCCCCCCCCCACCCCCCCCCCCCCCCACCCCCCCCCCCCCCCACCCCCCCCCCCCCCCACCCCCCCCCCCCCCCACCCCCCCCCCCCCCCACCCCCCCCCCCCCCCACCCCCCCCCCCCCCCACCCCCCCCCCCCCCCACCCCCCCCCCCCCCCACCCCCCCCCCCCCCCACCCCCCCCCCCCCCCACCCCCCCCCCCCCCCACCCCCCCCCCCCCCCACCCCCCCCCCCCCCCACCCCCCCCCCCCCCCACCCCCCCCCCCCCCCACCCCCCCCCCCCCCCACCCCCCCCCCCCCCCACCCCCCCCCCCCCCCACCCCCCCCCCCCCCCACCCCCCCCCCCCCCCACCCCCCCCCCCCCCCACCCCCCCCCCCCCCCACCCCCCCCCCCCCCCACCCCCCCCCCCCCCCACCCCCCCCCCCCCCCACCCCCCCCCCCCCCCACCCCCCCCCCCCCCCACCCCCCCCCCCCCCCACCCCCCCCCCCCCCCACCCCCCCCCCCCCCCACCCCCCCCCCCCCCCACCCCCCCCCCCCCCCACCCCCCCCCCCCCCCACCCCCCCCCCCCCCCACCCCCCCCCCCCCCCACCCCCCCCCCCCCCCACCCCCCCCCCCCCCCACCCCCCCCCCCCCCCACCCCCCCCCCCCCCCACCCCCCCCCCCCCCCACCCCCCCCCCCCCCCACCCCCCCCCCCCCCCACCCCCCCCCCCCCCCACCCCCCCCCCCCCCCACCCCCCCCCCCCCCCACCCCCCCCCCCCCCCACCCCCCCCCCCCCCCACCCCCCCCCCCCCCCACCCCCCCCCCCCCCCACCCCCCCCCCCCCCCACCCCCCCCCCCCCCCACCCCCCCCCCCCCCCACCCCCCCCCCCCCCCACCCCCCCCCCCCCCCACCCCCCCCCCCCCCCACCCCCCCCCCCCCCCACCCCCCCCCCCCCCCACCCCCCCCCCCCCCCACCCCCCCCCCCCCCCACCCCCCCCCCCCCCCACCCCCCCCCCCCCCCACCCCCCCCCCCCCCCACCCCCCCCCCCCCCCACCCCCCCCCCCCCCCACCCCCCCCCCCCCCCACCCCCCCCCCCCCCCACCCCCCCCCCCCCCCACCCCCCCCCCCCCCCACCCCCCCCCCCCCCCACCCCCCCCCCCCCCCACCCCCCCCCCCCCCCACCCCCCCCCCCCCCCACCCCCCCCCCCCCCCACCCCCCCCCCCCCCCACCCCCCCCCCCCCCCACCCCCCCCCCCCCCCACCCCCCCCCCCCCCCACCCCCCCCCCCCCCCACCCCCCCCCCCCCCCACCCCCCCCCCCCCCCACCCCCCCCCCCCCCCACCCCCCCCCCCCCCCACCCCCCCCCCCCCCCACCCCCCCCCCCCCCCACCCCCCCCCCCCCCCACCCCCCCCCCCCCCCACCCCCCCCCCCCCCCACCCCCCCCCCCCCCCACCCCCCCCCCCCCCCACCCCCCCCCCCCCCCACCCCCCCCCCCCCCCACCCCCCCCCCCCCCCACCCCCCCCCCCCCCCACCCCCCCCCCCCCCCACCCCCCCCCCCCCCCACCCCCCCCCCCCCCCACCCCCCCCCCCCCCCACCCCCCCCCCCCCCCACCCCCCCCCCCCCCCACCCCCCCCCCCCCCCACCCCCCCCCCCCCCCACCCCCCCCCCCCCCCACCCCCCCCCCCCCCCACCCCCCCCCCCCCCCACCCCCCCCCCCCCCCACCCCCCCCCCCCCCCACCCCCCCCCCCCCCCACCCCCCCCCCCCCCCACCCCCCCCCCCCCCCACCCCCCCCCCCCCCCACCCCCCCCCCCCCCCACCCCCCCCCCCCCCCACCCCCCCCCCCCCCCACCCCCCCCCCCCCCCACCCCCCCCCCCCCCCACCCCCCCCCCCCCCCACCCCCCCCCCCCCCCACCCCCCCCCCCCCCCACCCCCCCCCCCCCCCACCCCCCCCCCCCCCCACCCCCCCCCCCCCCCACCCCCCCCCCCCCCCACCCCCCCCCCCCCCCACCCCCCCCCCCCCCCACCCCCCCCCCCCCCCACCCCCCCCCCCCCCCACCCCCCCCCCCCCCCACCCCCCCCCCCCCCCACCCCCCCCCCCCCCCACCCCCCCCCCCCCCCACCCCCCCCCCCCCCCACCCCCCCCCCCCCCCACCCCCCCCCCCCCCCACCCCCCCCCCCCCCCACCCCCCCCCCCCCCCACCCCCCCCCCCCCCCACCCCCCCCCCCCCCCACCCCCCCCCCCCCCCACCCCCCCCCCCCCCCACCCCCCCCCCCCCCCACCCCCCCCCCCCCCCACCCCCCCCCCCCCCCACCCCCCCCCCCCCCCACCCCCCCCCCCCCCCACCCCCCCCCCCCCCCACCCCCCCCCCCCCCCACCCCCCCCCCCCCCCACCCCCCCCCCCCCCCACCCCCCCCCCCCCCCACCCCCCCCCCCCCCCACCCCCCCCCCCCCCCACCCCCCCCCCCCCCCACCCCCCCCCCCCCCCACCCCCCCCCCCCCCCACCCCCCCCCCCCCCCACCCCCCCCCCCCCCCACCCCCCCCCCCCCCCACCCCCCCCCCCCCCCACCCCCCCCCCCCCCCACCCCCCCCCCCCCCCACCCCCCCCCCCCCCCACCCCCCCCCCCCCCCACCCCCCCCCCCCCCCACCCCCCCCCCCCCCCACCCCCCCCCCCCCCCACCCCCCCCCCCCCCCACCCCCCCCCCCCCCCACCCCCCCCCCCCCCCACCCCCCCCCCCCCCCACCCCCCCCCCCCCCCACCCCCCCCCCCCCCCACCCCCCCCCCCCCCCACCCCCCCCCCCCCCCACCCCCCCCCCCCCCCACCCCCCCCCCCCCCCACCCCCCCCCCCCCCCACCCCCCCCCCCCCCCACCCCCCCCCCCCCCCACCCCCCCCCCCCCCCACCCCCCCCCCCCCCCACCCCCCCCCCCCCCCACCCCCCCCCCCCCCCACCCCCCCCCCCCCCCACCCCCCCCCCCCCCCACCCCCCCCCCCCCCCACCCCCCCCCCCCCCCACCCCCCCCCCCCCCCACCCCCCCCCCCCCCCACCCCCCCCCCCCCCCACCCCCCCCCCCCCCCACCCCCCCCCCCCCCCACCCCCCCCCCCCCCCACCCCCCCCCCCCCCCACCCCCCCCCCCCCCCACCCCCCCCCCCCCCCACCCCCCCCCCCCCCCACCCCCCCCCCCCCCCACCCCCCCCCCCCCCCACCCCCCCCCCCCCCCACCCCCCCCCCCCCCCACCCCCCCCCCCCCCCACCCCCCCCCCCCCCCACCCCCCCCCCCCCCCACCCCCCCCCCCCCCCACCCCCCCCCCCCCCCACCCCCCCCCCCCCCCACCCCCCCCCCCCCCCACCCCCCCCCCCCCCCACCCCCCCCCCCCCCCACCCCCCCCCCCCCCCACCCCCCCCCCCCCCCACCCCCCCCCCCCCCCACCCCCCCCCCCCCCCACCCCCCCCCCCCCCCACCCCCCCCCCCCCCCACCCCCCCCCCCCCCCACCCCCCCCCCCCCCCACCCCCCCCCCCCCCCACCCCCCCCCCCCCCCACCCCCCCCCCCCCCCACCCCCCCCCCCCCCCACCCCCCCCCCCCCCCACCCCCCCCCCCCCCCACCCCCCCCCCCCCCCACCCCCCCCCCCCCCCACCCCCCCCCCCCCCCACCCCCCCCCCCCCCCACCCCCCCCCCCCCCCACCCCCCCCCCCCCCCACCCCCCCCCCCCCCCACCCCCCCCCCCCCCCACCCCCCCCCCCCCCCACCCCCCCCCCCCCCCACCCCCCCCCCCCCCCACCCCCCCCCCCCCCCACCCCCCCCCCCCCCCACCCCCCCCCCCCCCCACCCCCCCCCCCCCCCACCCCCCCCCCCCCCCACCCCCCCCCCCCCCCACCCCCCCCCCCCCCCACCCCCCCCCCCCCCCACCCCCCCCCCCCCCCACCCCCCCCCCCCCCCACCCCCCCCCCCCCCCACCCCCCCCCCCCCCCACCCCCCCCCCCCCCCACCCCCCCCCCCCCCCACCCCCCCCCCCCCCCACCCCCCCCCCCCCCCACCCCCCCCCCCCCCCACCCCCCCCCCCCCCCACCCCCCCCCCCCCCCACCCCCCCCCCCCCCCACCCCCCCCCCCCCCCACCCCCCCCCCCCCCCACCCCCCCCCCCCCCCACCCCCCCCCCCCCCCACCCCCCCCCCCCCCCACCCCCCCCCCCCCCCACCCCCCCCCCCCCCCACCCCCCCCCCCCCCCACCCCCCCCCCCCCCCACCCCCCCCCCCCCCCACCCCCCCCCCCCCCCACCCCCCCCCCCCCCCACCCCCCCCCCCCCCCACCCCCCCCCCCCCCCACCCCCCCCCCCCCCCACCCCCCCCCCCCCCCACCCCCCCCCCCCCCCACCCCCCCCCCCCCCCACCCCCCCCCCCCCCCACCCCCCCCCCCCCCCACCCCCCCCCCCCCCCACCCCCCCCCCCCCCCACCCCCCCCCCCCCCCACCCCCCCCCCCCCCCACCCCCCCCCCCCCCCACCCCCCCCCCCCCCCACCCCCCCCCCCCCCCACCCCCCCCCCCCCCCACCCCCCCCCCCCCCCACCCCCCCCCCCCCCCACCCCCCCCCCCCCCCACCCCCCCCCCCCCCCACCCCCCCCCCCCCCCACCCCCCCCCCCCCCCACCCCCCCCCCCCCCCACCCCCCCCCCCCCCCACCCCCCCCCCCCCCCACCCCCCCCCCCCCCCACCCCCCCCCCCCCCCACCCCCCCCCCCCCCCACCCCCCCCCCCCCCCACCCCCCCCCCCCCCCACCCCCCCCCCCCCCCACCCCCCCCCCCCCCCACCCCCCCCCCCCCCCACCCCCCCCCCCCCCCACCCCCCCCCCCCCCCACCCCCCCCCCCCCCCACCCCCCCCCCCCCCCACCCCCCCCCCCCCCCACCCCCCCCCCCCCCCACCCCCCCCCCCCCCCACCCCCCCCCCCCCCCACCCCCCCCCCCCCCCACCCCCCCCCCCCCCCACCCCCCCCCCCCCCCACCCCCCCCCCCCCCCACCCCCCCCCCCCCCCACCCCCCCCCCCCCCCACCCCCCCCCCCCCCCACCCCCCCCCCCCCCCACCCCCCCCCCCCCCCACCCCCCCCCCCCCCCACCCCCCCCCCCCCCCACCCCCCCCCCCCCCCACCCCCCCCCCCCCCCACCCCCCCCCCCCCCCACCCCCCCCCCCCCCCACCCCCCCCCCCCCCCACCCCCCCCCCCCCCCACCCCCCCCCCCCCCCACCCCCCCCCCCCCCCACCCCCCCCCCCCCCCACCCCCCCCCCCCCCCACCCCCCCCCCCCCCCACCCCCCCCCCCCCCCACCCCCCCCCCCCCCCACCCCCCCCCCCCCCCACCCCCCCCCCCCCCCACCCCCCCCCCCCCCCACCCCCCCCCCCCCCCACCCCCCCCCCCCCCCACCCCCCCCCCCCCCCACCCCCCCCCCCCCCCACCCCCCCCCCCCCCCACCCCCCCCCCCCCCCACCCCCCCCCCCCCCCACCCCCCCCCCCCCCCACCCCCCCCCCCCCCCACCCCCCCCCCCCCCCACCCCCCCCCCCCCCCACCCCCCCCCCCCCCCACCCCCCCCCCCCCCCACCCCCCCCCCCCCCCACCCCCCCCCCCCCCCACCCCCCCCCCCCCCCACCCCCCCCCCCCCCCACCCCCCCCCCCCCCCACCCCCCCCCCCCCCCACCCCCCCCCCCCCCCACCCCCCCCCCCCCCCACCCCCCCCCCCCCCCACCCCCCCCCCCCCCCACCCCCCCCCCCCCCCACCCCCCCCCCCCCCCACCCCCCCCCCCCCCCACCCCCCCCCCCCCCCACCCCCCCCCCCCCCCACCCCCCCCCCCCCCCACCCCCCCCCCCCCCCACCCCCCCCCCCCCCCACCCCCCCCCCCCCCCACCCCCCCCCCCCCCCACCCCCCCCCCCCCCCACCCCCCCCCCCCCCCACCCCCCCCCCCCCCCACCCCCCCCCCCCCCCACCCCCCCCCCCCCCCACCCCCCCCCCCCCCCACCCCCCCCCCCCCCCACCCCCCCCCCCCCCCACCCCCCCCCCCCCCCACCCCCCCCCCCCCCCACCCCCCCCCCCCCCCACCCCCCCCCCCCCCCACCCCCCCCCCCCCCCACCCCCCCCCCCCCCCACCCCCCCCCCCCCCCACCCCCCCCCCCCCCCACCCCCCCCCCCCCCCACCCCCCCCCCCCCCCACCCCCCCCCCCCCCCACCCCCCCCCCCCCCCACCCCCCCCCCCCCCCACCCCCCCCCCCCCCCACCCCCCCCCCCCCCCACCCCCCCCCCCCCCCACCCCCCCCCCCCCCCACCCCCCCCCCCCCCCACCCCCCCCCCCCCCCACCCCCCCCCCCCCCCACCCCCCCCCCCCCCCACCCCCCCCCCCCCCCACCCCCCCCCCCCCCCACCCCCCCCCCCCCCCACCCCCCCCCCCCCCCACCCCCCCCCCCCCCCACCCCCCCCCCCCCCCACCCCCCCCCCCCCCCACCCCCCCCCCCCCCCACCCCCCCCCCCCCCCACCCCCCCCCCCCCCCACCCCCCCCCCCCCCCACCCCCCCCCCCCCCCACCCCCCCCCCCCCCCACCCCCCCCCCCCCCCACCCCCCCCCCCCCCCACCCCCCCCCCCCCCCACCCCCCCCCCCCCCCACCCCCCCCCCCCCCCACCCCCCCCCCCCCCCACCCCCCCCCCCCCCCACCCCCCCCCCCCCCCACCCCCCCCCCCCCCCACCCCCCCCCCCCCCCACCCCCCCCCCCCCCCACCCCCCCCCCCCCCCACCCCCCCCCCCCCCCACCCCCCCCCCCCCCCACCCCCCCCCCCCCCCACCCCCCCCCCCCCCCACCCCCCCCCCCCCCCACCCCCCCCCCCCCCCACCCCCCCCCCCCCCCACCCCCCCCCCCCCCCACCCCCCCCCCCCCCCACCCCCCCCCCCCCCCACCCCCCCCCCCCCCCACCCCCCCCCCCCCCCACCCCCCCCCCCCCCCACCCCCCCCCCCCCCCACCCCCCCCCCCCCCCACCCCCCCCCCCCCCCACCCCCCCCCCCCCCCACCCCCCCCCCCCCCCACCCCCCCCCCCCCCCACCCCCCCCCCCCCCCACCCCCCCCCCCCCCCACCCCCCCCCCCCCCCACCCCCCCCCCCCCCCACCCCCCCCCCCCCCCACCCCCCCCCCCCCCCACCCCCCCCCCCCCCCACCCCCCCCCCCCCCCACCCCCCCCCCCCCCCACCCCCCCCCCCCCCCACCCCCCCCCCCCCCCACCCCCCCCCCCCCCCACCCCCCCCCCCCCCCACCCCCCCCCCCCCCCACCCCCCCCCCCCCCCACCCCCCCCCCCCCCCACCCCCCCCCCCCCCCACCCCCCCCCCCCCCCACCCCCCCCCCCCCCCACCCCCCCCCCCCCCCACCCCCCCCCCCCCCCACCCCCCCCCCCCCCCACCCCCCCCCCCCCCCACCCCCCCCCCCCCCCACCCCCCCCCCCCCCCACCCCCCCCCCCCCCCACCCCCCCCCCCCCCCACCCCCCCCCCCCCCCACCCCCCCCCCCCCCCACCCCCCCCCCCCCCCACCCCCCCCCCCCCCCACCCCCCCCCCCCCCCACCCCCCCCCCCCCCCACCCCCCCCCCCCCCCACCCCCCCCCCCCCCCACCCCCCCCCCCCCCCACCCCCCCCCCCCCCCACCCCCCCCCCCCCCCACCCCCCCCCCCCCCCACCCCCCCCCCCCCCCACCCCCCCCCCCCCCCACCCCCCCCCCCCCCCACCCCCCCCCCCCCCCACCCCCCCCCCCCCCCACCCCCCCCCCCCCCCACCCCCCCCCCCCCCCACCCCCCCCCCCCCCCACCCCCCCCCCCCCCCACCCCCCCCCCCCCCCACCCCCCCCCCCCCCCACCCCCCCCCCCCCCCACCCCCCCCCCCCCCCACCCCCCCCCCCCCCCACCCCCCCCCCCCCCCACCCCCCCCCCCCCCCACCCCCCCCCCCCCCCACCCCCCCCCCCCCCCACCCCCCCCCCCCCCCACCCCCCCCCCCCCCCACCCCCCCCCCCCCCCACCCCCCCCCCCCCCCACCCCCCCCCCCCCCCACCCCCCCCCCCCCCCACCCCCCCCCCCCCCCACCCCCCCCCCCCCCCACCCCCCCCCCCCCCCACCCCCCCCCCCCCCCACCCCCCCCCCCCCCCACCCCCCCCCCCCCCCACCCCCCCCCCCCCCCACCCCCCCCCCCCCCCACCCCCCCCCCCCCCCACCCCCCCCCCCCCCCACCCCCCCCCCCCCCCACCCCCCCCCCCCCCCACCCCCCCCCCCCCCCACCCCCCCCCCAAGGAGGAGGAGGATTTATATCCCCCCTTTCTCTCCTGTAAGGAAACTCAAAGGGACTTATACACTCCTTTCCCTTCCCTCCTCACAACAAACACCCTGTGAGGTAGGTGAGGCTGAGAGAGCTCCGAGGTCACCCAGCTGGCATGTGTTGGAGTGCATAAACTAATCTAGTTCACCAGATAAGCCTCCACAGCTCAAGTGGCAGAGCAGGGAATCAAACCAAGTTCTCCAGACTAGAGTGCACCTGTTCTTAACTGCTACACCGCACCACAGGAGGGGATACATCAAATAAACAGAAGTAGAAGAAGAGGAGGAGGAGGAGTCGGATTTATATCCCCCCCTTTCTCTCCTGTAAGGAGACTCAAAGGGGCTGACAATCTCCCCTCACATAAACACCCTGAGAGGCAGGTGGGGCCGAGAGAGTTCTGAGAGAACTGTGACTAGCCTAAGGTCACCCAGCTGGCATTGAGTTGGAGTCCACAGGCTAATCTGAATTCCCCAGATAAGCCTCCACAGCTCAAGCGGCAGAGTGGGGAATCAAACCTGGTTCCTCCAGATTAGAGTACACCTGCTGTTAACCACTACGCCACTGCTGCTCCAAAATTGAACGAAACTGCTTTCCTGGATGAAGAATGACCCATCTGAAAAAGTACCTCTCTTCACTTCCAACACTATAAGCTGGCACAGAATTGTGTGCACCGGAAGTGACATCATGGAATTGTTGTTAGGGCCAGGGCTCCACACATCCATTCTCCTGTGGTCTAGCAAGAAGCATCCCTTCCCAGTACACACTTCCAACAAAAACATTCCTCATCTGCTTAGCCTGTGCTGAAGACGGCAGTGGCCAACCAAAATGGTTTTACTAATGCCGTCCGCAAACACAACACAAGAGAGGAAACCACACTGGTCATCAACAATGATTAATTCTGGTGGGCTAGTGAGTCAAAATAGTCATTAGCCCCTGCTGGGAGACCAGGAACATCAATCAGACTACTGTACTGATCCATCAAGCAGCAGTGGCGTAGTGGCTAAGAGCAGTGGCTAAGAGCAGGTGAACTCTGATCTGGAGGAACCAGGTTTGATTCCCAGCTCTGCCGCTTGAGTTGTGGAGGCTTATCTGGGGA
Source organism: Sphaerodactylus townsendi (assembly GCF_021028975.2). NCBI lineage: Eukaryota > Metazoa > Chordata > Lepidosauria > Squamata > Sphaerodactylidae > Sphaerodactylus > Sphaerodactylus townsendi. The sequence continues at coordinate 185,362,308 of NC_059425.1, forward strand.
ATTCAGATTAGCCTGTGCACTCCCACACACGGCAGCTGAGTGACCTTGGGCTAGTCACAGCTTCTCGGGGCTCTCTCAGCCCCACCTACCTCACAGGGTGTTTGTTGTGAGGGGGGAAGGGCAAGGAGATTGTAAGCCCCTTTGAGTCTCCTGCAGGAGAGAAAGGGGGGATATAAATCAAAACTCTTCTTCTTCTTCTTCTACTCATGGAAGCTATCCCAAATGATTTGAAAAACCTCTCAGAACTTGTGTGTACAGACAATTGTTGATGTCACTCTCCATCCCAATGGCACCTTCAGAGACTATAGGAGTAAAACAAACAAGTCTAAGGTTCCCAGGGCTTATTCTACCATAGAGTTTTTTTGCTTAATAGCAGAGCATTCCTGCATTGCTGGCAGTGTGATGACATCACTTCTTACAAGCACCAGAAGCAACATCGTGGTGTTGTCAAGCTAGGCCTTTCTTCACTGCCAGTAAGTCCTCACCCAACCCTTCCAGCAGTTGCCAGAGGGTACCTGGCACCCTACACAGAACAGCACCAACATGAAATACAGGCCAGGAACCAAAAACTTGCTCTAGGTGCAAATGCAGGCTGTGAGATTTCTATTTTATGCAGTAGCTTGCCACAAATTTACTGGCTGTGAAGAGGGGCCTAGCTCAACAACCCCATGATGTCATTTCTGGTCAACACCAGAAGTGGGATCATCATCATACACCAGAAGTGACATTATCACACTGTCAGCAATGCAGGGACACCTATGCTATTTGGACAAAAACTCTATGGTAGAATGGGTCCTGGGAACCTTGGTTTTGTTTGTTTTATCCCTACATTGTATTTATGAGACCTTATACTGTATCTGTTTTATGTCTCATTGTACACCGCCCAGAGCCCTTCGGGGGTTGGGCAGTTTATTAAGTCAAAGAAAGAAAGAAAGAAAGAAAGAAAGAAAGAAAGAAAGAAAGAAAGAAAGAAAGAAAGAAAGAAAGAAAGAAAGAAAGAAAGAAAGAAAGAAAGAAAGAAAGAAAGAAAGAGAGAGAGAGAGAGAGAGAGAGAGAGAGAGAGAGAGAGAGAAGAAGAAGAATTAGAAGAAGAATTAGAATTAGAAGAAGAAGAAGGAGGAGGAGGAGGAGGAGGAGGAGGAGGAGGAGGTCTCTGAAGGTGCCTCAACCTCTGGTTACAGTCCCTGAAGTTCACAAATTGTCCTTCTCCTCAAGACCTAGAAAGCTGCGGCAAAAGATACAACCTGAAAATCCCCACAGACTCACAAAACAAGCAGTGTAAATTTTTTTACCCTAGCCCTGCTTCATTTCCTTGGGAAAACACTGCGAAGTTCACTAACAACTGTTCCCTGGTTTTTGAGACATTTGTGCTAAGATCCTGCATGCAGTTGGGCGGATTAAATATCCAATAAGAGAACAGCCATTTAACTGTGTGCATAGGATGGCCAGTTTGGCATGTGAGAGAATGATCTTGCTCGGCTTTGTGTGTGTGTGTGTGTGTGTGTGTGTGTGTTTACGCGTGTGCAAAGAACACAAGGAAATCCAGTAGTTTCCCAAATTGCCCTTTGTTCTCAGTAGCTGTAACCAAACAGAATATTACAGCATAAAAGGCACGTGGCTGATAAGCATTCCAAATTACCTTAGATTTGATTTTTTTAAAAGGACACTGCTAAACTGTACGTTTTATAATTTGATCGCCGTGATCGCCTATTAGCATGTAGTTTTGTTCAGGAAATCCCTTGAATTTCGGAATGAAAAGCTTTCTCTAAACGGCTCTTTTATCTTGGAAACTGAAAATCAATGTGCAGAATTTCCGTTAATACGAGCAAAGTTTAGAAGCAGGTTAATGGAATACAGAAGAGTTTTCTTGGGGAAGCAAATTAAGTGAAAGTGCACAAAGGCCTCCTATGCGTCATGAATGCTAAACACAGGAGAAACGCCATGACTCAAAGTCTTGTCGGTTCGGAGATGGAAGAACAGCATGACACAGATCTGCTACCCACCCCCCTCATCTGGGGGGGGGGGTGAAAAGTGGTATCAAGTCGCAGTCCACCTATGGTGATCCCGTAGGGTTTTCAAAACAAGATCTGTTCAGGTTTGCCATTGCGTTGTTGAAGGCTTTCACGGCCAGAATCTCTGGAGTGCTGTGGGTTTCCAGGTTGTATGGCCGCGTTCCAGCAGCATTTTCTCCTGACATTTCGCCTGCACCAGAGGAACATCTGAAGATGCCAGCCACAGATGCAGGCGAAACGTCACGGGAAAATGCTGCTGGAACATGGCCATACAGCCCAGAAACCACACAGCACCCATGATCCTCTGAAGATGCCCTAACCCTAACCCTAACCCCACAACACTACGGGTTTGCCATTGCCTGCCTCTGTGTAGCAACCCTTGGTGGACTCCCACCCAAGTATTAACTAGGGCCAACCTTCTTAGCTTTCAAGATCTGATGAGACTGGGCTAGCCTAGGTTTATCCAGGTCAGAGCAGAGGTGGTTTGCCATTGCCTGCCTCTGCATAGCAACCCTGGTCTTCCTTGGTGGTCTCCCATCCAAGTACCAACCAGGGCCAACCTTCTTAGCTTCCAAGTTCTGATGAGACTGGGCTAGCCTGGGTTATCCAGATCAGAGCAGAGGTGGTTTGCCATTGCCTGCCTCTGCATAGCAACCCTGGTCTTCCTTAGTGGTCTCCCATCCAAGTACTAACCAGGGCCGACCTTTTAGCTTCCAAGATCTGACTGGGCTAGCCTGGGTTGTCCAGGTCAGGCCATTGCCTGCCTCTGTGAAGCCTTTCTTGGTGGTCTCCCATCCAAGTACCAACCAGGGCCAACCTTCTTAGCTTCCAAGATCTGATGAGACTGGGCTAGCCTGGGTTATCCAGGTCAGAGCAGAGGTGGTTTGCCATTGCCTTCCTCTGCATAGCAACCCTGGTCTTCCTTGCTGGTCTCCCATCCAAGTTCCAACCCTACTTAGTTTCCGGGAATGGGCTAGCCTGGGCCATCCAGGTCAGAGCCACCCTTACCTACTGGTATAATAATCCAAACACCAGTTAAGATCTATTTCAGAAGCCCTTCAGAGGTGAGGTGGGTGCGCAGGGCTTTTTCAGTAATGGAATCTCACCCGTGGAACCCCTTGCCCCTTGAGCAGGCCTTCCATTGCTCTTTTTTTAGGTTCCAGACCAAACCATTTCTGTTCATGCATGCTTTTAATGAAGTGGAAGCTCTTGGAACACCCTCTTATAATGGGCCTTTTTGACAGAGAAATGTTACGTTAAGCAAGATTAAGCAGCTAATAGCAACGGTAATTATGCTTTGATGCATTGGCTGGGGTTTTTTTTAAAGGGAAAAAAAATCTAGATTTTAATTAATAACTTTTAACAGGGCTGCCAGCAACTGCGTGTGGACATTCCTAGAGATTTGATGGATGGAGCCAGTTTGGGGTGGGGAGGGATTTCAGTGGAGTATCATGTAGGGTCTGCAACCTGCAGCTCTCCATGCTGGCAGGGGCTGATGGGATTTGTAGTCCATGAACATCTCGAGAGCCGCAGGTTGCAGACCCCTATGGGATTCATGCTCCAAAGCTACTGTGTTCTCAATGGGAATTCTGGCATTGGAAGGCCCAACTTTTAAAGGTTTATGTTTTTACTAGATTTCATGTTGTACATCCCGTTCCAGCTCAGCTTTTCTGGAAAGAGAATGGACATTTTTTAAAAAACAATAACAACGATTAATTCTGTACACAGATATCTGCTCCTCTCTGGGAATCTGGCCTACCCTTCCACAGCTCTGGGAAATGTTTGCTCGCAGAAGATTGCGGAAGTGGGGGAGAGATTTGCACATCTTTAATTCATTAGTCGCGGGGGGGGGGGGGGGGGGGGGGGTTATATAGGGATGCAAAGACCCTCTCCCCACTATCTCCTCTCAACTGCCTTTTGAAAGCGAGAGAGAATGAGTCAGTGGAGAGAACTTTGCACTGAGCACAACATAAATATTATCGCTTTATGGCCTTGGGCAGAGATCAAGAGCAGAATAGTACGAAGATTGACAGACAGACGGGGTGGGTGGGGTCAACTTGGGAAGACGGAAGAATCTGCACTCAGCAAACGCACACACACCATATACATGGTCCCTCTTTGCACTTTTCCTGTAGTTCTTTCTTTTGGAACATCCAATGTAACGTTTCCATTCTGGCCTTGCTCAAGTTCATAGCATTACTTGGAGCCAAGGCAGAAGGTAAAGTTTTTCTGGACTCTCATCCGCTCAAGGAACTGAAGCTGGGATCTTCTGACTCATGATAACAGCACTGAAACATCAGTGGAAACACACCAATGTGCTTTCATTGATCTGTGCAGTTTGGTCATTATACCCACTAAACCGGCTATCAAAACTCTCTCTTGTTCCTACCCTGTTTCCCCGAATATAAGACATCCCCTGAAAATAAGACATAGTAGAGGTTTTGCTGAAGTGCAAAATATAAGGCATCCCCCGAAAGTAAGACATAGCAAAGTTTTTACTTGGAAGCATGCTTGACGAACAGAACACAGCCAGCTGTACCTACAAACTAGAGCGTACGTTAGCATGTCTCTCGCAATACAATAGCCACCTTTACACACGTCTTTAGTTCTACACAGCCCAAAGGCAACTGAGCAGGGATCCCCAACCTTTTTGAGCCCCCAGGCACCTTTGGAATGTTGAACCAGTGTGTTCAGTTCAGTGACAAAATGGTGACCACACATTGGTTGCTGAGGGAGGTGGAGCCAGCCAGAAAATGGCTGCCTCAGCTTACCTTCAGTCACACAGTGAAGATCCTTGTGCTGTGCTAGCAGCTGCTACTGAAGTCATGTTTTTTTTAAATATGCACACTCAATCAGAGCTTCAATAGAAGCTTTGGTGGTCAAAAGACCCACCTAGCCCTGCCCACTTTTTAAAAATGCTGGGGAGGGCAGCAGGAAAGATGTTTGCAGATCCCATGGTACTCATGTAACCCCCATGCTCAGAATGGGTTGACCCAGTACGGGGTGGAGACACAAAGCAGCAAGAGGCTGCAGCAGACCTCATGTAGTTTGGAGGAGACAAGGCTACCAGACTTGGACATTGATTTGTATAAGCCCTTAACACCTTGTTAAGGTAACTGCAATGTTGTTGGGAACTACTAGGAAGGTAGTTGTTTGTTTTTGCTATGTTGTAAATGTTGGAGTTTATTGTTTCAAGGTTTCTTTTTGTGCCTATAATGGGTGAGAGTTCTCCTGGAAACCTTCATCATGTTGAATCCTGTTCACCAAGCCCTTGGAGTCTTCAGGAGCCAACCCACTTGCAAAGAAGAATTGGACTTGGCAGTATCAGTAGACTGTAACTAGAAGGACTTGAAAATGCAATCTGAACAGGACCTTGAAGTGTGATGTTAAATGTTGATGTTATATGTTAAGAAAGTAAACCATTTTGTTTTAAAATTTGTTGTTGCAAACTCATTCCAAGTTCTGCCCCACAGAACCCACAAGCTGAGGTTACACTCACATGTACCACAGTGGGGATCCTTGCAGTAGAGGATCGGACTGTCCCCAAATCACAACTTTTCAAAAACGCGCCTCTCTCACGCACACACGCTCATTTCTATGCACCCAGACAGAAACAGAAAAATATGTGATGTCGTCCACACTTGAAAATCCAAATAGCATCTAACACCTATCAATGCCTTTGTTGACTTCCCCAGAAAATATCTGTCAAATTAATACCTCCACAGTTCCAACTCACAAGCAGACCCACTTTCTGGGCCCCCCTTCACCAGCCTGAGCTGAGAAACTAACACAGATGGGAGGGGAGAAAACAGAGAAATGGGACTTTAAATCATTTTTAGGAAATCGAGTTTTACTCTGTTCAAGCGAAATTGCTTTATGAGTGTTGGGAGTCTCCCAAGCCAATACGGGGAGGGGTGGTATACAAAAACCAACCAACAAACCAATATAAGTTTGCAGTCCCTAAGTCCTTTTGAGGAATGTTTAAGGATTCCCTCACCTGAAACTCATTAACTTGAAACTTGGAAATGAGTCACTGGGTATAAACTTTGCCAATACTGCCGGCTTCGTGGGACCTTAAGAACGGCCGCCTCGATTCCTTCCAAAGCACGTGTCCTGCACAGAATCAAAACCACTTCTATATATGGGAAAGCTAGCCCAAGAGGAATCAATTTTCGAGTGTCAAGCTTTGCATATTTGTTCAGCCCTTCATGTCCAAGATCAACAATTCTTGGCAACCACAGGCCGTTATTACCTCGAGAGGGTAAGATGACCTTTTCCGTCTTTCCCCCCCCCCCCCTCTCTAAATATGCTCAGATACCAAACATCATTCATCCATCCATGGGTCAGAAGAGCAGGACTCCCACGGCCACTGTCAGACCACAAATATCCATTTAAACACCAGCAGGCCACAACTGAGCACGAATCAAACCCAAGATGTGAGCAAGAGAGCTACTTTTAAAAAAACAAAAACCCAACTTGTTTGGGGTATCTTCTTGGTTTGAGATGCAAAATACGAACAGGAATCTCTGTTTTCTCTCTCCACCCCCTTCACTTCTCTTTTCACTCCCTCCCTTTTTCCTTTTTTTTTAAACAAACGTAACATGGAAACAAAAGCTTATTCCATTGCTGCGCAACTCAAATGCCAGGCAGGGAATCCTAGAGTTTGGTCAATAGGAAGTGAGAGAGGAAATGAAACAAAGACCGCTTTGAAAGACACTCGCAGCCAAAACAAATGTGCAGCCTTTAAAAGGGGACGTGAAGGGACGACAAAGCGCGGTGCATCCGGTCCCCGGGACTCGAATTGAAAAACAAAAGTGCATGCTCAGAACTGTCGAATTTTTTAATGTATATCTTTGAAAAATATATATGGTTTTTTAAAAGAACCAGAGCTCCCGTTTAGAAGACTGGCCCAAATCATCCTGTTCATCCCCTCTCTCAAAATGTCAGTTCACTTTGCATCTTGATTTCCCTTTTTCAAAGGGAAAAAATTAAGCAATACCCCTCCCCTTCCCACTATATTAGTGATTTACAGACTTTGAGGAAGTGGATGGAGAAATCTATTGCTCAAACATGTTTTTGTTACCGACAGTGTACATCTATTTATAGTGGTTGGGGGGAGAAGAAAAGAGGACCCAAATGGCTAAAGTAAAAAACTTCATTAGGACGTAGCCCCATCCTTTAAAAAAGGGGGGGGCTTCCTCTTGAATGATGGGAGACCTTCAGAAGGGGGGGAGGGGATTGTAAGAGAATAAAACTCTCCTAGGTGAACACAAAGGAGCTCAATTCCTGTTTTGCCATCTTTTTAAAAATCCTGGCTGCCTAATGTTAGAAGCTGGGCAAAGAAAGATTGAGAATCAGGGCCAAGAAAGAGACAGATGAAAGGGGGGGGGGGTCGGTTTCCACCCCCCCATCTCTTCCGCCCCTAGAGGAAAGCTCCCTGGCAAAAGGGGTTTCCAGCCCCCCGCCCCAGATGCCATGTTGCCAAAGGAAAGCTGAACTCCAGCCGCCGGTGCCATTTCCCCCTTCCAGCCGAGAGGACAAAGAACCCAAGAGAGCCCCCAAGGAAAAGGAGCCATTCCGAATGGGGAAAGGGGGGGGGGGAGGACTCGGGGGGAAGGGAACCAGAATCCGGAGTCAATCCGGAGGCGGCGCCAACCCCCCTCCCCCCCCCAAAAAAAAAATGAATCAAACCAGAGAATCTTACCCTTGGAGTACTCGAGAGCCCGGGAGCGCACGAAGGGGGGCGCAAAGCGCAGACGGTGCCCAAGGAATCGAGTCAGCTCCAGGGCAACGCGAATAAATAATAACAATAACAATAATGTTTATCTTGCAGGAGCCCAGTTGACCCAGTAAATTGGGGGGGGCGACAGGCGACGAGGGTAGATTCCAGCTGGGGGCAGGCGATCGGCTGCGCGGAACGGATCCCCCCCGCCGCTTCCTCTTTTGTGGCTGGGATCCAGCAGGGCCAGGACGCGCCAGCCGCCTCCAACGCCAGCCTCCAGCGCTGTGGGTCAGCCACGCAACCCACACAGACACCAGGGGGGAGGGAGGCAGGCAGGCAGGGAGGGGGGTGGGGGAAAAGGGTGACTTCATAAGAATGCACCACCACCACCCCCCCACCGCCACCCCCGGGGAGGAGCATGGGAAGTGTAGTCCTCGGAAAAGGCGAGGCCGGCGGCCAGGGAGGAAAGCGAGCCTCTTGCAACGTGGGGAGGGAGGAAGCGAGCCTCTTGCCAGGCAGGGCGAGAGGCTGGCAAAGGCCCCTTTCCGCACAGGCAGGCTCATTTACTTTCAGGGCGCTTTGCAACTGGATTTCGCCGTGCAGAATGTCAAAACACCACTTGCGAACCATTGCGGAAGTGGGTCGAACGTGCATTATTCTGCCCGTGCGGAAGGGGCGAAAGGCTGCCAATGCTGGGAGGATTCGCAGCCAGAACCTTGCAGGATCTGGGGTAAGGGAAAAGGGAGGCGGGTTGTGCGTTCACACACGCATTTGAGCCACTAGCAAAGCACTTGAAGGATGGTTAGAAAGTAGGTGGGGGGTGGGGGCTGGAGATATCACTGAATTAAAGCTATTCTTCACATTCCAGAGGTCAGCCCCCCTGGAGGAAACGGCTACTTTGAAGGGTAAATTCTACAGCATTATACCCTGTTTATTATTATACTTTAATTTTGTTTAATATCACAATAATAAACTGGGTATAATGCTGTACGATCTACTTTGAAGGGTAAATTCTGCAGCATTATACCCTGTTGTTATTAAAGTTTAATTTTGATTAATATCACAATAATAAACTGGGTATAATGCTGTACAATCTACTTTGAAGGGTAAATTCTACAGCATTATACCCTGTTTATTATTATAGTTTAATTTTGTTTAACATCACAATAATAAACTGGGTATAATGCTGCAGAATCTACCCTCCAAAGTAGCCCTTTTATCCAGAAGGTGGTGGTGGTTGTTGTTGTTATTTAATTTTGTTTAATATCACAGCTCCCAATTCTTTAGCTGGTTGTTGGCCTTTCATTACAATTCGAGTCTCACCCAGAGGCCTGGGAAGTTGTAACGTATCGTGCGTAGTTTTCGTGCGGATCCCAGCAGAGCTGCCTTCTGAATCTGTCAGATGTTGATTTTGTCAGTTTGAAGATGTTTCAAGTGCAGCCCCGGTGTTTTCGGGGTGGTGCCCGGGGTGCCGATTACCACTGGGACGACCTCAGCTGATTTGTGCCATAGTCGCTGAAGCTCGATTTTCAAATCGTGGTATTTAGAGGCCTTCCCGTGTTCTTTTTCAACACCCCTGCTGTCACCAGGAACCGCTGTATCGACAATGGTCACTTTCTTGTCCACGGTCAGTGTGATGTCCGGTGAGAATCCAAAGGAGAATCCAAACACTTTGTCCGTTTGGATTTGAAAGTCCCACAGGATCTTGACCTTCTCATTTTCCATGACTTTCTCTGGACAATGTTCCCACCAGTTTTTAGCTGTCCTGATGTAATTTCTGCATAAATTACTAGTACTACTACCACTATTAATTTCAATTTATTTCCCACCCTTTACAATTATTGAAATCCCTCTCCTCCCCAAACCCTACCTTCCCCAGGAATCTCCAGGAATTTCCCATCCCAGAGCTGGCAACCCTATTGGCAACTGATGACATGGAGGGTTATGGTTGCCAACTTTGGGCGGAGGATTTAGGGTGGTGGCTGTGGAGGACAGGGACCTCATCAGTGTAAAGTGTCATAGAGTCCAACCTCCAAAGGATCCATTTTCTCCAGGGCAGTTGATCTCTGGGCAATTCCGCACACGAGTAAAATAGGTTCAACCCAGTTCCCTGAGAAGGGTACTGACCTAGGTCGAAGCCGTTGTTGTTCCCCACTGCAACCAGCTTGATCCCAGCTCGGAGGGCGGAATCATCCTGTGCCTCTTCGCCGCTCCATTCCGATCGGCTACTGTTCTACGGCCATGTTCCGTCTATCCCCACACACATTATATTAAAAAAACTGCCACAGGGATGGAGGGACAAAGGTGGCGTTTTTTTGATTGGCCAGCTGTATGCATGCCCGAAACACTCAGCTGTGATTGGCTGAATGGGGGACTCCTGGCACCAGAGATCCCGCACTTCACTGGAATTGAGCTGAGTTCGAGCGTGGTTCTCTGAAAAAGTAATAGTTCCCAACTGGAGTCGGAAATTTAACCATTACACGGGGCAAAGCTGGTACAAAACCACGTCGATCCCAGTGGTTGTGCGGAGCACTTAGGTCAAACGCAGCTTGAACTTAGCCGATAACGCAAGTGCGGAATCGACCTCTGTAGTCATAATTCTGTGACAGGCATCCCTATGTCCAGATGACAAGGATCAATTCCTCCGGAGGAAATGGAGAAGAAGAAAAGTTTGGATTTATGCCCTGCTTTTCTCAACCCTGAGGAGTCCCAAAGTGGCTTAGAAACTTCCCTTCCTCTCCCCACAACAGACACCTGGTGAGGTAGGTGGGGCTGAGAGAGTTCTTAGAAAACTGTGACTGGCTCAAAGTCACCCGGCAGTAATTATAGGTAAGTCAGTCAAAGTGTAAAAAATTGTGTTCTGGGCCACAGCTGATTTCTGGGATCCCGGAGGAAAAGATGGATCCAAAATACACTCAGGTAAGAAGCTGAACATTCAGGGTGAGTGGGATCCAATCCAAAACAGGCCTCTGTCTGCTCAGCCTCTGGACTTCTTGGTGGCCTCCCGCTCAAACGCTAACCAGGACTGACCCTGCTTGGCTGACGAGAGGAGATTGGGCTAGCCTGGACCATCCAGGTCAGAGGACTAAGCCTGTATTACCATCGTTTTTTGATTTTGAATGAAATGCACCATAATTGATTAACTTTCATCCATGTATTGTCGAAGGCTTTCACGGCCGGAATCACTAGAGTGCTGTGTGGTTTCAGAGGTTGTACTTTGGTTGAGGATAGCAGCAGCTGACGCCATTCGCCTGCATTCGTATTGGCATCTGAAGATGCCAGCTACAGATGCAGACGAAACGTCAAGAGAGAATGCTGCTAGAACACGGCCATACAGCCTGGAAACCACACAGCACCCCAACTTTCATCCAGTTTGTTATGGATTCCAGGAAGAAGTTAAAGGACTTCTTTATTAGAGAAGTTAAAGGGCTTCTCTATTAAATGTCTCTATGTTTTTAATTATACTTTTACAAGAGTGTCTACAGATTGCAATCCTGAGTATAGTCCTGTTTTACTCAAGGAAAGTAGAAGAAGAGTTCGGCTGTATGCCTTGCCTTTCTCTCCTTCAAGGAGTCTCAAACTGCTTTCCCTTCCTCTCCCCACAAGACACCTTGTGAGGGCGGTGCAGTGGCGTACCGCCCATTGGGCAAATTGGGCAGCTGCCCAAGGCGCAGGAATTTAAAGTCACATGGGGGTGGCCTGATGTCTAGCCCCGCCCACTCTCTGCGGTGGCCCACAAGCAAGGCAGGACAAGCAAGGAGTTTCCTGCTGTCACAGAGGACGAGCCACCACCCCCCTCAGAGCCCAGAGATACCCAATCACTGGATGGCAGAACATCCCCCAGCCGGGTGGGCAGGGCTACCTCTGCCCTTTGGGGGGGATCAAACCCAGGTTTTGCCCAGGGCACCAGTTTTCCCAGGTACGCCACTGGGATGGTGAGGCTGAGAGAGCTCGGAGAAGACTGTGACTGGCCCAAGGTCCCCAGCAGACTTCATGTGGAGGACCAGAGAAACAATCACGCTCACCAGATCAGAGTCCACCACTCACATGGAGGAGTGGGAATCAGACCTGGTTCACCAGATAAGATTCTGCCACTCAGGTGGAGGAGTGGGGAATCAAACCCGGTTCTCTAGATTAGAGTCTGCAGCTTCTAACCCCGACACAACACTGGTCTTGCCCACTAAGTGAGTAGAGCAGTCTGTTTGAAAGAACGAATCTCGGCGTTACGTTGCCCAAAGGTAGAACATCAGACAGGCACATTTTATGGAGGGCACATTTCAATGTGACACTCCAGGGAGCCTTTTGAAATCACCATCACCATGGCTACTATTGGCTTCCGCTGCGTGCCTCCGTGTAGACTGCTGTGTAAGATTCCAAATGGCCTGAGTTAATACCCTGATTCTGCACTTGAGCGGCATTGTACTTTCGATGTACAGAGAACAGCTCCTCCAAGAATCCCAAGCTTCGTTTCCTGTGAGTCACACAAGTATGTCGTTGAGGAGGCTCCTTCTAACCGCTCATGCCAAGGCATGTGACTGAGTTAGTGAATTGATATCTGTTGAATCAGGGGGGTAACTGGTGTAGGACAGTGGTAGGCACATTAGGTGAGGATTGGAAAGATCTGGGTTCCAATCCAGCCTCGACAGTGAGCTGGAGGTGTGGCGGTGAAGAGCGGTGAGCAGTGAAAACTTGACAGCGAGCGAGGTGTGGTGGTTAAGAGCAGTGGACTCTAATCCGGAGAACCGAGTTTGATTCCCCACTCCTCTACCTGAGCGACCGTCTCTTACCTGGTAAACTGGAGTTGTTGTCTTGCTCCTTCACATGAAGCCTGCTGGGTGATCTTGGGTTCTCTCAGAACTCTCTCAGCCCCATTTACCTCACAAGATGTCTGTCGTGGGAAGAGGAAGGCAAAGGAGTTTGTAAGCCACTTTGAGACTCCTTACAGGAAAGAAAAGCTCGGTAGAAATCCAAACTCTTCTTCCCATTCCTCCACATGAAGCCTGCTGGGTAACCTTGGGCCAGCCACAGTTCTCTCAGAACTCTCTCAGCCCCATCTCCCTCACAAGGTGTCTGTTGTGGGGAGAGGAAGGGAAAGGAGTTTGTAAGCCATTTTGAGACTTCTTACTGTTGAGAAAAGTTGGGTACAAATCCAAACTCTTGCATTACATCCTGCTATTTCACAGTGTTGCTGTGAGGGTAAAATTAGGAAGGGAGAATCATGAATGCTACCCAAGCATCTTGGAGAAAATACAAGTGTACTGGATGCTTTTATTGTTTTTTACTGTTCTGCAGCATGATGAACATATGATACTTTATTTTTTTAACTTATTTACGTTATTTATAGACTGCCTTTTTCACTGGTGACTCAGGGCGAATTGCACAGAGGGAATCAATTCAATCAACACGATGAGACATTCAATAACCAATGAAACGGGATTCAGATTTCAAAACCAACCGAAAGTTTATTTATGCACTTGTTTCCTATGCATTCAGCGTACATTCCCTTCTCACACATTTCCCCCTCTTCAGAACTCGCTGCGCTTCAGATCAGCTTCTCCGTGTGGTTTCCGAAACTGGTAAAAGAACAAAGGGAATCGGTTTGTGTGCAGCTTCTTGTTGGGTTTTCCCATTCGTCCCCACCTTCCCTTGCAGTTCCACCCACTCCCATGGCCAGCATTTTAAGGGTAGCAGGGTTTCTTTGTTTTTTTAAATTGAAATGTTGTAGATCTATTGCAGGAGTGATAGACCAAAAAAGGTGGCAGGCAAGCTGCCATTTTGTAGTTGTTTTGTTTTTTAAAAAACTTCTTAGATTCGATGCTACAAGGCCTCAAATCCTCATGCTGTAATTCTCTAGGGCTCATTCCGCACATGCTTCTGCACTGCTTTCAGTGCTCTTTGAAGCTGTGCAGAATAGCAAAATCCACTTACAAACAGTTGTGAAAGTGGTTTGAAAACGCATTATTTTGCGTGTGCGGAAGGGGCCTAGGAGTCATGTCTACATAGGTACGTAAAATGTAAATACAGTGCGAGATGGCCAGCTCAAGCTGAGAAAATGGAGCCAACAAGGAAGTCTGGGAACTGCAGAGTGACATGAGGAACATTTTAAAATGACCCACACAGCAAGTTCAAATGCTTCCACAAAAGATTCTGTGAGGCCTGCTGGTCTCTATACAGAAACCCCATTTTGATTCTTCCAATCTTTGGTTCATACAAACTTATATTCCTTGATATCAAATACAACGTTTAGGCATTCGGCCCAGTCCCACAATTCACTTCCAGAAAACCATTTTCAAAAAAACTCGGGAACAGCATGCCAATAAAACGTTTTGAGGCAGGAAATAAAATGATTTGGGCTTAAAAACAGGCAGAACTCCATGGAGGAAACATTTTATTTCCTGCCTCAAAATGTTTTATTTGGTTTGTGTGGAAAGGGCCACTCTGTTCCAGTTCTTCAACATGAGGGATCATTTACTGGACAGCATTTAGCAAAGGGCGGAGTGGCAAGAGGCTCCCAAGACTGTATTTTGCCCCAGGTTACCAGCAGAAGCTGTAGAATAGGAGTCCCAACATGGTATCAGTAAGTGGGTGCGGCAAAGATTGGCTTTTGCCAAGGGAGGCTTCTGAATGGCCATAGGAAATTTGATTGGCTGTTTGGATTTTTAAAAACATTGCTTTAGCATCAGCTGCCACCACAGTATAGGAATTTTCACTGTGTGACTGAATGTAAACTGCAACAGCCATTTTGTGGTGGGCTCCACATCTTGCAGCGGCCATTTTGAGGCCGCCATTTTGTGCCTGCACCCCATCATGCTGTGTCAGAATTCAAAGGGACCCGCAGCCTCCAAAAAGTTGGGGATCCCTACCCTAGAAAGTACAATGGTCGATAGTTTACTGGACATCCCTTTACCAGCTTCATCCCACAGTCTTTCTGATCTCATAGCGATCATCCTCAGACACAACCAGCAAAGTATGTTCCGACAGCTTCAGTTATGATGTCATTTTGATTGGAATTAGTGATCCAAGATCACATTTCCAGGGACAGGATGACTCAGGGATCACAGGCTTCAAATATGTATCTGTCATATGGAAATAATTCTCATGTTGTAAGACCGATAGCAATTAGCAATGCGCTTACATAATGCCGTACATGTTTCAACCACTGTAACCTAATACATTGCCCACGAGATACTTGTGAGGTAGATTTATAGCTGAATTACATAATTACCTAGCGTTTACTGACGACTGAGGAACCACATAGTTGCTGCTATCGATAAGGAATTGCTTTGGCTCTCACTCTGGATTGCATTCCAGTCCTTCATTAACTGGGCATATAAACAAAGAATGAATGTGTACCAGTATATTAGTACTACCTCTGGAAAGAGGTGTGGTCTTGATTGGGACACTCCGACATTGCTCCTATAAATACCATTTTTAGTACAGGTGATACATCTTGTCAAAATGAGTTCTGAATTTAGACTGGTTGCAAGGTGCAGTTCAGAGCCCAGCTCGTCCACTTCTGATCTTGGCTTTTTGAAGTATCTTCAAAAGCCACTTACAGGAACGCCAAGACTCCAGGCGAGGGAGGGTAATCTCCCGGAATTGTAACTGATCTTCTTCAATCCAGAGATCAGTTCTCCTGGAGAAAGTAGCTGCTTTGGAGGCTGGATCTGATAGTAATATACCCAATTGAGGTCCCTCCAGTGGTGGGATCCAAAAATGTTAATAACAAGTTCCCATGCTGGTGGGATTCAAACAGTGGCGTAGTGCCAATAGGGCTGGGTGGGGCACGACAGGGGCGGGGCATTGCTGGGCAGGGCTGTGGCAAGGACGCAGCCGCTGTGCCGGTCCTTGGGCGGGAAACGAATGCACGCAGGCTCAGGCGGCTAGACTGCTTCAAGTTCTGCATGCTACTGCTGAGGAGCGGAGGAGGGGCATAACTAAGGCAAAAATCCCGTGGCAAAATCACCAATTAGTAACCCCCTCTCGTCACACACAAATAATTAGCGACCTACTCTCGGGAACCTGTGAGAACCTGCTGGATCCCACCTCTGGGTCCCTCCCCAAACCCTGGCCTCCACAAATCTCCAAAAAAATTTCAGAGTTCGCAATCTTGCCAAAATGTTTCATGATGTTCCGGCCATTACACTTATATATGATTGGGGTTATACTTTATACATTGAACATGGTTTAGTGGTTAAAGTATCGGGCAAGCTCTGGGGATCGAATTCCCGCTTTGTTGTGGAATCTTGCTGGGCGACTTTGGGCCCCTCACACTCTCGGTCTAACTCCCCTCATGGGGTTGTTGTTGTCATAACAGTAAACTAGAAGAGGGAAGAGGGAAGTTAAAAGCTTTGTTGGGGTTCCCCTTAGGGAGAAAAGCACAATCTAAATTAAAAAGTCTTAATTTTTGTTTGTTTGCTATTTAACTCCTGACGTGTTTGCTTCTGTTTGTTTGCTTCTTGAATATAAACACATAGACACATGTAGAAGTCGAGTTTCCATAATTATATGGAAAGCTGTGTATTCGAAAAGCTGGAGATAAAAATCTCACAACTTGGCTTGGCGGTCCCCGAGGCAAACAGGACAGAGAGAAATCATTTTGAAAATTCAGCTCCCTCGCAGAGAATATTATGTGTGTGTCTGATTAATTATCCCGAGCCTTTTAAATGTAGATCCCTACTTGCCCTAAAGCCTCAAGCATAGGGTGGAACATACTTTTAAGCAACCAAACCCTATTGGGTATGTTGACTGTCAAGACATTTCATTTGAATTCTTCTCTCCCATCCCCCCTCCATACACACATCAAAGGGAGCTGAAAGAGCTCGTACACTGGAGGAACACCGCTCCAAAATAATCTTTGATATTTAAACAAGAATCAGTTTGTTTTGTGACACGCACATTCTGTTCCGGCATCTCTAACTGGGACCTCCTGAGTCACATATGCAAAAATCAAAAGGCATGTGGAAGTCCGTGCTGTTTTCTGCAGATACTGCACATTTCTCCCCCTACATGACTTTGAAGTAACAGGAGCAGTTAAAACGAATAACCGCAGATGTTGCAAATTATGTATCATTTTTTCCCTTCCCGTGAGCTGCTTCACACACTACTTAGTGATAAATGTATAGTCACTACAGCACAGTAGCAGGCAGTGGCGTAGCGCCAAGGGGACAGGGGGGTGCACGATACACCAAGCTCGCACCGGGGGGCATGGCGGGGGGCGCAGGATGCACATGTGCCCCGGGCGCAGTTCCCCCTTGCTCCGGCCCTGGTAGCAGGGAGCTGTGGCCAGCCAGGGCTCTTCATAAAATTCATGCATTTATTTATATTTTTAGATGTGCATGCAAAACGTGTTTTTTTTTAATTGCATGCTTTAAAAATAGTTAGGAAGCATTAAAATGAAGTGCATTTAGCCTCGTGCCTAGGTTGCCACCTCCAGGTCAGAAAATACCTGGATATTTTGAGGGTGGTGCCCAAGGATTTGGGTTTGGGAAGGGGAGGGACTTCAGGGAGGTATAATATCATATCGTCCACCTTCCAAAGGGGTAATTTTCTCCTAGTGAAAGGATCTCTGCCGCCTGGAGATCAGTTGTGATCCCATGAGATCTCCAGCCACCACCTGGAGGCCAGCATCCCTGCTCACACCCGACACCCAGATAAACAGATCAGCAGTTCAATGGTCTTTTCAGGCCCCCATAGAGGCTTTTGTTATTTCCCCATTAAGCTTTAGTTTCCCCATAGTTGCTGCCCGAGGGTGGATCACTTCTTGTGCGAGGCCCCTCTATAATGATACACATCACACCATTGCTGGGGGGTAATAAATTGGCCATAGCCATTTTATTGAGCAGAAGCGTGAGGCTAAGCATGGGTCTGGATCTGGTCATGCGGGTACGTGCTACAGCTCAGCAGGGCGGGTGCCCGGTCCCGAGCTTTGATCTACTGTGGGGCTCTGCCGGGCAGCTGCTCCTGGCCAGAGGTGTTCCCCCTTTCGGCCTGGTTCGACAGGGCGGTCGCCTCTTGTCGCTGTTGCCGTTCCCAAGGGGAAGGCGCGGCTCCCTACCCCCCTTCCCCTTGCCCTACCAGATCAATACCCACATGCTACCAAACTTCACCACGCCAAAATCCAGGTTGCTATGACACAAACAGCATGCATTAACCTATGCGCAGGGTGAAGTATGGCAAATCGTCGGCCGGCAAGCACATGGCCTGAACAAAGGAGGGCAAGTCCCTTTAAAGCCTTGGCTTGCTCCTCCTTTCATCCGGTGACGCGGCCCCTTCCCATGGTGGCTCCCTTTCCAGTTCCGCCCTCACCTGGGCAGTGCCAGCTGGGCTCATTCCAATCCCCCACCCCGATCAGCAACTCCGCCTCGTGGTAATTCACATGCGCCTTTTAGCATGGTTTTAGTTCATTGTTAAGTCTTCTAAGGGAGGGTATTTTAGTTAGCCCCTGCCCCTTTACGACATTTCCCAATAGGCAGTTTCCTTTCTTTACCCTGCAACCCCCTGTTTTAGTTCTAGCTAGTCAGTCAGAGTGAGGTACCAAGGGTAGTTGGAGACTGGAATACTCGTGACGTACATATTAATATATGGTGGTCCATAGGCTGCTAAGTTTACCGTTGCTGTTAGAACTAGATGAAGACCGAAAGAACTGAAATGGTGCCAAGACACAGTGGACTTTCTTGAAAGCAGCCGCTATAAATATCAATAGTCTACAGCTTCAAACCTGCTCAAGACAAGCAAGTACTCTGATTTAGATAGACCCAAGGGAGGACTTAGGGTCCTAATTCTCTCAAGGAATAAACCTATTGTTGAACTGTTGAACCTGGCTTGTGTCTCCCCCACTCTGTCCTAGCCAAGTACAGGGCACCAAAAATAGATTCACTTGGGGCGCAGAGCAGGTCTGAATACGTCTTTACCTTTCTGCCTGTTACACCTGCCAGCCCTGCTTCTTCCCACGTCTGTGCCGTCTACAAGGTTTATTTACTCCCTTGCGCTATTCTGCATGGCCCCAGCTGATCTATTTACACGTTTATTTCTTGACTGAATGTTTCTGTCCCGTTCCCCCCCCCCCCCACAAACCGGGAACTCCAAGTGGGCCACAAAACACACAAACAAAACATAAATATATATTTAGATAAAGAACAATCGAAATTAAAAAGTGCAATTCCAGTTCCCACTCATATTCGGGTTGCCAACCTCCAGGTAGCATAGTTTGAGTTGATCTCCAGACAACAAACATCAGTTTCCCGGAGAAAATGGCCGCTTTGGAGGGTGGAGCCTATGACATCATATCCTGTTGAAGACCCTCCTCTCCTCAAACCCCACTCTCCTCAGACCCTGCCCCCCCCCCACGCTATTGCCTAATCCAGATCTGGTAACCCGATCCTGGATCTGCTAGGCAACTCACTCCAGAGCACAAGCTACACATTGTGTAAAAACCTTGAATCTCTGGCCAGGACTAGACTTAAATCCCTGAAAACAGGGAAGAAGGTGGAAGCCCAGCCTAGATCTTTCTCAGCTAGCAGATTGTTCCCCAAATCCTCCAACTCCCCTCCACCTCACTAGCTTCCATTCTCCTGGTTTTTCAAAGTGCAAACAATGTCCCTTAACAGAGAGCCAGCATGGTGTTAAGAGTGGTGGACCCTGCTCTGGAGAACCAAGTTTGATTCCCCACTCCTCCACACGAGTGGTGGACTCTTATCTGGTGAGCCATATTTGTTTTGCCACTCCTAGGCTCATTCCGCACATGCAGAATAATGCACTTTCAAACTGCTTTCAGTGCTCTTTGAAGCTGTGCGGAATAGCAAAATCCACTTGCAAACAATTGTGAAAATGGTTTGAAAATGCATTATTTTGTGTGTGCAGAAGGGGCCCTACATTCCTGTCAGGAAACCTTTGGGCTAGTCACAGTTCTTTGGGACTCTCTCAGCCCCACCTACTGCGCCAGGTGTCTGTTGTGGGAAGAGGAAGGGAAAGGAGTTTGTAAGTTGCCTTGCGTCTCCTTATAGGAGAGAAAGGCGGGGTGTAAATCAGAACTCTTCTTCTTCTCTTCTTCTTCCAGGCCTGCAAGAGAACATCTCTTGTGACCTGCAATTAAACCTTTAGGCATTGCTCAGTTCGCACGGAAGTATGATCCCGTGCATCAAAGGTCAAACTCTTCACGATGGTGGTATCGCTGTCATCTCACCGGTCAGTATTTAATATGCTATTAGTGATGGAGGCAAGTGGTAACTAACTGTCATTAGCAAGGACTTAAAAGCCGTTTAATTATAGTCATTATCACGTAGCCTAGCAATTCCCACCTCTGCCTGTGATTTCTAAGCCCGATAGCGGGGGTTGTTTGGTTCTCTTAACAATGCAACCTTTAAAAAGCTATACCAAAAACCGCAGGAAAATCTGCTCTTTTTCTCAATTTCCTTCTCACCTTGTACTTTCTCCGAGTAACAGTGTGTTCCTACGCTCAGGTTAAGCTGGTGTGTTTGTAAATCACCCTTGCGATCGCACAGTCTAAAACGCTGAATAGAGATTATTATTATTTCCTTGGAACCTGCTAGAGATGTAATTTACTTGTAGGCTAATTAGCAAATATCCAAGATCTATAACAATCTGGCCTCCGGAAACATCTGCAGATGGAGTCAAGGGAACTTGATGATGGGGTGGGGGTGTGATGATATATAAAAAATAAAGGTTCATAAAAGGTTCATCTTCTAGTCAGCAGAAGTTTGCCCAACACAGAGGCCAGAGACAGTCAGTCTAGGGACAAGTAGCTACAGTTAACCTTTAACATGATTGGTGAGTTCAACTGTGACTCTAGACCAATGAGAGACTAGGACCAGGAGTAATGGGTTCGAAGTGAAAGAAAAGAAATTTCACCTAAACATCAGGAAAAACTTCCTGATTATAAGGGCTGTTTGACAGTGGAATGCACTACCTCGGAGTCTCCTTCTTTGGATGTTTTTAAAAAGGGAGGCTGGATGGCCATCTGTCAGGAGTGCTTTGATTGTGTGTTCCTTTTGAAAGATTTGTGTGGAAAGGGCCTCAGTCTCGCAAGGGTGAGCCAGTCTAATTTTGGTATGTGGCCAATGTACAGTATGTGGAGATAGGAGAGATGCGATTCTCAGCCTTTGCAGTGTGTCCACAGTTTGGGTGCATTTATTTACTTCATTTGTGCCCTGCCTTCCTCCCCCATGGGGACCCAAATCAGCTTACACCAGTCTCCTCTCTTTTATCCACACAGCAACCCTTTGAGGTAGGTTAGGGTGAGAGAATATAACTGGCCTGAAGACACCCAGCAAGCTTTCATGGCATGAGTGGGGATTTGAACCTAGAACTTACAGAGATCAAGCTGACACTCTTAAGCACTACACCGCTGGCACACAGTGGCGTAGCGCCCATGGGCGGGTGGGCGTGGCAGGGGCGTTCCAGGGCAGGGGGCGGGCAGTGCTGCAGCAGGGGCGCAGGGTGAGCGCGCGTCCCGGGCACAGTTCCCCCTCGCTCCGCCCCTGCTGGCACAGTGTTGTGTTTCAACACTGTTGGCAGTAACGCTTCCCGTTGCTTCTCTGGGAGGTGGGGAGCTCATTAGAAAGCCGGTGGCCCTTTCCGCACCAACCTTTTGAAATGTTGCGAGGCAGGAAATAAAACCTTTTCTCCCTGGAGTCCTTTGGTTCTCAAAATGGTTTATTTGCAGCCTCGGAACGTTTTACACGAAATGCCCTTTAAAAATTATTCTTTCGTTGAAACGGCTTCAAAACGGCTTCCTTTGCCTGTGCGACCTGTTTAAGATGTTTCCCATGCCTCTCTTGCAGCCCTCACACTTCCTCCTCAGCGCCATTTTCTCAGCTCACTCTCCATTCCCCTGTGCCTATTTTTGGAGCATTTCAGCAGAGTTGCTTCAGTTTCCAAGGTCTAATCTTTGAAGGCTGGAGCGTAGAAGGCACAGAGAATTGCAGCACCCTGCAGTGAAACACTGAAGCATAGATTCCTCAATGAACTTTTCAAAAAAAAAAAAAAAGGGGGGGGGGGGACATCACAAAATAGCAGCCAGGAATTGTTTTGAGGGGGTGAGTGTGGGCATACATCATGATAAAGCAGTGTTTCCCAACCTTTTCGAGGTCAGGGTGCCCTTGACCTCACTCTTCATATCTCACGGTACCCCTGCCGCCACCCTCCACCTTCCCCTCCCATTGCCCCTGGTTGCCACACCCCCCCACCTTCCCCTCCCAGGGTGAAGGGTAGCACTAAGGGAGTAGTGAGCGTAACTGGGACCTTGTGGCAGGCCCTGCCCCATGGGCCAGCTCCATGTCCTTGCTGGCGCCGGTGGGAGACACCACAAAAATGAGTGGGGGGGCGGTAGTGTTGCCGTGGTACCCCTGGGACATGCTCATGGCACCCCAGGGTACCAGGGAACCCTGGTTGAGAATGGCTGTGATAAAGGTAGGGACTGAAATGTTTTAGAAAACTTTTGGGGGATTTGTGAGGAAAGGGCCAGTGTGGTGTAGTTGTTAGAGAGTCAGACTAGGATTTGACTAGTCTGCCTTGCATCCCCACTCTGCCATGGAAGCCTGGGTGAGTCACACACCCTCAGTCTAACCTACCTTACAAGGTTGTTGTGAGGATGAAATGGGGGACCGTGACTGATGTACACCACACTGGGGCTCCATTGGAGAGAAAGGCAGGGTATAAATCAGTAAGTGAATCATAAATAAGTCCGGATTCATGAAAGCAGACATTGACCCTTTCCACACAGACACTTTAAAATGTTTTGGGGACGGAAATAAAATGTTTCCTCCTAGGAGTTCTGCGTTGTTTCCCCCGCCTCAAGAAAACGTTTTATTTGCAGCCTCAAAAACATTTTAAATGCACCCTCTTTTCTAACAGTTCTTGGGGCTGAAATGTTTTCTAAAAGTCTTCATTTGTGTGCTGTCCCTTTAAGATGCCATATTGTGAGTTCACTCCTTTCCTGCAGAAGCCCTTTGCCGTGTTGCTGGAGCATTTCAGAGCATTTTTGACATTTTGGGGGGTGAAGTCGTTACGAGCTACGCAAGGAATAGGCGAGACGCAGCGATATCATCCGGTGGAGAGAAGCCAGTGGCGATATAGCGTGATCCGTGGATCTGGCTACTCTGCCGAGCTGGCGGTCCCTGGCACCTTTTATTAGGGTTTTTGGGAAGGCGGGAGAGTGGGAGAATGTTGCACAATACATGAATCATAGGGGCTGCGTACGTGCGGGAGGAAACGTTCCTGTCTGGGCCTAATCCATACCTGGGGGTATGCCCCTTCTGTCCCTTTGTCCAGGACATCTTGTGACCTGTGAGTCACGGGGGTCTTGTGACCGGTGAGGGTGTTTGCCCAGAGGGCAACAGATGGCGCAGGCACTCCTGTGCTCTGTCTGAAGCTCTGCCGGGTTCGCTGGCTCACCCCTACAGGGGGGCTTCAGAAAGACTCAGCCTGAGGCTATGAAGCATGAAGCACTCATTTGTCCATATACTTCTTCCTAGCATTGTCCCACTAATGCAGGGTCCACTGCTCGGATTTTTAAACACCACTTCTCTTGTCTGGTTGCAGGCCTGTAATTTTCAGATCCTCATTGATGGTATCTTGCCATAGTTGCTTTAGCCGTCTGCGTGGCCACTGATCAGTAACCTCAATGTGATAGGGGACGCTGGCGACAGTGTCCGGGGCTGCTCGTCGGACATGGACGAACCGGCCCGGGCGCCTCGCTCTCATTTTTGCCTTGATGGGCGCAATGCCAAATTGTTTTCAGACCATTTCATTGGTGATGTGGTCAAGGAGGGATACACCCAGTGTCCAACGAGTCATGCCCGTTTCCATGACGTGGCGTTGTCTCTCAGCTGCTTTTGTTACGGGCCAGCGCTCTGACCCATAGAGTGGTACAGGGCGGACCATGGTCTTGTAGATTTTTTACTTCAGGTGTATAGGCATTTTCTTATCACAAAGAACACCAGTCACTCCCATCCACCTCAGCCATGTCACATTGACTCTCACCCGTATTTCACCATCAATGCTGCCATTGCTCTGTAAGATCGAGTCGAGGTACCGAAATGCATCTGTTTTCTTCCGATTGTCACCACTGACCTGGATTGAGCCCATATCAAGGATTGTTTCCAGATATTCAGTCTTTGCAGTGTTAAGGTGCAGGCCGAATTGACTAAGACGGTCGTTCCAGGCCTGCACCTGGCGCTGCTCTTTCACTCAAGTAGTGGTTATGATCATGACATCATCAGCGTAGAGCAACATCCAGGGTACAGCACTTTGCAATTCCCATGTGATGGTGTCCATGACGAGAATGAACAGCAATGATGACAGTGCTGCGCCCTGGTGGACATTTTGCCTTTTGGTGGTCAGGAGACAAACAAAATGGAAGGGGCAAGAAAACTTACCCTCTCTGCATTCCTTTCTGTGGAACCTTGACTCATAACAAAGCTGAGCATTTCTAAAAGACGGATCTCCTTCAAGCATTGAGTCTCCTTCTCAGGTAGTGACCTCGCCTCACCTTGGAGGTCACATGCTCAGGCCTGCTTCATGCCAGACTCACCCCAATATAGAAAAGTGATCGGGAGCCACTGAGCAGATGCCTGTCTAACCTGACATGGACTACAATTCCCATCAGCGTCTTGCAAGGGCCAGTGGTGGGATCCAAAAATTTTAGTAACAGGTTCGCATGGTGGTGGGATTCAAACAGTGGCGTAGCACCAATGGGGCTGGGCGGGGCAAGACAGGGGCATGGCCGGGCATTCCGGGGGCGGGGCATTCCTGGGCGGGGCTGTGGCAAGGACGCAGGGCACGCACACCCCAGGTGCAGTTCCTTTTCACCCCACCTCTAAGAGGAGGGGCGTAACTAAGGCAAAATTCATGTGGCAAAATCACCCATTAGTCACCCCCTCTCGGCACACACAAATAATTAGTAACCTACTCTTGGGAACCTGTGAGAACCTGCTGGATCCCACCTCTGGCAAGGGCGTGTGCCAGTGTGGGGGCATGGCAGGGGCATTCTGAGGCGGGCAGGGTCGTGGCAGGGGCACAGGGCACAAACATGACCCAGGCGCAGTTCCCCCTCGCTATGGCTCTGGTGTGGAGTTATATGCATGCCCTGGCTCGTAAAGACCTTTCTCAGGTTATGAGTGCCAAGAACACCCCAAATTGGTGCTGTTTCCATCACCAGCAGGGCAAATGCAAGGCCATGGCACTGACTCTGAAACCTCCTGTCCTTCGATCATGTGGGCCTGGGGGCAAGAAGCGCTAGCTGGCAAAGTTGGCGTAGGTGAGGGAGAGCAAGATGTGTAATTGAACAGAGGGCTCCTCAGCACTGTCCAAGAAAATCAATATTCAAACAGAAATCCTGGGCAAATAACAGAAGAATCCCTTGCTGGCTGCTCTGGCACCTGGTTACTTTGTCTTTCTATCCCATCGATGCTGGAGGCAGTTCATACACAAAATGATATAATTCAGGTCAGTGGTGGGATCCAAAAATGTTAGTAACAGGTTCCCATGGTGGTGGGATTCAAACTGTGGCGTAGCGCCAATGGGGCTGGGCGGGGCACGATGGGGCGTGGCCGGGCATTCGGGGGTGGGGCATTCCTGGGCGGGGCTGTGGCAAGGACACAGCCACTGCGCCGGTCCTTGGGCGGGAAACGAATGCACACAGGCACAGGCTGCCACGCATGCCAGTGCACCTCCTGCTAGACTGCTTCAAGTTCTGCGCGCTACTGCTGAGAGGAGGGGCGTAACTAAGGCAAAAATCACGTGGAATAATCACCAATTAGTAACCCCCTCTCGGCACACGCAAATAATTAGTAACCTACTCTCGGGAACCTGTGAGAACCTGCTGGATCCCACCTCTGATTCAGGTCCTATACTTAATTAAACAGGCGTATAAAATATAAATATTTATTTATTTCAAACATCTCTATGCTGCGTTTCCATCCAGATCACTGTTCCCACAGCGGCTTCAAACGTTTCAAACTTTCAAACCTTTAACATTTCAGGCATGACAATACCAAACATTTTAGACTGATTAAAACATGAAACATTAAACCTTGTGAGTATGTTTATGTGCATCCACTTTTTGGAAACAGGTGTTAAAAATTAAATCTATTGGATTGGGAAAAAGAATACCCTATAAGCCAGAAACTCTGTTATTGAATTATCTCTGCAGTACCCCTAGAGACGAGCAAATAGCTGCATTACACATCATTACTACAGCCAGACTGGTCTTTGCCAAGCAATGGAAATAAACAAACAAAAAATTCCTAAAATACATGACTCGTGAAAAAATGAAGGAGGTCTATAGTTTA
The DNA here is from genome assembly GCF_021028975.2 of Sphaerodactylus townsendi. Classification (NCBI taxonomy): domain Eukaryota; kingdom Metazoa; phylum Chordata; class Lepidosauria; order Squamata; family Sphaerodactylidae; genus Sphaerodactylus; species Sphaerodactylus townsendi. Next base: position 185,388,353 of record NC_059425.1, read on the forward strand.
GTAAGGTTAACAGCATTTCAGAAAAATAAAGACACAAACAGTGTAGACCTTTTACGGTCAAGAGCAGTTCAAAGAATGAAGCTGGAAACTGGGTAATTTGGATATTGTTTTGCATATTTGGAAACTACATGAAAATGTTTCTATTTGTGTACATGGTTGATTGAGGAACCGCATGGCGTAGTGGTTAAATGCTTGCATTGCCACTCGCACGGTCAGGAGTTCGAGCCCCCTGTGGGTCAGATATCCTGGCAGCTGGCTCATGGTCAACTCAGCCATCCATCCATTTCTTGGTTGGTAAATGAGTACCTAGCTCATAGCTAGGGGGTAAAGAATAGCCGGGGAAAGCAATGGCAAACTACCCCACAAAAGAGGCTTGCCTATGAAATCACTGCTTGCAGAGGTACCCCAGGGTCGGACACGACTGAAGGGGAAACTTTACCTTTTACCTTACATGGTTGATTGTTTTATGTACATATGGGTATTGTTTCTATTTTTAAATAATTGTTGAACATAAGAAAAAGCCTGCTGGATCAGACCAGAGTCCATCTAGTCCAGCACTCTGCTACTCGCAGCGGCCCACCAGGTGCCTTTGGGAGCTCACATGCAGGATGTGAAAGCAATGGCCTTCTGCTGCTGCTGCTCCCGAGCACCTGCATTTGCAATCTGAGATCAAGGAGGATCAAGATTGGCAGCCATAGATCGACTTCTCCTCCATGAATCTGTCCAAGCCCTTTTTAAAGCTATCCAGGCATCTGCCAACACCATTCCCGGTGTCCACCAAGTGCTTTTAGTCCCTGCTCTGAAGCTCTAACCACTACACCACACTGGCTTTCATAAGATGGCTGCTATGGAACAGTAGCAAGCAGCCAGGCTCAAAAAGGTTGAGGACACCTGTTCTAGGCAAGTGAACGCTCAAACTGGTGGATCTGTGAAGAAGGCTTCTTGATGACCCCTTGGCTGTTCAAACCTGCTGCATTGATGGTGGCACTATGGATCCATCAAAGGGTCAAAAGTAAGTCTTCAGCTACACATGAGTTAATGTTCCTGCAGAAATCTGAAGACCAGTTGTCAATGTGCAGCTAGTACTGAGCACGGTTGCTATAAATTACTCGAAGCCCATGCTCCAGTTCACAGATGGCCCCGCTCTCAACAGGACAGAGTGTTTTTGGTATGTTCACTTGGCTGTACACTGTACCCTGCCAAAGCCACACAAATGGACGGTACAACATTTTGAAGCGGGTAATGTGGATACCTCATCCAACGAAGCGGGAGTGTCACACACACATTGGAAAAGGGCTCTTTCTAGATCCGGTCCCCAACCTTTTGGAGCATGCGGGCATGCTTGGAATTTGGACGCAACATGCCGGGCGCAACAAAATCACAACCATCGGAGACGGAGCTAACCACAGAATGGCCACCACAGGAAGCAGAACCTCAGGTAGACTCCGCACGGCATAAATATAAGGGGCTGAGCACATTATAAAAAGCATTTTAGGGAAGAACTTCTGTTTCTCTCAACCCACGTTTTTCTAACAGATGGAGAAGAGGGGACAGTTTTGGTTCCAGATCCCCAGGCACCTCCTGTAAATGCAGAGCCTGAGCAGTCATTAGTCCCTTCTGGACCAGTCTAGAGGCTCCGGCAGAGCATGCAGGCAGGGATCCACAGCCAGGTCCAAGCTCTGAAATGCCCCAGCCAGGGTCTAGCTCTGAGGCTCTTCAGTCTCTTCACAATGAGTCAGAAGGGACCCTGCCAGCCCCATCACCCCAGAGGCATACCAGAAGTAAATGGCACCCGCAGACAAATTGTCTCCAGGGCCCCCCATGCCTAGGGGTGGTTTCCTCCCCCCTCCCCCCTCGCTGCTCCCCTGCCCCTCCAGCCAGCAGCTGGCAGTCCCTTATGCCCTCCCCAGCCTCGGAGAGCTGCTTTTATAAGAACTGAGGCCAGGGGGCAGGGCTCATAGGGCAGAGCCACACCCCACCCCACCCATGGGGGTGTGGCCACTCCTCCCCTAGCCCCACCCCTGGTCGCAGTGCTTATAAAAGCAGCTCTCTGAGAAGGGACTGCTGGTTGCCAGCTGGGAGCCCATTATAGGTTCCCCTGTATATCAAAACTGTGATGGCTAAAGTTGTGATGCAGAAAAGAATAACTGTATTTTAATCTGCCTGACCAACCGCATCTTCGGTGGGCCAGTCAGAACCGCTGCCGGGGTAACAGCCCAACCGAGCCCCACAAATATTCTAAAAACACTCCAAGAAAGGTTTTGTCAAGCACCATAGAACCTATGGGCTCCCTATAGGGGCCCCTTGAACGATGGCATTTTCTAGATCCAAAGCCCCCCTTTTTAGCTACGCTGCCATACTGACTCATTAGAGAAAAATTATAAGTAGGTTTTTAGCCATAGTTAGACGCTTCCATTTCAGTCAGGAAAACTTCAGTCGGCATAACTGAACAATTAAGCCGACAGAAAAATCACCCCAGCTACACAAGAACACAGCGAAGGAAAAGAAAACGAGGAAATCCACTCATAACAGATGTGAACTTTTCTCCTTAGGAAATTGTTGCTCCATGTTCCTGTCAGGCAAGATAATATGTTTACAAATTTTGCCTAAGAGAAGCTATCAGCAATGCCAGAGTGCCACAGAATAGCTGACGGTGTTTGCCAAGTATATTTAAGCAACACTCAAACCATGTAGCGAAAGCTTCAAGGGGGAAAAAAACGAAGAATCCCTCATGTGTCAAAACAATGCTTCAGGGCATGTGCGAGAATTACAGTGTTGGCATTTCCCCAATGCCATTGACTCCACCAGTTCTACATGAGAAGACTATGCTGTTGGTAGAGTTGCCGGGATCTGGGAGGCAGCTAGCGATTTCCTGGGATTACAACAGATCTCTAGACCAGTGTTTCCCAACCTTTTCGAAGTCAGGGTACCCTTGACCTCACTTTTCATATCTCACAGTACCCCTGCTGCCACCCTCCATCTTCCCCTCCCATTGCCCCTGCTTGCCACGCCCCCCACCTTACCCTCCCAGGGTGAAGGGAAGCACTGGGGGGGGGGTGGCTGCTGACCTTGTGGCAGGTCCTGCCCCTTGGGCCAGCTCCATGTCCTTGCTGGCGCCGGTGGGAGACACCACAAAAACGAGGGGAGCGGGCGGTAGTGTTGCCACGGTATCCCTGGGACATGCTCACGGCACCCCAGGGTACCACGGAACCCTGGTTGAGAGTGGCTGCTCTAGACTATGGGCCTTTCCGCACAACTCACCAACAATATTTGTACACACTCACTCCCTCAAAACAATTAATGGCTGCCATGAGGGGCTCCCCGCCCCCTCCTGCTTTTTTAGTTATTTGTAGAATTGATGCTTTGATGCGACATTGCTTCCTGGCTGTCTACGTATAATCGATGCTTCAATGATTTTACCCCCGCCCCCAACAAAAACACACACAGAAATGACCAGAACAAACAAATGAGAGGAAATGGAATCTCAGGGACATGAGAAAATGAGAAAGTTGGGGGATGGCACAAAGGCATGGAAAATGGCGCCAGAAAAGGTGAAACGTAGTCAATATGATCGCGCAGCAAGGGAAAATGTTTTGAAAATGTTTCAGACTCAGGAATCATATCAAAGGGGGATTAATTTAAAACGTTTGGAGGCTGGAAATTAAACATTTTCAGAACCAAAGGGGGAAACACAATGTGGAACTGAACGGAGGGAATGTTTTATTTCCTGCCTCAGAACGTTTTAAAAGGTTTGTGTGGAGAGGGCCACTATACACCCCTTATTTAGTTATGATTGATTGGTTGGTTTCCCCTGGAGAAAACGGCTGCTTTGGACTGCGGCCTGCATGTCATTATGGACTACAGTTCCCATCATCCCCTGCCAGCATCATGCTGGCAGGGGATGATGAGAACTGTAGTCCATAACATCTGGAGGGCCGCGAGTTTGACACCTATGATCTAGAGCTTAATCTTCGTTAACCTCCTGACTTGGGAGTTAGGCCTACCCTGGCTTCCCTTGACTGGAGAATTAGATCTTCGTTTAATAATCCATCAGAAGACTAAGCCAATGATTTGGATGGTTTTACCAAATCAATAAGCAAACTTAATCGAACCTCTTTTGATTTCTACCTCCCCCCCTCTCCACATGAATTGCCGTTCTCCTTTTCTTCTGCCTTCAAACTTCCTTGGCCTTCACATTCTCAGACAACCTTTACTTTCTTTAGGCATTTCTTCATGCCCTGCTGGGCCAGGATTTGAGAACTGACCCAAGAGCTGGTAGTCCTCTTGAAGAAATCATGGAAATAAGATCTGCACACATCTGATGAAGTGGAATGTGACTAAGCAAAACTCCCATTTTAATGAATGTTGTTAGTCCTTAAGGTGTGTCAAGTGCTGTGTGTAACTGACCCTGGTTCCCACCTGACTGCACGCCAACTCTTCTTTCGGCGGTTTGCCTGGAATTCGAATTAGGGAGAGATATGCCTGTCTGTGTGCTATCTTCAAGTGTGATTCTTTCTGTGTGAACTCTCTTTGGCTCATTCCGCACGTGCAGAATAATGCACTTTCAAACTGCTCTCAGTGCTCTTTGAAGCTGTGCGGAATGACAAAATCCACTTGCAAACAGTTGTGAAAGTGGTTTGAAAACGCATTGTTTTGTGTGTGCAGAAGGGGCCTTTGTTTATGGTATCTTTGCACGGGTGGGGTGATGGTCTGGTTTTATACTACTGATTGTACTCTGGGAGCCCAGAGTTCTCCTGTCTTGTCTACAGATCTGTCTAAGCCAGTGAACAAAGAACTGTTTGTAGTTACTTTGCCCTGGACTCAGTCTGTTCGTTACAAGGTGCCACTAGACATTAATTTTATTTTGCTACAATAGGCTAACGTGGCCACCCTGTGGAAATTCTAGGGTTGTCGGGTTTTCCCTGACCACTGGGGTAGGGTTGCCACATTCAGACTGGGAAACTCAGAGGTGGGATCCAGCAGGTTCTCACCAGTTCCCGAGAGTGGGGTTACTAATTATTTGTGTGTGCCGAGAGGGGGTTACTAATTGGGTCTGCTTTTCCATTAGAAATTCCATTAGGTCCCAAAACCATAAAGTCCTGTTGCTTCCTATGTGGCTGGTTAGCAAAGGTAGAAAACGGGATCATTTTCCCTGTTGGGCTGTTTTAAAAAACATGTTTTAGAAATATGGTAAAGTTCCTTGTTTAAGGAAAGTATCCTTCTTTTGATTTCTAGAAACAAAATTAAGTATTTGAAAGTATTAAGTATTTGACAGGCAGTCAATTAGAGGAGAAGTAGTTGTTTCTGTTGGCAGTAGACAATAGAACTTGCTATATGGACAGAAAGATACCAGCTGGAAATTAGGAACTTTTTTTAACAGTAAGAGTTTTTTACAATAACAGAGAAATTATTAATGCCCCGCCCCTGGAATCCCCGCCCACGCCCCCGTCATGCCCCGCCCAGCCCCATTGGCGCTACGCCACTGTTTGAATCCCACCACCATCGGAACCTGCTACTAAAATTTTTTGGATCCCACCACTGGGGAAACTCCTGTAGACTCGAGGGTGAATTCTGGGACAGATACCTTAGTGGGGTACAGTGCCAGAGAGACATCCTTAGGCGACCCTCATGATTATTTGATGTGTGCATGTTATTAGAATATTTTGGATCTGTTAGCTGCCTGGGGGGGGGGGGGGTTAGAATACCGCTTGTTAATTGCTAAATTCATTGCGTTGTCATTAAAAGAAAAAAAAACCTCTCTACTGTCACCCCCAGATCTGTTCCGTGTCTCCTTTTAGCCGGAGCGATGTCGACTGACAAACTCCTGTTTTTGTGTACCGTTATCCAAAAATACATATTCAGATTTTGACACTGTCAAAAAACTATTTTTAGTTTCCTTTTGGATATGTTTGGAATGGGCCCTTAACTGTTGCCACGCTGCTATGGAGACGGTATCCATGCGCACTGACATGTTTACAACTGTTTAAAACACTTTCCAAGGACAAACGCAATCCAGTCCCTTGCTTTGAACATGGAGGGGGGGGGAGCTTTTTAGATGTTGTTGCTGTTTTATTCATTGTAGAACGCTTTTGGCCTTTGTACATCGGCTGACATCTCTGTTGCTTGCCGGCGAGGGCTTGGTTTTTTTAGGTAATCCAGGAAAACATGTTTTGGAGGGGGGCGGGTGGGAGAGAATAGAAGCAATTGGGCTGCCGATTTTCGATCCAGTTCCCCAAACTCAAATTATTAAACTGTCTATCGGTTGCCTAAGTGCTCCTGGAAGGCCGATTTAGTCATCTGTGAAGCCAACAGAGCCCCATATGCTGCCTTTCAAGACATAAGCATGCAATAGCTGGAGCATCTAAAGATTCCCTCAGCGACAGCTTCTCACTTCTAGGACACTTAATCCCAGATCTGTTTGTGTTGCTTAACAGTATTGAGGCTGATTTGATTTTCAAGCACCGGAACCTAAATTTAGTAGGCTTCGTCCATATTTAGACACCGCCCAAGCAGACAAGTTGGGTCCGTTTCCCGATTCCCCCTAGCAACCCACTTCTTCCGTTTGCTATGTGCAGTAGAAAAAAAGAAGTAGATTGTGTGTCTCTTCGCTATTCCTGTTCCAGCGGGAACCTTGGTTAACCCAGCACATATACCCAAGGGTCATATAATCCTTGAAAATGGATTACCTGTTACCCCACCCCCCCTCTCTCTCGCCTTACCCCTCTCTCTCCCCCTTCAAAACAGTACCCAATCCTTTACAGTATGTAAGGAGCAGGGAATTATAAAATATAGTGCATTTAAAAGTAAGAGTTGCTTAATGGCGTCATTCTGGCTCCTGATCTCCTGGCTTTCCACAAAGTACACAAAACAGAATTACTCACAAGAGCTTTTCTGCATATAGGATATGGAGTTGCCCTGTACACGATTATTTACAAAGTTATGTTGACAAATTGTTAGGGATTAGGGTTGTCAGATACTCCCTAGCAACTTTGAAGGGGGAGTATAGGAGTATAGGACTGGCATTTCAGTGATAGGGGAGTATAGGACTGGCATTTCAGTGATAGGGGAGTATAGGACTGGCATTTCAGTGATGTCGCTGACCGTATGGTAATGCCACATCTGGCATGTGCTGGAAATGGTTGCCAACCTCCAGGTGATGGCTGGAAATCTCCTGGAATTACAATTGATCTCCAGGCAACTGGGATCAGTTCCTCTGGAGAAAATGGCTGCTTTGGAAGGTTAATTTGCGGGATTATTCTCCAAACTCAAATTATTCTACCTTCCGCAGCATGTAGAATTTTGTGACTGTGCCCATACAGTTTCAGGATTCTGATGCCTGTAGCCACAAGAAAAGTTGGGTGCCCCTGTGGTAGCCAGTAACACAATTGGTTGCAGTCTTTGAAAATACCTCTGGATACCAATTTAATGGTATATATAGATTCTGGCCTCTGTTGAGTATTCCAGCTAAATATTTCAGATAATATTAGGCCCATCCAGAGAAGTCTGGTGGAAGGGGATTCTGCCACTCGGACCCCACCTGGCCCCCTCCAAAGGGCTTTCCTGTGGTGTAGGAAGCCAAAACAAACGGGGGAAAAATCCACATGCTTCAAGAACTCCCTATAGGGTTGATAATGGAGATACGCCACCCAAAATGTGGCATATCTCCATTGCCGGCTCCGCTGCTACACGGGGGCTGGGCAAGCAGTAGAAGTTGACTAAGGTCAGTTCCACCCCACCACCCCACCCCCGGCCTGTCCCTTGAATACCCCTGGCTACGTTGGCATATTTTGCATCAGCGGGCCTAGGGATGAGGGGAGGCTTCCAGGTTGGGCGCCGTGGAGCCACGCAGTGCCCACCCATCCGAGTAAATGATCCCCTGGCTGGGACATTTGCCCATGTGCTAGTGTAACCCCTATGCCCAGAATGGGTTGGCCCAGAATGGGTTGACCCAGTAAGGGGTGGAGACTCGGAGCAGCAGAGAGGCTGAAAGAGCTCTTTTGCAGAAGAACAAGGCTACCAGACTCGGACCTTGATTTCTATAAGCCCTTAACACCTTGTAGGGTTTTGCTTTTCAATGGTTGTAATGGGTGAGGGATTCTCTGGAGACCTTCATCATGTTATAACCTGTTCGTAAACCCTTAGGTCTTCAGAACCAAGTAACTTACAAAGAAGATTTGGACGGCAATATCAGTGAACTGTAAATAGAAGGACTTGAAATGCAACCTGAACAGGACCTTGAATTGTAGCGTTAAATGTTGATGTTTTAAAAGTGTTAATTGTAAAGAAAAGTAAACCATTTTGTTGTTTAAAATTGTTGTTGCAACTCGATTCCAAATGCTGCCCCACAGAACCCACAAGCTGAGGAGGTTCAAATGGCTTAACCAGCGTGGGGCTTGGAAGTGGATTACTGAAATATAAATTACTTGCAATGGAAGTGTGCAACAAGTTGGGGTTTGATCCCCATATAACTGTTTGTTATTTGATGTAAGTTCAAGAGATGTTGCTATGTGAATTTGAAGCACATGATTCTGTTTGGCAGTTGCATGAAGGAGGATTCAGTTGCAACCCCATCCCTTCTGTAATTGGCTGAATCGCAACATTTGCTGGAAAGTTTACTGGAAAACTTCCAGTGCAATAAGTTTGGAACAGTTGGAGTATCTTGCAAGGGAAAGACAATGTTCTGCATTCAGATACGCAAATGTGGTTCCACTCCAAATTACAGGAATCTCTGGGAAATCGTGTGCAATGATTTCAAAGTTGCATTGCAATTGCCAATAGGGACTGACAGAATTTTAGTGGGGAGAATGTAACCCCTATGCCCAGAATGGAGTTGGCCCAGAATGGAGTTGACCCAGTAAGGGGTGGAGACTCAGAGCAGCAGAGAGGCTGAAAAGAGCTCTTTTGCAGAAGAACAAGGCTACCAGACTTCGGACCTTGATTTCCTATAAGCCCTTAACACCTTGTTAAGGGGACAACTGTGGTTGTAATGGGTAGAGAGTTCTCCTGGGAGACCTTTCATCATGTTGCAGCCTTCCATTCATCAAGCCCTTGGAGTCTTCAGGAATAGCCAACTCTTTACAAAGAAGATTTGGACTCTGGCAATATCAGTAAAGACTGTAAAATAGAAGGACTTGAAATGCAACCTGAACAGGACCTTGAATTGTAACGTTAAATGTTGATGTTTTAAAAGTGTTAATTGTAAAGAAAAAGTAAACCATTTTGTTGTTTAAAAATTGTTGTTGCAACTCATTCCAAGTACTGCCCCACAGAACCCACAAGCTGAGGGTTACACTGGCTTCAACCAGCGGGCTTGAAGTGATTGCAACATAAATTGCTTGCAATGGAAGTGTGCAGCAGGGGTGGGCTTCTGATCCACTATATAACTGGGGCAGGGTTGTACCATCTCCAGAGGGGGATTTGCTCCCCCCCCCCTCCAGATTGGCCTGCCCATCTTAAAAATCTGTTTCTCACCTCCTTGTGGTTTGTGTAGGTGTGTTTGGAAGGGAACACCAATTGCTTTTAGCGGTGAACCGTTTTTTTTCATTCAAAGTATGTGGGTTTGAGGTCTCATTTTGCAATGATTTCAAAGTTGTATTGCAAATTACTGTCGGGATCTACAGAATTTTAGTGGGGAGAATGTAACCCTATGCCCAGAATGGGTTGGCCCAGAATGCTGACCCAGTATGCGGAGACTCGAGCAGCAGAGAGGCTGAAAGAGCTCTTTTGCAGAAGAACAAGCTACCAGATCGACCTTGAATTCTAAACCGGTGTTCAGAGCCCGCTTTCTTGATCAAGGCAGCCTCACGAAACAGAAGTTCTCCCGGAAGACGAGCCCCACTGACACCGCCCGAGGCATTGATTACATGTCTGTGTATTCATCAGTTGCATCTGACTCTGTCGTCATCATAAATAACATCAGCGATCTCGGAATCCTAAATAAAGATGTTCGAATTGCACCAGTCGCCGATGTTTTAAAACGTTAATCGTACCATCCATTGTTCAAAACGTACCACGCGCAACCCATCCTAACGAATTCATAAATCCAACGTCTGAGGTTAAAGCATACCATCGCAGTGAAATCATTCCGCCGAGGACGGTTCCCTCCACATTCACTGCCCATCCAAATCATTAAATTTCCTTTGTGGTTTGTGGCAGGTGTTTGGAAGGGAACACCAATTGCTTTTAGCGAAAAGAATGCCGTTCACGGCGGTTCCGAGTGTCTGGTCGAATAAGAGGAAGCCACGTAGCCATAAGCCCGATGGCTGAGAGCCCCAAAAATGGCAATTATTGGATTACTTGATCTGAAATCCAATTTTCCCCCTCTGTTAAGCTTTATTATTTAAACATGTTGTTTTAGGCTTTACACTATAAAAAAAATAGTCCTAGGTTGTATATCGTTACGACTGTGATTACACATACATCATGTAAAAAACACAACTCGTGTGTACCACTGATTGGTACCAGGTCCAGAAGGAAATTCAAGTTCCATTGAAATGAATGAGAATGGAACAAGTGATACATGGACCAATACCTGGAAAAAAATAGAAAGTTTACTTTATGCTCAGATTTGAAAGAAAATTATCTTAGGATGTTGTACCGCTGGTACTTATATCCTAGTAAACTAGCAAAAATGTATAAAGGCGCATCAGAACTTTGCTGGAAGTGTAAAAAATCCACTGGTACTTTTTTACATCTTTGGTGGAATTGCAGATTGGCAAAGGAGTATTGGACAGAGATATCTGGTTTAATAAATGTTATTTTGGGATACAAAGTGGATTTCCTTCCACAATGTTTTTTACTAAATATCTTACCAAAAAATGTGCATAAGGAACATGAAAAAATCCTGCTGTATATGATAACTGCGGCCAGAATGGTATATGCTAAATTATGGAAAGCACCAGAAATACCAAATGGGAAAGATTGGCTCTCTAAAATGTTAAGTTTTTTTGAATATTGATAAATTATCGACAATTATGAGACAACAGAATTTGGAGATATTTGGGAGGAATTGGAAACCTTTCATTGATTATTTCCAGTTAGAATACAAATGTATGAAATATGATTTGTGATCTTTGATAAGTGAATAAGTAAAAATTGTAAAGCACTTTATAAAATATAAATTATGACTATATTTAGATTTTTTTAAACTGTATTCTTTTCTCTTCTCCCCTTTGTTTTTATTTTTAGATCATAATGGCTAGCTTATAAATAGATAACCAAGAGGACATTTTCTTTGACACAACACTGGATTAAGTATTAAATATAACTGACTAATTAATTGTTGATATAGTTAGTAGGTCAGAATTAATGTAATTATAATTCAAAATGATATATGATTAAAAACTTGAGATGTACCAAAGTACTTTCGATATTAGATTGTGTATCTTATGTTTTACTTGCTGGAAGTCTGTTTTCAATGCACTATTTTTTTCTTTTTTTCTTTATGTCTTTATATCTTTTTTATAATGTCTTCCATTATGTAAACACAACTCGAAATTGTATTTTTTTCTGTATATTTTTTTCTGTATATTTTTTTCTGTTTATTGTATACTGTGATTAAATTCAATAAAGGTGGTTAAAAAAGAGAATGGAACAAGTGCATAACAGTCCCCATTCACTTCAATGGAGAACACAGATGGTGTTTCAGGACATGGCCTGGCAACCAATGGAAGATGAGCGGAGGTGTGTACTTATTGCGGAGTAGAGCATTTTTCATCGCCACGCTATGACATAATTTCCTCCCAAACATGTAACCACGAAGAAATATGGGGTATAAATTTTTTATTAAATGATAAATAAACTTGTAAAATAAATATACAGGGGTTTTCTAAGACCCTTTGAATCTTATCTCAAATGCAATCACAAAACAAATCTGTGAATTATAAAACTAATCTGTGAATCAATTGCAGTAGAAATGAAATGCCAGTGTGGTGTGCCAGTTTGAGTACAGAACTAGGATCTGGAAGAACCAGGTTTGAATCCTCATTCTACCATGGAAACTTGAATGGTGACTTTGGGCCAGTCACACATTCTCAGCCTAACCTACTTCACAGAATCACTATGAGGATAAAATGGAGCAGAGGAGAATAATGGAAGCGGTTTTGGGTCTAAAGACTTTAGTCAACGAAAACCATCTCTGGTCATAAATGCCATGATAGGCTACAAACTGTGGCACAGTGCCCGAACATCTGAACACAAAGGTCGAATCCCCCACTTGAAATTTGCACACAGATCCAAACCTGTTCATTATGAAACCATGTCCTCTTCATCAGAGTTTCTCCCTCCCCACCGCAGCGAGCACACAGCAGACACACCCGGTTGCAGAACTCTTAGCAATCCCCACTACCAGGTGAGCTCACTTTGCCGGTCTCCCCTGATTGGCTGGCATGCCTTGATGGGGCGGGACCTTTTCCCACTGCGGAAATGTACATTATAGGGGCATAATAAAAAAACCATAATAAAAAAAGTTTAATGTTTAACTGTGCAAACAGTTAATCGTTACCGATGTAAACCATTAACGATTCAAAGTGACATGTTTGACTGTTTAACGCTTGCGTCCCCTTCTGCTGGCCGATCGCAAAAGCGGAAACGAAACCAAGGAAAGGCTGTGCACGCATCGCAGCGCTGATTGGTTGCCCGAATTCTGCGTCACACTCCAGGGCGGGAAACGAGTCAGGGTTTCAACCCTCATCCCTCCCCTCGGATCAGCTCTGAACCATGTTAATGTGGTCTATGCTACTTGCAGCCAGGTCCTGCTGGAACGCAGATTAACAGGGAGAACGAGCGCCAGAAACGGAATCTGCCACATAAGCAATAGGGAGGTCGTCCCTCAAACCTGGTTAGTTTGTGTTCTGAAACCTGGCTAAGGCGGTAGTGGGGATTCGACCAAAGCTTCAAGGCTCATATAAACCCATCCACAACAAACATTTCCTCAGCCAAACAGGCTGATGAGTCCCCCACTACTTCTGTTTTGCTAAGTTTCAGGTTCTTCATCCTCATCTGGTCCATCACAGCTGCCAGACATAGATTTGGTACTTTGACTATCTTATCTTGTTCAGATCAGAATGGGAAATAGAACTGGCAGCAAACTCTGTGCCTCTGGACAGTCTGAGAACTTAGTATCATTTATATGAACAATATTGGGAGGCAAAACTGAAACCCTGTGTAGGAGAACCCCATATAGAGGATCAGTGGCCTCCTAAAAGCGCTTCTCAGATTGGCCCACCAGGAAGGGTCCGGAAGCAGCACTTGGTTTCACTCGTAAGAGCCCTGCTGAATCAGACCAGTGTTTTGTCTAGTCCAGCATCCTGTCTCAAACAGGAGCTTAGCAATTTCTAGAGGTCCAGCACGATGGCAGAGAGGTTGAGGCCTTCCCCTGATGTTGCCTTCTGGTACTGGGATTCGGGGGTTGACTGCCTCTGAAATGTGGAGGTACACTTTAGTCATCATGATTAGTAGCCACTGATAGACGTGTCCTCCATGAATCTGTCTAATCAAATCCAGATTCCCTGTGAGCTGTTTTACTCTGCAAAAAAAATAGATCACGTACATTCACTGCTTTATTTTAAAACAGGCCTGTTCTAGAACAGAAGCAAGGATTTAACCTTCCATCAGGGGCGGAGCGAGGGGGAACTGCACCCGGGGAGCGTGCATGCCCTGTGCCCCTGCTGCAGCACCATCCGCCCCCACCCTGCCCTGGAACACCCTCAGAACACCCCTACTTTGGAACACCCCAGCCACGCCCCCACACTGGGGGGCCCTTGGGGCATCACGTCCCTCCTATCCCGTGGGCACTACGCCACTGCCTTTCAAGGCCTATTTTATTTTGCTCATCAAATCTCCATGCCCTGTAGGATTGCCAGCTCTGGATGGGCAAATACCTTGCAATTGGGGGGGGGGGGTAGAGCTTGGGGAGTGTGGAGAAATGTTTTTTTTCCCCCGCCCTTCCTTTTGTCCCCAACCAGGCACCATAGAGCGGGTGGGCAGAAGTTGCAGTGAGCCTGGTAACAACATCAGGGGGAGCCAAAAAAGGGAGGGGAAGAAAGGAGAGATAAAAACCAGCCAGAACCCTGTGGGTGGGTTCTTCTTGTCTTGCTGGGCTCTGGGGAGAGGAAGGCTCTGCCTCGGAGAGAAGGCAGCGGCCATTTTCCCCGCAGGCCGTGTGCTAGGCCCAGTGATGGGGAGCTTCCTCATAAGCAATACCTAGGCAATAACTAGTAGGCAGGGTATGTGGTAGCGACAGGGCCAGAGAACTTGCGGTTTGCTTTTCTTTAGTTTGGGTTCCTTGTTGTCTTTGGGGTGCTGTGCCGGAAAAGCTCTCTAAATTATTCTTCTGTTATTAAAGAATTGACTTGGTTAAATCTTTACCAGGAGTGGACCGTTCTCTGTACCGCGTGTGCCCCCCCCCATTTTGGACACACTAGTGGGAGAGGAGACTGGAAAGTCCTGGTCCTTCCCAGTGGAGAATCCAAAAACTGACCAGGTGGTGGCAGCGAACCCTGGAAATAAGATAGCCCTCTCCAGGTGATATGAACATATAGTTTATGATGTTTTAAGCCATTGTATTTAATCATATAAGTTATATGAGTGTAATTCGCTGGGTACCAAGCACTTCAAAAACTTACTTTCGTTGGACGAAACGAAATTCATAGAGCAGCCTGACACTGAGTTTTTCAGGTGGTTTGGGAAAACAGGACCCCACTAAGGAGATAAGGAATTAGCAGGAGCTCACAAATACAGATAACAGTGAAATAGAAACTTAGGCTCATTCCGCACAGTCAGAATAATGCACTTTCAAACTGCTCTCAGTGCTCTTTGAAGCTGTGAGGAATGGCAAAATCCACTTGCAAACAGCTGTGAAAGTGGTTTGAAAACACATTATTTTGCATGTGCGGAAGGGGCCTTAGTTATGGAAACCTTTGTGTAAGATGTTTTTAATTTAAGTTGCACCAAATATGGGATGGCAAGGTGTGGCAAAAGGTGGGATGAGATGACCAGGTCTGTACATCTTCTTGACTCAAGCCAATGGTGAGAAGACAAGGAGGGATGTTTGTAAGAGGGTATAAATTATGTTACACAAGCAACAGCCCCTTTGAACCTCCTCCCTGTTGCTAACAGAGGAGAGTTCCCTCTTCTGCGCAGAATTGAAACAATAAATCTCTGAACACTGAAGAAGCTTTTGGGATGGTTATTTTAGTAACCGGACAGAGGCTTAGCTCTGAGGACAGGGCCTTGCCCTGTGCCTAACAATGGGAAAGGTTGGCAACTCTGGGAGAGGTCAGAAGGCGAAACAGGGCCTGCAAGCCATCGGCAAGCCTGTTTCGCCACAGGGGAAGTGGAGTTTGGGGAGGGGAGAGAGCCCAGCAGGGTTCAATGCTATTGAGTCTACCCTCCAAAGCAGCCATTTTCTCCAAGGGGACAGATCTCTGTCATCTGGAGATTAGTTGGAATAGCAGAAGATCTCCAGGCCACGCCTGGAGGTTGGTTGGCAACCCTGAATTGTCCTGTGCCGTCAGTGAAAGTATTAAAGGTGGATTTAAAAACACATTTCTCTCTTTAGAACAGATGTCACTCCATCAAGGGAGTGGCTCCCAAGTCACTGTATGTAAAATCCCTGAATTTGCCAGCTAGAAATTTTCACTTGGGTGGACTCCGCACAGGCCAAAGCTAACATCTGCCAGATGTTAGATTGCTTTCACATTGCTTTCACATCCTGCATGTGAGCTCCCAAAGGCACCTGGTGGGCCACTGCGAGTAGCAGAGAGCTGGACTAGCTGGACTAGCTGGACTCTGGTCTGATCCAGCTGGTTTGTTCTTATGTTCTTATGTTCTTATGTTAAAAAAAATTGTTGGGGGTGGGGGGGACTTCACACAGGTTCCATTCTCAACACAAATTAGGGCTGTTTTAATCCCCTCGACCCGGGATTTTTGAAAATGGCTAAATCAGCAATTCTTTCACACAGTCCTGGGTTGGAGGCGCTCCTGGGCAAAACGCAACAGGCAGGAGACACTTTATTTCCCTCCCTTCCACACCTTCCTTTAAGGTTTAGGTGGGACAATCGGCGTGGCTGCAGGGGTTCGTTTCTGTATGCCTTCGCAGCTATGGATGTGTTACAGCAAATTAAGAAAAAGAGAAGAGTCTCCACGCGACGGCACGAGAGCAGCCCAGTTTGTTTTCATGGGCTCCAATCAGAGGTGGGATCCAGCAGGTTCTCACAGGTTCCCGAGAGTAGGTTACTAATTATTTGTGTGTGCCGAGAGGGGGTTACTAATGGGTGATTTTGCCACGTGATTTTTGCCTTAGTTACGCCCCTCCTCTCAGCAGTAGCACGCAGAACTTGAAGCAGTCTAGCAGGAGGTGCACCGGCGTGTGTGGCAGCCTGTGCCTGCGTGCATTCTTTTCCCGCCCAAGGACCAGCGTAGCGGCTGCGTCCTTGCCACAGCCATGCCCAGGAATGCCCCGCCCCGGAATGCCTGGCCATGCCCCCGTCGTGCCCCACCCAGCCCCATTGGTGCTACGCCACAGTTTGAAACCCAACACCATGGGAACCTGTTACTAAAAATTTTGGATCCCACCACTGGCTCCAATCCCTGCCTGAATAGCTAAGGGGCACATATGCAAATGAAAAAGAAAAAGGGGTTAATTTATGACACTGATAAATACAAACATGCCGTGTGGAATCCACCTTTGTTGTGCAACAAACAAGCAAGACAACAGGTTGAAAAGGAAGCAGAAGTTTATAAAGGAACTTCTCTATGCCTTTTCCGCTTTTTGTTTTGAAATTTCCTCATGCTTTATGAGGAACGTCCCTTTCCTAGTCTGTTCGACACAAATGACAATAAATCCTTGCAAACGATGTCATGTAATTGGTCTTTGGAGACCCAATCACAACATTTTGACAGCTGGTCAATAGGCTCTCTGAAGCTGCGGGCTGTCTGCCAAAATCTTCTATCGTGATGCAACAGAGGAGAACTGTGATGTGAGGTTCCCTCGTCCTCTTTCAGGTTGTCTGCCAAAAACATTTTATCTATTGTTGTTGATTTATTTGTAACTAGGAAAAAAGAATTATGAAACTTGCCAGGGGTGGGGGCTATCCTAAATTTCGGAATTAGGCAGATGCGTAGCTGCCAGGGGACAGGGTGGGGCGTCTTGCACTGGGCGTGCCGTGGTGGGGCGTGGTAGGGCGTGGTGTTCTGGCGTGGTGGGGCGTGGTGTTCTGGGGTGGTGGGGCGTGGTGTTCTGGGGTGTTCCATGGGCATTCTGGGACATGGTGGGGGTGGGCATGGTGTGGCAGGGGCACAGGGCACACACGTGCCCTGGGCACAGTTCCCCCTCGCTATGGCTCTGGAATTAAGGAGCTCCCTCTGCCTGCCAGATGACTGGGCTTTCTCAAACTCAGCGAGGAGGCAGAGGGAACTCCTTATTTGGGCAGTGACTCCCCCTGATGTCACTGCCCAAATAAGGAGCTCCCTCTGCCTCCCGGTTTGAGGAAGCCCAACAAGCGGCTTGTGCAGCTACAGGGAGGTCGTCCCAGGCCACGCCCCCAGCCTCAGAAGAGGCCTGGGCTGGTAAGTGGTGACTCGTGTATAAACTGAGGGGGCATTTTTCAACCTTAAAACAGGGCTGAAAAACTCAGCTTATACATAAGCATATACGGCACAACTAATCTCCAAATTATGATAGATCGGTGACCCTGGAGAAAATGGCTGCTTTGGAGAGTGGACTCTATTGCATCATATGCTATGTTCTTCCCCATACTCCACCCTCCCCATGCTCCACTCCTAGTTAGCCAGGAATTTCCCAATCCCCGGCAGCAGAGGCTCCCACCCACCTCCTATGAGGCAAGAGCCATGCATTGGCAACCCCACGTTATTTGGATCGGAATGAAAGTTGCCAGCAACCCGTCCATTTAATAGGGGTTTCATCTTGGAAATGGGCCAGTAAAGCTCTCCAGAGCGTGGAGATTGGTAACATCATCTGGTAAATAGCACCTCGTGAAGTCTTTGTTGCTCTGATCTTGATGGTCCAGATCTCAGAAGTGAAGCAGGATAGGCTCTGGTTTGTATTTGGATGGAAGTTCTTCAAGCAGTGGCGTAGCGTCAAGGGAGCAGGGGTGTGCGCGATGTGCCGGGCGTGTGCTGGTGCGAGGGCGTGACAGGGGCATTCTGGGCATGACAGGGGCAGGCGTGGCGGGGCATGGCAGGGGCACAGAGATGCAGTTCCCCCTCACTCCGGCCCTGTCTCCAAGGAATACCAGGGTCACTGCACAGAGGTAGGCAATGGGAAGCCACTTCTCTTTTTTTAATATAATGCTTTTAATTTTCCACAAAAAGTTATAAAACCATGAAAAAGATGTGAGGGAAAAAAGACAGATAGTTACAAATAATGATGATGATATTACATGGGTCTGCAATAGTATTTACATGAATTACTTAATCGTTTCAACGGGTTATTATGCTGAATACAAGTTTAATCTTGACCATCTTTCAATAACCTAATTATTTATTAATTTGTTAGATTTATAGGCCGCCTCACCCCCGAAGGGCTTGAGGCGGCTCACAATATAGCTGTTCTCAGTGACAGCAAATAAGTACAAAAATATAACTTAAACCCATTAAAACCTGATAGCAGCAATTACTTGAAATAAATACAGAAGTTGTTAAAAACAGGCACCCGATCTAAAGGCCAGGGAGGGAGGGGGTAGGCCTGGTGATGGAATTCAGGGGCCCAGCTTGTGGGATGGAAAACAGGTGCCTCTCCTGGGGCGGTAGAACTGCTGCCGGCCTCTCCAAAAGCCCGGGGTAATGGCTCCATTTTACAGGCCTCTGTGGAACCTCACCAAGGTCCTGCAGGGGTCCGACAGCTGGAGGAAGAGCTGCCCTGCCTCAGGCAGGGGCCAGGCTGTAATCCCAAAATTAGTTTTAACTGTGTTGATAATTATTACAATTTTAAAAGAATTTGATGGTAAATACAATTAATCAACTTTAACGGATAAACTAGCATCTCGGGAACAGCACATATACCTAAACAGGGCTTTTCATTTTATAATATGTAAGATAGTCTTTTCAATCATGTCCTGGTCTTCTGTTAACAAGGTTAGTCACTTTAGCGATAGCAAAATACTCTCTCATCTTGCCTTCTCAATTTTCTTTTTCCAGGTGGCTGCAACAGTGACTCTTGGCTGCAGTTAATAGGTACAGAAATAATTGTTGGTGGGGTTTTTTGGTAAGTTTTCTGGAAAAATGCCTAACAGCGTAATTGTTGGGTCCATTTGAAATTTATTTATTTTTTATTTTTTGCCTTTCTGTGTGGATCATTATCCAGTATTTTTTCACCTTTTTACGAGCAGCAGTGGCGTAGGAGGTTAAGACCTCGTGTATCTAATCTGGAGGAACCGGGTTTGATTCCCCGCTCTGCCGCCTGAGCTGTGGAGGCTTCTCTGGGGAATTCAGATTAGCCTGTACACATGCCAGCTGGGTGACCTTGGGCTAGTCACAGCTTCTCGGCGCTCTCTCAGCCCCACCTACCTCACAGGGTGTTTGTTGTGAGGGGGGAAGGGCAAGGAGATTGTCAGCCCCTTTGAGTCTCCTGCAGGAGAGAAAGGGGGGATAGAAATCCAAACTCTTCTTCTTCTTCTTATAAGTCCACCCCCTGTGGAGAAATGATGCAGATTTTTATTGACATTTCCAACATGTGCCCTTACTTTTTTTTTAATCCTTTTTCCTAATGTCTTCCGGAGACAATGTTCTTTTAACAATTGGCATTTAGTAAATTTTAATTGTTGTAGTCCATAGTGTTTCCCACTGTTGAAAGGTAACCTCCTCTTGAAAATTTTGCATCCATGTTATCACACAGTTTTTAACTTGTTCTGTCTGAGTCATATATAAGTGATAACTTATAAATTCTACCCGTTAAATGTCATTTTTGCTGATTAATTTCTCTTTCAAATTCTGACATTTCTCTCAAGACACCTCCTGTCATGTTAAAGTTTTTTTTCTGAGCATTGATGCTGTTTGAAAGTATGTCATCCACTGAACGTTTTTTCCTTCATTTTTTAACTTCTTGTCAGGATTTATTCTTCTTTTGATTATTAATCATGTCTTTGTAGAATATAATATCATTTTTTGGGTGATCACATCATTATATAGGAGACATTAAAGGTAATGTTGGCATACTTAATCTTTTGTGTGTCTTCATCCATATTCCAAATAATTATGTTTGGCAGTTTTCAAGTCTTATGTCTCTAATTTTATCATTCTCAGTGTGGCCTAGTAGATCTTTTGCTCAACAAGGCTTCTAGTTGGCTTCTAGTTGGCTGATTGACTGTGCTGTCAAATAAAAAATGTTAGCAGTTACTACCTTGCAAATTATAGATACTGGTTTTATAGCCCTCTGCCTTTTGCGTCTACTAAGTGGAGGAAAATATAGCTTAATCGAAGTTACATTATTTTTTTCTGCCTCTGTTTTTTTTTGGGGGGGGGGTATTTTTTGAGGTTATTGATTGAAAATCGATAACCTGAAGGAGCAGCAGTGGCGTAGGAGGTTAAGAGCTCGTGTATCTAATCTGGAGGAACCGGGTTTGATTCCCCGCTCTGCCACCAGAGCTGTGGAGGCTTATCTGGGGAATTCAGATTAGCCTGTACATTCCCACACACGCCAGCTGGGTGACTTTGGGCTAGTCACAGTTCTTTGGAGCTCTCTCAGCCCCACCTCAAGCACAGGGTGTTTGTTGTGAGGGGGAAGGGGCAACGATTTTGTAAGTTCCCTTTGAGTCTCCTGCAGGAGAGAAAGGGGGGATATAAATCCAAACTCCTCCTCCTCCTCCTCCTCCTCCTCCTCCTCTTCTTCTTCTTCTTCTTCTTCTTCTTCTTCTTCTTCTTCTTCTTCTTCTTCTTCTTCTTCTTCTTCTTCTTCAAATACTGTCTAATTGTGGGCTCCTATTTTGCTTTTGACACCGGGCTACTAATTATAACTTTTAAACCATTAACTGGGAAAGGATCTCAGAACAGTTTTGTAATTTTTTTCCGTTGATGTGGCAGATATTGCTAGTCTGTTGCTATGGGATTTTTCAATGGGTGAGAAAATGCAATTGGTTCAGCAGTCTTTGTTTTCGACCCACCTTTGTGCTGCTAACTTGCAGTAACGTTACTAGGGTGAATCATAAAAGAATTTCAGCTTGATTTGTGGGCGCTCAGCAATGCAAAGCCAGTTGGAGGTAATGGTGCATTTTGGGGACGGGGGAATACCCGGGGTCGAAAAGGGAATTTCAAGGGATCAGTCGCAAACTTCTTCATCCTACAGAACAAAAGTTAAGAGTTCAAAATTACATTAACAGAAGGAGGTCGCACAGTCTGCTGTAAATGGATCCAACGTGACTCTCTAGCAATTTTTAAAAATCAGGGCTTCATCTCAATACAAAGCCAAAGTTACAGCAGTGGTGTAGGAGGTTAAGAGCTCGTGTATCTAATCTGGAGGAACCGGGTTTGATTCCCAGCTTGGCTGCCTGAGCTGTGGAGGCTTATCTGGGGAATTCAGATTAGCCTGCACACTCCCACACACACCAGCTGGGTGACCTTGGGCTAGTCACAGCTTCTCGGAGCTCTCTCAGCCCCACCTACCTCACAGGGTGTTTGTTGTGAGGGGGGAAGGGCAAGGAGATTGTAAGCCCCTTTGAGTCTCCTGCAGGAGAGAAAGGGGGGATATCAATCCAAACTCTTCTTCTTCTTCTTCTTCCCCCTCCCACCTCTGCCAAGTTGCATACCTTTAAATAAAAATCGGCATACTTTAAATGTTCAATAGCATAGGCAAACAAGCATCTCTTGACCTTCTGGAAGCATTAACCCCTGTAGTCACAGAATGTACAAAGAAAAAAAAATGGGAAAGGCAAGCTGTTCTAAATAAATGCGCTCAGGGGATAGGTTTGCAGATTAAATCTTGGTTTCTTAATGAAAGGCACACAGGGATTCTTTTGACTTCCATAAGAATGTCACCGCAGTACACCCAGGATAGCAGGAACAGACTGGGAAGTTAAAATGGCTTTGGGGCAAGCCAGACGGAGGGCAATATAGGGTTTCCAGCCTCCAGGTGGGCCTGAAGATCTCCCAAAATTACAGACTACTCTGGAGGAAATGGCTGCTTTGAAGAGTGGACTCTACACAGTAGTGGGATCCAAAAATTTTAGTAACAGGTTCCCATGGTGGTGGGATTCAAACTGTGGCGTAGCACCAAGGGGCTGGGCAGGGCACGACGGGCGCGTGGCCGGGCATTCCGGGGGCGGGGCATTCCTGGGTGGAGCTGTGCTTGGACTCCAGCTGCTGGCTTGGTCCCATGGGAACAAATGCCACGCAGAGCACGAGGCCTTGCCATGCAGCGATTGCACCTCCTGCTAGACTGCTTCAAGTTCTATGCGCTACTGCTGAGAGGAGGGGCATATATAAGGCAAAAATCACATGGCAAAATCACCAATTAGTAACCCCCTCTCAGCACACACAAATAATTAGTAACCTACTCTCGGGAACCTGTGAGAACCTGCTGGATCCCACCTCTTACTCTACCAAATTATGCACCACCAAAGCTCCTCCCCTCCCTCAACCTTACTTTTCCTAAACTCCACCTCCCCCCACCCACCCAATTTCCCAACTCAGAGTTGGCAATCCTGTGCTACAAGCTGACACTGATGGCTTAGATTGGCCAATGGCACCAACAATGGATGTCGGATTACCCCTTGCCTCTTCCTGTTCTGGGGTGGACCTCACATAGGGACAGTCTTGACACAGGTGCCCAACAATCTGTAAGGGGGGGGGGGCTGCCCTGTCTTCTTAGTAGAGGCTTAATGAGATGTTATTTACCTTCCATATTTATTTATCTTCCATAAATCTTCCATAAATTCTTCAGTAGCCCAGTTCCACACACTAAGGCTCTATTAGTGCCCCGACTGAATGGTTCAGGCTACCCTGAACTCAACAGATCTTGTCAGCTAAAGAGGGCTGCCTCCAGTAACTGGCTGCCTCCAGTTAATCCTTGGACGGGAGACCATCAAGGAAGTCCAGGGTTGCTGTGCAGAGGCAGGTAATGGCAAACTAACTGTGCTCATCACTTTGCCTTGAAAACCTTATGGGGTTATGTTGGCTGCAACTTGACGACATTTTCCATCACCTGTCAGTACTGTCATAGGAGGAGAAGCATTATTTGTCATGACCTGGATGCATCAGGTGAAGAAGAAGAAGAACAAGAACAAGAAGAAGAACAAGAAGAACAAGAAGAACAAGAAGAAGAACAAGAAGAACAAGAAGAAGAACAAGAAGAACAAGAACAAGAAGAACAAGAACAAGAAGGAGGAGGAGGAGGAGGAGGAGAAGGAGAAGGAGAAGAAGAAGAAGAGGAAGAAGAGGAGGAGGAGGAGGAGGAAGAGGAGGAGTTTGGATTTATATCCCCCCTTTCTCTCCTGCAGGAGACTCAAAGGGGCTTATAATCTCCTTGCCCTTCCCCCCTCACAACAAACACCCTGTGAGGTAGGTGGGAGCTGAGAGAGCTCGGCCAGTTGTAGCCTAGCCCATAGGGGAACCTTGAGGCTCTCCAGCAGATAGTTCAGGGAATCTACAATTCCCATCAGCCTCTGTCAGCATGGCCAATTGGCCATGCTGGTAGGGGCTGATGGGAATTGTAGTTCCTGAACATCTGGAGAGCCGCAGGTTCCCTACCCCTGGTCTAGCCCAAGGTCACCCAGCTGGCGTGTGTGGGAGTGTACAGGCTAATCTGAATTCCCCAGAGAAGCCTCCATAGCTCAGGCGGCAGAGCTGGGAATCAAACCCGGATCCTCCAGATTAGATACACAAGCTCTTAACCTCCTACACCACTGCTGCTCCTCTGCAAGGGTGAACAGAGAGAATGCCGGAAGGGCCCCATCTACTCGGATTTCAGAAGCTAAGCAGGGCCAGTCCTGGTTAGTACTTGGATGGGAGACCACCAAGGAAGTCCCGGATTCTTATGCCGAGGCAGGCAATGGCAAACCACCTCTGCCCTGACCTGGTCAGATCTCAGAGGTTAGGTGGGGTGGGCCTGGCTAGTGCTTGGATCGAAGACAACCAAGAAATCAGATTCCCTAAGCAGTGGCAAATCATCTCTGAACATCTCCTGCCTGGAGAACTCTATGGGGTCACCGTAGGTCGGGTGTGACTTGAAGGCATTTCACGCCACCGCCAAGCTGCTATTAAAAATATAGGCCTTCTGTTGGTAATTCTACTTCTTGACCCCATAGAAACTTAATAAGTGTCCACTCAGAATAACAGGACGGACTGGGGAGGACAATATTGTGAGTGAGCTGGTATCCACCTTTGGTGCGGCTAGCAGCCTCTGAAGAGCGACTGGGTGCTTAATTTCCTTGCTCCTGGTGGCCAGAAACGATACAGCATGAAAGCCCTTCCAGCATTCTCTCTGTTCACCCAGTGGTGGGATCCAAAAATTTTAGAAACAGGTTCCCATCGTGGTGGGATTCAAACTGTGGCGTAGCGCCAATGGGGCTGGGTGGGGCACAACGGGGGCGTGGCCGGGCATTCTGGGGACGGGGCATTCCTGGACGGGGCTGTGGCAAGGACGCAGCCACTGCGCCAGTCTTTGGGCGGGAAACAAATGCACGCAGGCGCAGGCTGCCACACACGCTGGTGCACCTCCTGCTAGACTGCTTCGAGTTCTGCGCACTACTGCTGAGAGGAGGGGTGTAACTAAGGCAAAAATCACGTGGCAAAATCACCAATTAGTAACCCCCTCTCGGCACACACAAATAATTAGGAACCTACTCTTGGAAATCTGTGAGAACCTGCTGGATCCCACCTCTGTGTTCACCTCTGCAGAGTAATCAGTTACCCAACTTCCAGAAATTCAGGCACAGCAATCATGCATGAGTATTCATTTCAGTTGGCTATGATATGTAAGTTTCACGGTAGCCATTGTAGGATTCCCCATCACAGCTGTCAACTCAAAATTCCTTTCCTTGGAGGAACATCATTTTGAATTTGGTCTTCAGTACAACCAGGTCAGGCAACTGGTATTTGTTGAAGGGATTACCGGGGAGGTGATCATGAATAGCAGAGGGTCACTTTGGTTTTGTTTGCAAATGCAATCTCAACAATTGCCTTCTTTGAGCCTCTCTGATTTTGGCTCCTGAAGTAGCTGGAAGTTGCACAAGGGTTGTTTCAGTGTGCGTTGTCCCTGAGTAAACAAGCAAAAATGAAGCGCATGAAACCCCTCGGGTTACGTTGACATGTTGATGTTCTGCTTAAGTCAAGGGCCCTCAATCCAATTGGGGTCGAAGCGGAGATATGAAGCTTAACCGTTTTACGTGTTTAAAGAGCTTCGTGTGTATTATTGTGATGTGATCCTTACGGCTGCCTTGAAGGAGAAGCAAATTACTTCAGCTTAGCCTACCCTAGTAGTAGCAGCCCTTGACCCGGACAGCCAAGGCTAGCCTGATCTCATCGGATTCTGGAAGCTAAGTGGGGTCTCCTCTGGTTGGTACTTGGAAGGGTGACAACCAAGGAAGTGCAGGATCACGGTGTGGAGGCAGGCTGTGGCAAACCACCTCTGTTGGTCTCTTGCCTTGAAAACCCTACAGGGTTGCCAGAAGTTGGCTGTGACTTGATGGCACTTTCCACCACCACCAGCACCAAGATTCACCCTAAGAACTTGTGGATTGGCAAGTATCTTGAGGTACAAGTTGGCAAGTGTGTGGTGCAACTCCAGACCATCTTGCGTGGCATCACAGCCAACTCCACACTTTGTCCCCACCAGGTTCATACCTTCTTTTCCACCCAAACCTGTACGTCCTGTCCCCACACCTGCCTGTGGGCCCTCCACCTGCTTGCAAACTTTCTCATTGGCTGTACTGACTGCATGCCCTTCGACTAATGGCGCTAAAAAGCATGTATAATTCAAGGTCACCTGGTTACCTGGCTGTGGTCGCTCGGAGCACCAGTGCCATGTGCAAGTTGGTAGTGCTGGACCCCACCGAAAGCTGTGGGTCCAGGCAGCTGCCCCATCTCAGGGTATGTTGACATGGGCCCCAGTTTGCAGGTTGGCTCTTTGCCAAAATAACTGAGGAAAATGCCAATGCCATTTGGGGTGATAGTCTAGATAGGTGTCAAACTCAGTCCCTCCAGATGTTCATGGCCAGAGGTGGGTTCCAGCAGGTTCTCACAGGTTCCCGAGAGTAGGTTACTAATTATTTGTGTGTGCCGAGAGGGGGTTACTAATTGGTGATTTTGCCACGTGATTTTGCCTTAGTTACACCCCTCCTCTCAGCAGTAGCACGCAGAACTTGAAGCAGTCTAGCAGGAGGTGCACCGGCGTGCGTGGCAGCCTGCGCCTGCGTGCATTTGGTTCCCCGTAAGGACTCTGGAGCAAGCAGCAGCTGTGTCCTTGCTGGCCAGTCTCCTGCCCAGGGAATAATTCTTCCGCCCCCAGAATGGCCAGGCACGCCCCCGTCGTGCCCCGCCCAGCCCCATTGGCGCTACGCCACAGTTTGAATCCCGCCACCATGGGAACCTGTTACTAAAATTTTTGGATCCCACCACTGTTCATGGCCTACAATTCCCAGCAGCCCCTGTTAGTATGGCCAATTGGCCCTGCCGGCATGGGCTGATGGGAATCATAGTCCATGAACCCCTGGAGGGCTTGAGTTTGACATGGGCAAAAGTCACATCTACCTCTCACCACCTCAGGAAGATGTCATTTTTTTCAGCACTGTGGCCGAAAATATTCCTTGCCCTGCCTCACCCCCTGGGACGTGCAGATTTGCAGGTATCCTACCCACTACACAAGCTAGCGTATAAATACAGCTGGCTGAGATTTATTTGTTAACTAATGCACAGTCAAGTGGTTCTCATTAATGTGTAAATTACCCTTTCATATCAGCCTTTCCAAATTACTGTTCAGTCTGATCATGTACATCTGGCCTTTGATACTCTCGGATCATAGAGGAAAGGCTAGAAGGGATCTGTTTGCTGTGCCTGGATTATAGATGAACCCATGAATTAACTCATCAGTAAGATGGGAAAGGCAAGGTTTTGGGACAACAGGAAAGGTGGAGATGCGGGAAACAGAACAACTCAAAGTCAGAAATGCAAAATTCCAGTAGCCATTTTCTGCTTCCTTTGCGCGCCTCCTGGGCTGGGACGGAGCCCAAGTGCGGCAGAAATAAATCCTGTGTTTTCTCTGAAGTAGGGGCACACAGGGGCAAAAAATCCAAACTTCACATATATGCTACAAGGGTCAGTGCTACCAGGAAAGGGATTTGGGCATTTTAGTTGATAGTTCCATGGGAATGTCAAATCAATGCATGGCAGCTGTGAAAAAGGCAAACTCTATGCTGGGGATCATTAGAAAAGGAATTGATAATAAAACTGCAAGGATTGTCATGCCCTTGTATAAAGCAGTGGTGCGACCACACTTGGAGTATTGTGTCCAGTTCTGGTCGCTACATCTCAAAAAGCATATTGAAGAGATAGAAAAAGTGCAGAGAAGGGCAACGAGGATGATTGAGGGACTGGAGCACCTTCCTTATGAGGAGAGGCTGCAGCGTTTGGGACTCTTTAGTTTGGAGAGGAGACGGCTGAGGGGGGATATGATTGAAGTCTATAAAATTATGCACGGGATAGAAAATGTTGACAGAGAGAAATTTTTCTCTCTTTCTCACAATACTAGAACCAGGGGGCATCCATTGAAAATGCTGGGGGGAAGAATTAGGACTAATAAAAGGAAACATTTTTTCACGCAATGTGTGATTGGTGTTTGGAATATGCTGCCACAGGAGGTGGTGATGGCCACTAACCTGGATAGCTTTAAAAGGGGCTTGGACAGATTTATGGAGGAGAAGTCAATTTATGGCTACCAATCTTGATCCTCTTTGATCTGAGATTGCAAATGCCTTAACAGACTAGGTGATCAGGACCAACAGCCGCAGAAGGCCCTTGCTTTCACATCCTGCATGTGAGCTCCCAATGGCACCTGGTGGGCCACTGTGAGTAGCAGAGAGCTGGACTAGATGGACTCTGGTCTGATCCAGCTGGCTGGTTCTTATGTTCTTCTTATGTTCTTAAGTGCAACACTGTTATTGGAATATTGTCAAGGTTTTGTAAATTTGACCAGCAAGTCAACCAAACAGTAACCAAGAAAGAAGATTTTCTGTGTAGGGTTGAATTGCCAGACGCAAAGCCTGGGAGGAAGGAGGGCCTGTTGTACAACCATCGTATTGGTGAACTTACGTCTCTTCTGGTTTGACCACAAAGTTCCTGTAAAATGCTAGAGTATCTGCTGTTTCACTTCCGGTTTTCAGGCAAGGTGATGTAATGTTAGTGTCATTAACCTCCAAATGGTAGCTGAAGATCGCTTGGGATTACACCTGATATCCAGGCAGGGGCGGAGCGAGGAGGAACTACGGCTGGGACCTGTGTGAGCCCTGCGCCCCTGCCAAAGCTTCGCCTGCTCCCTACCACGTGACGCTACGGAACCAGCTCCCCTGCCATGCCCCGGAGATGCCCCTCTGACGCTCCCCTCACACCAGTGAACACCTGGTGCATCGTGCATCCTCTGTCCCCTGGGCACTACGCCACTGTCTCCAGACCGAGATCAGTTCACCTGTAGAAAAATGGCCACTTGGGAAGGTGGACACTCTGGCATTATACCCCATTGAGGTCCTTCCCTTTCTCAAACCCTGCTTTCCTCAGGCTCCCTTCCCCCCAAAAATCTCCAGGTATTTCTCAACCCAGAGATAGCAACCCTACGGAAGGCATTTCTTCCCTCCAATTTTCTACCACTGCCACCTGAGACTCATAATAGGAAATGTAACATAAACAATTTCCAGTGTCTTGCTCGCCTTTGAAACTCAAGGTACAGTAGAATTTCATATTATGTACCCATAAAGTAATTTGATATAAAGATCATAGAAATGGGTGCTGACTCATCGCCCCTTCCTGCACATCGTTTGGGTGCTGACTCATCGGCCCTTCCTGCACATCGTTTGGTGGGGGGGGATGCTTCGCACAGGCGGTGCTGCGAATACGATGCAACACCACTCTTTCCCTCCCCAAACAATGCGTTCAAACCTTGCTCAGGGAGTGAGGTTTTCAGAATACACGGGCTTCCACCCATTGCCAAGTGAACAGCAGTGGGTGGAAGCCCGTGTATTCCCTGCGCCGGCCCCAAATACCTTCCTACCTTACCCAGGCTTTCGGCGCTCTGAGGAGGCCAGGGGACACGCTTCCTGGCCTCCATCGCTGCAGTCATCGTGCTGGCCATGGGGGCGTGTCCCCTGGCCTCCTCAGAGCAATGGAAGCCCAGAAGGCGTTTGGGGGGCTGCAAGACTGTGCAGAGCCTGCTCCACCAGCTGCGCAGCCCGTGGGGCCATTCATGCGAACGGCCCCAGGGCTGGCATCGGCATTAATCATGCTGATGCAGCCCCCAAATCTGGCCATGCAGAAACAGCCAGTATTTGGATACAGCAGTATTTGGATATAGTTGGGTCCCCAACTTTTTTTAGCCTGTGGAATTTGGAATTCTGACACAGGGTACTGGGCTCCATCACAAAATGGCGGCCACAGGAATTGGAGCCAATCACAAAATGGTGGCGGTAGGAGGTGGAGACAACTACAAAATGTCAGGGAGCAAGTTTATATGCAACTTTAATAGTACTTCTTCAACATTTCAGGCAGAAACTCTGTTTAACACAATGCCTTTTGATCCTCATGGCCAATCAGACGCTCCCTTGGGCAAAAGTCCCACCTTGGCTCATCCATTTTCTAAAACCTGGTAGGCACCAGCAAAGGTGTCCGCGGGCATCATGGTACCCACAAGAATTACGTTGGGGTACCCTGGTGAACTTATGGCTACAATAGACCATGTTTAGTTGGTTTAATTGAAATGTGGGTTTAAAGGAAATCTGTCTTGGTTTTCTGGACTGGGGCCTGGCTCTTTAAAATTCAGGCTCTGATACAAATGACAATCAAAAGGATCCACTGAATATCAGAAGCTGCTTAAATGTGAAGGTTGCTAGTATTCCTGTTCTGCTCATCAGTCCTGCAGCCACCACAACAGTAAAACCCACAAAGCACACAAACAGAGGCGTAGCTCCAAGGGGACAGGGGTGCACAACACACCAAGCGCGCGCCCCTGTGGGGGTATGGCGAGGATGTTCCAGGGGTGTGGCAGGGGTGTGGCAAGGCATCCCTGTCCCACCCTGGAATGCCCCCACCCTGGAATGCCCCTGCCAAACCCCGGAACGCCCTCACCACACCCTCACAGGGTCACTCACGCGCCTGGTGCATTCCAGACCAGTGCACCGGGTGCTTTTCCTCTTGCTACGCCTCTGCACAAAAGAAAGGTGTGCCTTCTCTCTTAACATTTGCAAAAAGGCAAGATTAAATCCTACAAATTAATAAAAACGCTGTGGGATATTTTGTTGGAAAAGGATGCTTTGTGGTCCTCTGCCATGGCTACTGCACAGGTCTGTGCGCAGTTACAAATGAATATGTACCGATCTAAAGGAAAACCGCATTCTTTTGTGACCACAATGCATGGCTAGTGTAATGTTTAGAAGCCCATTTAACGTTCCAGTACAGTCCCAGACCAGATTTTACTTTTGGCGCTGAGCAAGCCAGTTAGGCAAGCTGCTATGAAGGACTCCAGTAGCGGTGTGCTCCTTTCTTTGTTTGTGGTGAATAAAATTATACTATGTTTATTTAAGAAGGCCCTTGATGTACTCCTGAGTGACGGCAGCATTTTACCACTACTCTTCCTTGCCTGCAATCAGAATGTGCCTGATTCTGAGTCACTAAATAGTTTTAGGCCTCAATTCACTTTTTAAGGCTAAACCTAGTTTGCGTTGGCCGGCATTCCCACCTTCAACACAACGCCTTCTCTCTGAGCCTATACAAAAAGACCTTGGGAAAGCAATATAAGGCCTTGGAGGCCTCAGACTTGTCATAGTTCCCGACAGCCCCCAACAACACCAATGGGGGCTTCAACCTACTGCTGCCAGTTATGTTTAATTGGGGCAAGGCCGTGAAGGGCTTTGTATGTGACAGCCAAAGCCTGGTAACAAATGGGAAACCAATTGAGTTTCTGCAGAATAGTAGCAATATGCATGCTCCATCTAGCTCCCAGTAATAGTTGAGTCACAGCATTCTGAACTAGCTGGAATTGCCAAACTGATTTTGAGGGAAAACTAATGTGCGGCGGATTACAGTAGCCTAGTTTCAGTTTACTGTGGCATGCATCCAGGTGGCCAAATCAGCCGTATCAAAGTAAGGGGTCATTTTACAGGCTAGACCAGGGGTCTGCAACCTGTGGCTCTCCAGATGTTCATGGACTACAAATCCCATCAGCCCCTGCCAGCATGGCCAATTGATCATGCTGGCAGGGGCTGAATTGTAGTCCATGAACATCTGGAGTTGGGAGAAAGGGGTTAATCGCCAGCATTGGAAGAACAAGTAGTAGGCAATGAGCAAGACCTCTACTTGAGACCCCAGAGAGCTCCTGCCAATCAGGGTAGAGAACACTGAACTTGATAAACTACTATATAATTATGCATGGGGTAGAAAATGTTGACAGAGAGAAATTTTTCTCTCTTTCTCACAATACTAGAACCAGGGGGCATACACTGAAAATGCTGGGGGGAAGAATTAGGACTAATAAAAGGAAACACTTCTTCACGCAACGTGTGATTGGTATTTGGAATATGCTGCCACAGGAGGTGGTGATGGCCACTAACCTGGATAGCTTTAAAAGGGGCTTGGACAGATTTATGGAGAAGTCGATCTATGGCTACCAATCTTGATCCGCCTTGATCTCAGATTGCAAATGCCTTAGCAGACCAGGTGCGCAGGAGCAGCAGCAGCAGCAGCAGAAGGCCATTGCTTTCACATCCTGCATGGGAGCTCCCAAAGGCACCTGGTGGGCCACTGCGAGTAGCAGAGTGCTGGACTAGATGGACTCTGGTCTGATCCAGCAGGCTAGTTCTTATGTTCTTATGTTCTTACTGGTCTGTCTCAGTGGTCTGATGGATCATGGTTCCATGGTAAAACACCTGCGTTACATGCAAAAGATCCCCAGCATCACCTGCTAAAAAAATCAAGGCTGAGATCTTAGATAGCAGCTGACAGTCAGAGGAGACAACACGTACCTTGATGGCCGATGGTCTGACTTGGAATAAGATGGATTCCTCTGTATTTTGTTTAGGGGAGGGGCTGCAACTCAGAGGTCTAACATCTGCTTTGCAACAGAAAGTCCCAGGTTCAATCCGTTGTCATCCCCGTTCAAAGGACCAGGTGCTGCGAAAATCCTCTGCTTGGGGAGTCTTTGACCCTGCCCGTTGTAGTAAGCAATGTAGACATTTAGCAAGTGATTCAGACTCAGTATAAGTCTAAAGCCCTACTGGGCCCAATTCAGAGTGCAGGTACTGACCTATAAAGCCCTAGACGGCTTTGGTCCTGGATACCTGAGAGAGCGCATCCTCCCACATAGCCCTCCCACCAAGGCCTGCTAGAAGAGGCGTAGCGAAGGAAAATGGAGCCCGGTGCAAAATCTGAGTTTTGCTGCCCGTTTGTGGTTTTTGTATTTTTAGTGTTTTTTTCAGTTTTTGGCTTGCAAGGGCGGATTTTAGGCTAGCAGCATCAACATTTCAGGGTATTTTTAGGAGACTGTCCTGATGATACCACCCAGGTTTGGTGATGTTTGCTTCAGAGGGCCCAAAGTTATGGACTCTCAAAGGTGTAGCCCCCATTGCCTATTAGCTCCCATTGGAAACAATGGGGGATGGGGCACCCCCTTTGGGAGTCCATAACTTTGGACCCCCTGAACCAAACCTTACCTAATTTGGGTGGTATCATCAGGAGAGTCCCCTGAAAGGGCAACATTTATTAGAAACAAGGGCATGGGTTGTAACTTTTAAGTTTTGGCTGCGTCTTTGTTTTTGCACTGACCCTAACAGTTTGTCCCAGTTAGAAATGAGAGAGCTTCAGCTTTCGAAATGGTGGCTACATATTGAAAAAAAAGATCTTTTCCTTGGGCTTCTCTTGGGAGACCCTACAAATGCTCACCGCTCCGGAGATTTACCATCGCTTAAAGTCTAGATTATTTGATCAAGAGTACCAATCTCTCCTGAGCAAAGCACAAAGCTCTTGCTCTCCAATAGTCTTTGGGATTATCCCTCAGAAAACTAGCCCTGCTATATATCTGCAACAACTTCCGCCCATTAATTACCAATATGCCCAGGATGGGTGCGCAATGACCAGAGCAAGGTCGTAAACTCTTTTCCGAAATCAGCACATCTTCAAGGTCGATTCTCTAGGTATTCCACAAGATGAGCGTCAGGCTTTCATCCAATTCCTTGGTCCTTGATACAACTGTAACACTTTCTCATATTCTGCTCCATTGTTCAAAGTACAACAACATCAGAACCAATTTGAGAACTGTGTTACCAACAGGATTTATGCTCCTCTCTGATAAAACAAAAATGGCTAAGCTTCTAAATAGCTCTAGTGTGGAAATATCTGAAGCTGTTGCTATGTTTTTGCTCGGTGTACTGCAAGTTGAGCAATAATGATCTTTCTATTGTATTTGAAATTCTTGGCACTGGTTTTATGCCTAATAAAGGTTTTTGGATTTGGATTTAGGAGAGTCCCCTGAAAACTCCCTAAAATTGTGGTGCTGGTAGCCTAAAAACTGCACCCCCTGCAGGTCAAAAACTGAAAAACACTAAAAAATACAAAAAACAAACCTGAAATTTTTGTTGCTCCCCAGGCGCACGCCCAGTGTAATGCACACCCCCGTCTCCTTGTAGCTCTCCCTCTGCCTGCCTTGTCCTACTCTCGAAGTTCTGGCACCTGTTGAAGACTGGCCTCTTAGCTCGGGCATTTGACTGATTCACCTGGGCATTTGGCTCAAGGTGTTCTGGTTGGGGTGGGAGTTTTATATAGATAGTATGCCCAGAGAATTATTGGCTGCCCTCTCCCCTCTTTGGAAGAACTTTATAATTCTTGCTGCCTAAAGAAAGTTCCGAATATTCTGAAGGACCCGTCTCATCCGGCATGCTTTCTTTTTGAACTGTTACCATCTGGCAGACAATATAGGATTATAAAAACAAGGACGAATAGACTCAGAGACAGCTTCTATTCTAGAGCTGTGGCTATGCTGAACTCCATGGTTTCATGCTGATGTGGTTGTGTAGTGATAGTTGGAGGAAGGGGAATGTGAGGATGGGGTGTGAGGTCTGAAATAGTGTGCATCGGGGAATGCTTGTAATTTTCACTGTACGTGCACAACGACAATATTGTTATTATTGTAGATTTCACAGCTGCCAGATCTTTAGCTGGTTGTTGGCCTTCATTACAATTCGAGCCTCACCCAGAGGCCTAGGAAGTTGTAATGTATCGGCGTAGTATATTCGTCACGGATCCCAGCAGAGGCCTGCCTCTCTGTAAATTGGCAGCGAATCTGGCTTACATTTTGTCGAATTTGAAGATCGAACTTTCAAGTTAACTGCCCTAGTGTTTTTTGGGATGGTTTCAGCGTGCCGATTACCACTGGGACGAACCTCAGCTGGATTTAGGTGCATATAGGCGGCTGAAGCTCGAGTACTTTTCAAAGTCAGCGGTATCTAGTGGGTCCTAAACATCTGGGTAGCATTGTTTCCTGACAATTAAGTACATCTAAACTTCAAGTATCGCCTCTATTTTCTGGCTCAGGAGTTGTAGTAACGAAGCCATGATAGCCGCGGGCACCGATTTTCTCTTTGGCGCACTATACTTGCTTTTCTTTTGGATGGTTGGTCCACTTGTAGCCCATTTGTCGACGCATGCCCAGGGACCCCAGTATGCGACGCGGCCCTTGTTAACCCGCACAACGACCAATGCGGTATGGAATAATTTTTTCGTTTGTATCACCGTGTTGTATGGGTTGGTGGACACTCTTAGTCTGGTTTCTCAGTTGAGACCTGTCTGGCATGGGAGACCCTTCTGGTAGAATACCCTACCTCCAGCATAGCTCTCAACATCATCGAAGCACGCCCTTCCCCATGACAAGGAGGTGCCCATGAGGGGCTTTTATTATTATTATTATTATTATTATTATTATTATTATTATTATTATTATTATTATTATTATTATTATTATTATTATTATTATTAACGCACCCCCTCCCGCCCCTTTGGCACTACACCACTGCCAAATGCCATCCTTAGAAATAACATGTAGGGGTTCTCCAAACCCCAAACTATTTCTTCATTTCCACGATGACTCTCAACTTTTAAGGCATCCCAATCTGAATGAATACGTGGCAACTTCATGCCCTGCTTGAAAGACATAACATCAGATTTTAAAAAGCTCCACGAAAAATTGTCCTGCGTCTTCCTTGAGGGGAATATATCATCCTCGTTTAATAACATCTTCAGTTCAGTTATTCCGAATATTACTCATTTCCCTCCACCAGGTCTGTGTCGATTTATTAACAGCGAAGGAGTTAGCAGTGACATTTCAGACTAATTAAATATATAACGATCAAACTATCAACCAGTACTACAGACTGAACGAGAGTTATTTCGGGCATTGAGACAGAGATATCTAAGTGTGTGATCTGCAGCCAGCCAAATGTAAATTGAATATTTGACACACTGCAGGAAAAACCAGAGATCAAAGATTCTCTAAATTCCTTGAAGCTGTGCTTGAAATAAGTGGTGTTGTTGGTTGGGAGCAGGAAAAGTGATGAGTGTCGGTCTCCTGGTTTGGGGGGGGGATGCAAGAGAAGAGAGACCTTGAGCACTTTGTGCCCAGGGCTCATGAGAAACTGGTCCATATGTCACCCCTTTGTTAAGAATGGGATGACCCAGAAAGGGGTGGAGACTGAAAGAAGCAGAAGGCTGCAGAACTCATGAAATTGAAGGAAGCAAGGCTGGGACCTTGATAGATTATTATAAGCTCTTAACACCTTGTTTAAGGTAACTGCAATGTTGGGAATGTTGCAATGTTGGGAACTAGTGAGAAGGGAGATGTTTATTTTTGCTATATTGTAAATGTTAGAATTTATTGTTTCAGGGCTTTTGGTGTATGTGTAACCCCCATTCCCAGAATGGGTTGACCCAGAAAGGGGTGGAGACTCAAAGCAGCAGAAGGCTGCAGAGCTCATGTAGTTTGAAAGAGACAAGGCTACCAGACTCGGACCTTGATTTGTATAAGCCCTTAACACTTTGTTAAGGTAACTGCAATGTCGTTGGGAACTACTAGGAAGGTAGTTGTTTATTTTGCTATGTTGTAAATGTTGGAGTTTATTGTTTCAGGGTTTTTTTATGTTTGTAATGGGTGAGAGTTCTCCTGGAAACCTTCATCATGTTGAATCCTGTTCATCAAGCCCTTGGAGTCTTCAAGAGCCAACCCACTTGCAAAGAAGAATTGGACTTAAAAATGCAACCTGAACAGGACCTTGAAGTGTGATGTTATATGTTATATGTTATATGTTAAGAAAGTAAACCATTTTGTTTTTAAAATTTGTTGTTGCAAACTCATTCCAAGTTCTGCCCCACAGAACCCACAGATAGAGGTTACATATGCAATTGGTGAGAGTTCTTGTGGGAACCTTCATCATCTCAAATCCAATACACCAAGCCTCTGGAGTCTTCATGAGCCACCCGCTAACAGAAAGAAATGGACTTGGCCTTATCAGACTGTAATTAGCGGGGCGTGAAATAAAACTTTAATTGAACCTTGAATTATTATGTTAAACGTTAGTACTTGATGAGTGTCATATGTTAAGGAAAAGTAAACAGTTGTGTTTAAAAAATGTAACAGATTTTGTTGCAGAAACTCGCTTCCATTAAGTTCTGCCCCATTATTGAACACCAAGCAAGACAGAGATTACAGAGCTGGGCTACAGGGGCGGCTGGGCGAGGTGTCACAATTGCACCAGGAGCCTGCCTCTGTCCTAACCTGGAGGGTCCAGTTTTTGGATGCTAAGCAGGGACCCTTTCTGCACAAATCTCCTAAAACGTTTCTAAAACATTTTCAGTCTCCCTTTACCAAATGTATATTTGCACTCAACCCCTCAAAACGATTCTTAGCAGCCATTTTGTTATTTTTCCCTCTTTTTTTGAGTCCGTTGACACATCGATGCTTCTATTCTTCACGGCCTCATGCTACAATTCTTTGTGCCTTATCTACTCCATGCGTTGGGGATAGAGCCCCCAAACTGAAGAAATTCTGCCAAAAACTGAAGAAACTCTGCCAAAAACAGGCGAGCAGGAATGGAGAGTGAGCTCACATAATGTTGCCGAGCAGTGGTGGGATTCTAATAATTTAACAACTAATTTCCCACCCACCCCCCGCACCCCACCCACCCACCACTGGGAGGGGGGCAATGGGACCTTCCCACCACTGAAAGCCCCCTCACTCCCCTGGGAGAAGGGGCTCTGAGGCTCTGAAAGCCGCTTTTAACAACCAGTTCTCCGAACTCAACAAAAAACTAAGTACCGGTTCTACCGAACTGGTGCGAACTGGCTGAATCCCACCGCTGGTGTCAAGGGAAGGCCGAGAGGTGTGGGAAACATCTTGTGGGAAACATCTTAAAGAGATCGCACAGAGCAATGAAGCCCTGTTAAAAATGTTTTAACTAAATAATTGTTTTAAAAGGGCATTCACTGGAAACATTTTGAGGCTGCAAATAAAAAGTTTTGAGAACCAAAGGGGGTAAAAACAGAGGTGGGATCCAGCAGGTCCTCACCAGTTCCCGAGAGTGGGTTACTAATTATTGGTGTGTGCCGAGAGGGGGTTACTAGTTGGGTCCGCTTTTCCGTTAGAAATCCCATTAGGTCCATAAAGTCCTGTTGTTTCCTATGTGGCTGGTTAGCGAAGGTAGAAAACACGATAATTCTCCCTGCTGGGCTGTTTTAAAAACATGTTTTAGAAATATGGTAAAGTTCCTTGTTTAAGGAAAGTCTCCTTCTTTTGATTTCTAGAAACAAAATTAAGTATCTGAAAGTATTAAGTATTTGACAGGCAGTCAATTAGAGGAGTAGTTGTTTCTGTTGGCAGTAGACGATAGGACTTGCTAGAATGAGTTTAAATTATGGACAGAAAGATACCAGCTGGAAATTAGGAACTTTTTTTTTTACAGTAAGAGTTTTTTACAGTAACAGAGAAATTATTAATGCCCCACCCCCGGAATGCCCGGCCACACCCCTGTCGTGCCCCGCCCAGCCCCATTGGCGCTACGCCACTGTTTGAATCCCACCACCATGGGAACCTGTTACTAAAATTTTTGGATCCCACCACTGGGTAAAAACAATGCAGAACTCCATAGAGGAAACATTTTATTTCCTGCCTCACATTTTAAAAGGTTTGTGTGGAAAGTACCAAGGTTGACTTTGGTTAGCATTTGGATTGGAGACGACGACTGAAGTCCAGAGTTGCTACACAGAAGTAGGCAATGGCACGCTGCCTCTGAATGTCTCCCACCTTGAAAACCCTCCAGGGCTGCTGTAAACCGACTGTCACTGGACAGCAGTTTCCATTCCCACCAAGCACGTAGGTAAGGGGGGTTCTCGTGTTCAACCCGCCCATTACATGTCCGAAGCTCCGCCCCCCGTTTGTGGGTTTTTTGTATTTTTTAGTGTTTTTTTAATTTTTGGCCTGCAGGGGATGCTGGTTTTAGACTCGCAGCACGAAAATTTCAGGGACTTGTTGGGAGACTCTCCTGCTGATACCACCCAAGTTTGGCACGGTTTGGTTGAGGGGGTCCAAAGTTATGGACTCCCAAAAGGGGTGCCCTCATCCCCCATTGTTTCCAATGGGAGCTAAAATGACATGGGGGCTACACATTTGAGGATCCATAACTTTGGCTCCCATTAACCAAACTTCTCCAAACCTGGGTGGCATCATTAGGAGAGTTTCCTACTAATACCACCCAGGTTTTGTGAAGTTTGGGCAAGGGGGTCCAAAGTTATGGACTCTCAAAAGGGGTGCCCTCATCCCCCATTGTTTCCAAATGGAGCTAATAGGAGTTGAAGGCTACACATTTGAGGGTCCATAACTTTGGCCCCCATGAACCAAACTTCACCAAACCTGGGTGGTATAAGCAGGAGGGTATCCTAAAGATACTGTGCAATTTTGGTGCAGCTAGCTTAACAATTGCACCCCTGACGGCAGGCACCTTCCAAATTTCCCCAGATTCTCCTTTTAAATCCACCCCCTACGGCATGGATTTAAAGGGAGAATCTGAGGTCCCCAGTTTAAACATTTTGTTTTAACTGGGGACCCCAGATTCTCCCTTTAAGGTGGATTTAAAAGGAGAATCTGGGCTCCCTAGTTTAAACACCATTGAAAGTGATGCTGTTTGGGGGTGGATTCCAGCATCACAGCAGCTGCCCATTGGGGGGGAGGGGGCAGGGGCACAAAGCTCAGATTTTGCACCGGGCTCCATTTCCCCTAACTATGCCTCTGCCCGGAGGGGAGGGCAGAAGGGACTGCCGGCTGGGAGCCCAGCCTGTGAGGGGGGGGGTGGTAGGGGAGTCTGCTACCCCTGGCCTCGGAGAGCTGCTTTTATAAGCACTGAGGGTAGGGGGCAGGGCTTGGGGAGGCATGGCTACACCCACATGGGCGGGTGGGAGCGTGGCCCCACCCCTGAACCCCCCCATAAAAAATCTATTCCTACATCCCTGGTTCCCACAGTCCGTAGCATGCAGCATTTTGAAACACACAAGCTGGTTTGTAAGGACTCTGAAAGGAATCGTTCCACTGTGTACTCTGAGTCCAGGCACAAGCATTGTGTTCTCTTCCAGCTCTAATTCTTTGGTCATTTGATGTGCAAAAAGAGAAAAAAGGCATAAGGAGCAGCAGTGGCGTAGGAGGTTAAGAGCTCGTGTATCTAATCTGGAGGAACCGGGTTTGATTCTCCGCTCTGCCACCTGAGCTGTGCCACCTGAGCTGTTGAGGCTTATTTGGGGAATTCAGATTAGCCTGTGAACTCCCACACATGCCAGCTGGGTGACCTTGGGCTAGTCACAGCTTCTCGGAGCTCTCTCAGCCCTACCTACCTCACAGGGTGTTTGTTGTGAGGGGGGAAGGGCAAGGAGATTGTCAGCCCCTTTGAGTGTCCTACAGGAGAGAAAGGGGGGATATAAATCCAAACTCCTCCTCCTCCTCCTCCTCCTCCTCTTCTTCTTCTTCTTCTTCTTCTTCTTCTTCTTCTTCTTCTTCTTCTTCTTCTTCTTCATAACTGCATGTAGACCCAAGAGGAAATGCTGGGTGTTTTAATGTTCAGGGATAGAGAAGTTTTCCCTCTGTCTCTTTGTCTCTGCAGCCCACATAATGTAGAGCTGGGTGATGCAGAGCCGAGGCAGTAGTTATTTAAGCATCTGAA
Source organism: Sphaerodactylus townsendi (assembly GCF_021028975.2). Lineage (NCBI taxonomy): Eukaryota > Metazoa > Chordata > Lepidosauria > Squamata > Sphaerodactylidae > Sphaerodactylus > Sphaerodactylus townsendi. The sequence continues at coordinate 185,428,747 of NC_059425.1, forward strand.
GAAAAAAACCCAAGTGCTAATTTCCCAGATTGCTTCACCGCTTCTAACTGCTTATGCATAACTTGGGGGTATCTGTCGGTGTGAGTCACTGAAAAGAAAGCCGCCGTGTTTTGAACGGAGCTTGAATTCTTCTCCGCTCTCCCTAACGAAAACAATTTGGCACCTAGTAGGCTCTGGCAGTATTTAATAATTACATTATCTTTTTAAAAAGACGCGATGCCGCGGCGACAACAAATGACTGTTAGGTGTGAAAAGGTCACCCACGGCTGGCTCTAAATCCTGTATTTTCTGCCTTACGTAACAGCGTTTGTCATTCGTGACTCACGCTCTGAACTGTCTGCTCTTTTAGCATGAATAAGGGGGCCACCTGGAGGAACCATTGGGGCTGTGACTAGAGCCCACAAGAAGAAGCTAGGGGCAGCAATGGAGGAGAAGGAGGAGGAGGGAGGGAAGGAGGGAGGGAGGGAGGGAGGGAGGGAGGAGGGAGGGAGGAGGGGGGGGAGGGAGGGAGGGAGGGAGGAGGGAGGGAGGGAGGAGGAGGAGGAGGAGGAGGAGGAGGAGGAGGAGGAGGAGGAGAAGAAGAAGAAGAAGAAGAACCACCACCACCACCACCACCACCCCGGGGGGTCAGGTCAACATGTACAAGGATTGGAGGATTGGAGGATTGGAGCACCTTCCTTATGAGGAGAGGCTGCAGCGTTTGGGACTCTTTAGTTTGAAGAGGAGACGGCTGAGGGGGGATATGATTGAAGTCTACAAAATTATGCATGGGGTAGAAAATGTTGACAGAGAGAAATTTTTCTCTCTTTCTCACAATACTAGAACCAGGGTGGCATTCATTGAAAATGCTGGGGGGAAGAATTAGGACTAATAAAAGGAAACACTTCTTCACACAACGTGTGATTGGTGTTTGGAATATGCTGCCACAGGAGGTGGTGATGGCCACTAACCTGGATATCTTTAAAAGGGGCTTGGACAGATTTATGGAGGAGAAATTGATCTATGGCTACCAATCTTGATCCTCCTTGATCTCAGATTGCAAATGCCTTAAAAGGACCAGGTGCTCAGGAGCAACAGCCGCAGAAGGCCATTGCTTTCACCTCCTGCACGTGAGCTCCCAAAGGCACCTGGTGGGCCACTGCAAGTAGCCAAGTGCTGGACTAGATGGACTCTGGTCTGATCCAGCAGGCTAGTTCCATGTTCCATGTTCCACCACAGCGGAACATTCAGCATTTTGTAGCCGGGACCTAGGTGTTACTATGGTATGGTTAGCTGTGCCTCTAAGCCAGATAGCCTAGGTAATTTAATCTGATCTCAGAGGCTAAACTGGGTTGGCCCTGATTAGTATTTGGTTGGGAGACCACTCAGGAAATTGGGAATTGCGAAGCAGAGCCCACTGATGGATACTGCCCTCTGATCATCTCGTGCCTTGAAAACCCTGTGGAATGCCCATAAGTCTGTGACTATATTCACACGTGAAGTTGCTTGCTCGAACCAACTGGAAGTCAGTTAAGTCCACAGCCATGTTGCTCCAAGCATGCTCTGAATTTTGATCAAATGAATTCCTGGGCAGATTGCCAGTGTAATGTAGTGGTCAAGAGTATTGAGCCACTATCTGGCAGAACAGGTTTGAATCCCCACTCGTGCCATGGAAACTTGCTGTGTGATCTTGGGCCAGGCAGTCACGCTTTTTCAGCTTAGCCTACCTTGCAGGAGTTGCCGTGAAGTGGATTGTTAAAAAATGGGAGGTTTTGAATGAGTTAAGCTGGACTTTGGGGTCCCATTGCCTACGTCAGTCCCAACAAAGATCACAATTTGATTCAAGATAGAACCGATGTTGAGTAGCTTCCACGTCCACAATAACTGCTTGTGCTCTAGAGCCCAGGTACAATGCAGTACATCACAAACTTCTCTAAATCTTCTTGGCTACACACGCATTCACTATTGTGGCCCCCAAGTAGGCTCCAAGTTTGATGAAGTCAAGGGAACGTGGGGAAGAGATAAAGAAAGAGCCTGCTTGGATCCAGACCCAGAGTCCATCTCCAGTCCAAGTACTCTGCTTACTCAAATAGTGGCCCACCAGGTGCCTTTGGGAGCTCACATGCAGGAGGTGAAAGCAATGGCCTTCTGCTGCTGCTGCTGCTCCCGAGCACCTGGTCTGCTAAGGCATCTGCAATCTGAGATCAAGGAGGATCGAGCCTCTTCTCCCAGGGCCTGGTCAAGCTGTTTTTTAGCTATCCCGGGTGAGGGATCATCCATCTTCCGTGGCAGCCTATTTTAAGCTGCAAATCACCCAACCCAGTGAAGAAACGCTTCCTTTGGTCAGTCTTGACCTTCCCGTAGCATCACCAATGAATGCCCCTGCAGCCTAGCAATGTGAGAGAAATTCTGTGTCAACATTTTCCTACCCCATGCATAATTTTATAGACTCAAATCATATCCCCCCTCAAAATGCGTCTCTCCCAAACTAAAGAGTTCCAAACGGCTTCACAGTCTTCTCCCAATAAGGAAGGTGCTCCAGTCCTTCAATCACCATCCCTGCTGCCTCTAATCTTTTTTCTATCTCTTCTGGACATCCTTTTAGATGTGCAGTGACCAGAACTGAGCAATAGTACTCCAAGATGCGGTCAGCATCCAATTACTTTATAAGTAAGGGGCATGGTGACAATCTTTGCAGTTTTGGTATCAATTCCTCTCCTATTCCCAGCATAGAGCTTTTTCACAGGAAGGTCCCTGCTCTCTGGATTAGAGCCTTTTTCTCTGGATTAGAGCCGCTCTCTGGATCAGAGCCACATAGAGCCTTTTTCACAGGAAGGTCCCCGCTCTCTGGATTTCCGCAAACTAAGCAAAACTGAATGATTCAGGAGGGTTTTAAAACACAGATAATACGGCTATGTTGTGACTGAATGGTTAAGAAAGATGCTTTTGTAAAGGGATAGGGACTGAGGACTATACCATCACCCCCATCAAAGGGGGGGGATCCACCGGTGGTAGTGGTGCAAGGCCATGCTGGCAGATTTGCCCTCCCCTAGGCACTTGCCCTGGAAGAAGGGTAAATCCGGCAGTGGGGACTTGCCGCGGCCCTCTCTAGAGATGAGATATTGGGCGCCACGCCAGCATCCCTGCACCCCCGCCACTGGCATAGTACCTGAGGCAGTCTGGGGCGTATTGACTGGGGAGGAAGCTGATGTTAGTCAACTTCCTCCTGAGTCACTGCCCTGTCACGCATAGCCGGAAGTCGACCAGGGCTGCTGGGACTTGCACCACCCGCATGCGTGGCACATGTTCATTAAACCCAATGGGAGCTTCCTGGAAATGGGGATACATGTTTGCATTTTCAACTTCCCCACGTTGCCTGGGAGTCTCCTGGGGGGGGGGGGCAGCATAGTCATGGCACCACGACCAAGCACCCGGCACATTGTATGGGGCTGCCCAAACCTTACCTGACCACTGTGGTCAACTTCAGAAGCTCTGCTTAGGGTCACCCTGTCTTCTGAGATCTGAAAAATGGCAACTTGGGAAAGGGCCTTCTTGGTCATGGCCCCCAAACTCTGCAAACAGAACTGTGTGCAGGGAGCATAATCAAATTTGTTTGAATGTATCCAAGTTAGCACCCTGATCATGGCCAGAAAGCAGTCCACTGAGTGGGTGTCAAGCCCCAGATCTGTAGACATATAAGACTGTGCATGTGACAAGGGATAGTGTCTACAAAAGACTTGAGGGTAAAGCACATAAATCCCAGGTTAAGGACAAAGACAGGGTATACAGGTGTCTCTATGCTACTAGTAGAAGCATTCGACCTAAAAAAATGGGAGCTAGAGTACAGAGTTTTGAAGGAGGACTTTGATATAGTGGAGCATTACAGAGACATGGTGGAATGAGGGAGAACCTAGTGGGATGCCGTTATACCAGGCTAAGCAGGGCCTCTATAGCTGAAGGAAGGATAGGACAGGGCGCATTGGGGTGGAGTTGCCCTTTACATCAAAGAGAGCATAGTATCACGGTATCACATAAAATAGACAATATGAAAGGGGAGCTGGTTCCTCTACAGAATCTGACTGTTGGATATCACTACCAGGTGTGAAGGACAGTTTAATATTAGGAATATATTATCGCCGATCCCCTGACCAAAGTGCACAAAGAGGATTCTGAGATGTTAAATTAGAAGGCCAACAAGAAACAAAATGTGAGTACGGTAATGGGTGATTTTTAACTATCCCACCCATCATATAAACTGGAAAATGCATGTTCAGGGTCATGAAGTAAGGAGAGAGCATTCCCTGGGATATGCTAAATGACTGAAAAGGCTTAGGAGCAGATGGTTGTGGAACCAACCAGGAGGGTGATCCTAGATCTAATTTTCTATGTAGGTTGGGACCCAAGGACCTGGTGCAGGAAGTCCAGTGTTGTTGAGCCGACGTAGGGAACTTAGCTGACCAGCCAAATGCTGTCCCAGATTCAGTATCTCAGCTTGTCTGTGTGAACAAGAGTGGCAACCAACAGTGTAGATTTACATCTTCATTTCAGAAAGGGAAATTTCTCAAAGATGCTGGGGATGAGTATGGTGGAAGCTGAAAGGGAAAATCAAAGAGAGTCATGAAACTGTCCAGGATGCTTGGAGGTTATTTAAAAACACAGTAATAAAAGCTCAGCTGGAATGTGTCTCCACAGGTTAGAAAAGGCAAGCAATCCAGTCAAAAAGCCACCATGGTTAACAAGAGAGGTTGAGGAAATTATCAAAAAAAGAAATGTCTTTTAGAAAATGGAAGTCCAGTTGGCTGAATTTGAATGAAGAATAATGAGAGGGAACACAAATGGTGGCAAAAAAGAGAAACAGAGCCAGCTGTAAGGGGAGGCAAAAAGGATTATGAGGAACGTATGGCCATGCGAACATCAAGACCAGCTTAACAAAACAGTTCTTCAAGTACATCAAAAGCAGGAAGCCAGCAAGGGGAAGCGGTAGGCCACGTTTAGATGACAAAGGAACAAAGGGGTGCCATTTTCAAAGATGGCAGGGAGAATTGCAGAGAAGCTGAAATTTGAATCTCATGTACATCTGTCTTCACCCTGGCAGGAGGGTAGAGGAACATTCCTGCACCTGAACCAGAAAGCTTCTTAGGAGGCTTAACTGGAGAACCAGCTTAAGATAGTGGTAGACAAGGAAAAGAAGTTCTGGCAGCCGATTGCAAAACTAAATGTTACCAAATCCCTGGCCTCCAGATTTCAGCATTCAATTCAAGAGTTCTTAAAGAGCTTCCAAGCATGAGAATTGCTGCTCTTCTCCAGCACTCTTTAATATGCAACTTATCCCTGAAATCAGGCTCCATCCCCTGAGAGACTGGAAGACATGGCCTATGTGCACGCCCAATCTTTTTTTAAGAAGAAAGGATCTAGGGGGGGACTGGAAATTACAGGCCAGTCAGTTTGACACCTGTTCGGAAATTAGTAGAATCTATGAGCAATTAAAGATAAAAATTATAAAACATGTAGAAAAAAAGCAAAGACCATGCTGAGAAAGAGTCCAGCATGGCTTTTGCAGAACGGCATAATCCTGGCTTCCTACAAACTTACTAGAGTTCTTTGAGGGTGTAAACAGGCATGTGGACAGGAAGTGGTCCAAGGACATTGTCTGACTGGACCTGGGCGTTTCAAAAGGCTTTGACAAAGTTCCTCCACCAGAGACTGTTGAGAAAACTTTCAGCAATGAAGGGAATAAGAGGGGAAGTCCTCCCATGGATTAAAAACTGTGGTTGAGAAACAGGAAACAAAAGGAAATTGGGTGTAAATGCCGGAAGTTCTCACAATGGAGAGATGGTCGGGAGGAAGTCCCCTAAGGATCCGCTTTGGGGACCAGTGCTCTTGAACCTATTCATAAAATGACCTGGAGTACAGGGGTGCAAGGTAGGGTAAGCGTGGTGGCCAAGCTCTGTGGTGACATACCAAAATTATGTAGGGTGGTGAGAACCACACAAAAGGATTCTGAAAAGAGCTCCAAGCTTAATCCTTTGATAAATTAGGGTGAGGTAGGCTCCAGAAATGGCAAATGCAGTTCCAATGTAGCAAAATGTAAAATGTACGCGATGCACATAGGGGCAAAAATCCAAACTTCACATACAATATCGCTACAGGGGTCAAGTGCTATCAGTCACAGAACCAGGAAAGGGACGAAGCGCCTTAGTTGATAGTTCCATGGAATGTTTACCAACTCAATGCATAGCAGGTAGCTGTGAAAAAAAGGCAAACTCTATGCTGGGGATAATTAGGAAAGGAATTGATAATACACCTGCAAAGATTGTCAGGCCCTTATATAAAGCAGGAGAAGCAACGACTTGAGTACTGTGTCCAGTTCTCTTATCACGCATCTCAAAAAAAAGGATATTGAGGAGATAGAAAAAGAGTGCAGAGAAAGGGACACAACAAGGATGATTGAGGGACTGCTGGAGCACCTTCCTATGAGGAGAGGCTGCAGCGTTTGCCAGGACTCCTTTAGTTTGGAGAGTGAGGCGGCTGAGGGGATATGATTGGAAGTCTACAAAATTATGCATGGGGTAGAAAATGTTGACAGAGAGAAATTTTTCTCTCTTTCTCACAATCTGCACTAGAACCAGGGGGCATCCCACATTGTGAAAAATGCTGGGGGGAAAGAATTAGGACTAATGGTAAAAGGAAACACTTCTCTTCACGCAACGTGTGATTGGTGTTTTGGAATATGCTGCCACACAGGGAGGGTGGTGGATGGCCACTCAACCTGGATATTAGCTTTAAAAGGGGCTTGGACAAGACTATGGAGGAGAAGTCGTTTATGGCTCTGTCTTGATCCTCTTTGATCTGAGATTGCAAATGCTTTAAAAGGGGCTTGGACAGATTTATGGAGGAGAAGTCGATTTATGGCTACCAATCTTGATCCTCTTTGATCTGAGATTGCAAATGCCATAACAGACCAGGTGATCGGGAGCAACAGCCGCAGAAGGCCATTGCGTTCACATCCTACATGTGAGCTCCCAAAGGCACCTGGTGGGCCACTGCGAGTAGCAGAGAGCTGGACTAGATGGACTTTGGTCTGATCCAGCTGGCTTGTTCTTATGTTCTTATGTTCTTATGACTCTAGATTTCCAATCAGAAGCCTTTATTGACAGACATCGGCATGGCTAAAGAAGCCAGTTCTGAAGAACTGTCTTTGGGTACAACCAGTGGTGGGATCCAAAAATTTTAGTAACAGGTTCCCATGGTGGTGGGATTCAAACTGTGGCGTAGCGCCAATGGAGCTGGGCAGGGCACAATGGGGGCGTGGCCGGGCATTCCGTGGGCGGGGTGGTCCTTGGGTGGGAAATGAATGCATGCAGGCGCAGGCTGCATGCACACCGGTGCACCTCCTGCTAGACTGCTTCAAGTTCTGCGTGCTACTGCTGAGGAGGGGCGTAACTAAGGCAAAAATCATGTGGCAAAATTGGCAATTAGTAACCCCCTCTCGGCACACACAAATAATTAGTAACCTACTCTCGGGAACCTGTGAGAACCTGCTGGATCCCACCTTTTATCTCTGAGATCTCTCCCCTCCCAACTTTCTCACCCCATATCAAAGGCAGAGTAAAACAAGACAGGCCTCTGTGAAGAGATAGCTCCAGGCACCTTGGGTACTCTTAGTTTGTTACATATTACAAATCAAGGGAAGGCAAAAAACTGAAAGTAGAATGAAGGTCCATAAAAGTAGAGTGAAGGTCCATTAACATAACAGAGTACAGCGCTCCTTCGACGTCCAGAAGGCTCTTCCTGACATTGGGTGACTGAACACAACTACTTGATTGTTGATAAAGACCTGTCTTGAATATGCCATTACCACCTTCAACAGGGGGAAAGAAGAAGAAGAGTTTGGATTTTTACCCCACCTTCCTCTCCTGTAAGGAGACTCAAGGTGGCTTACAAGCTCCTTTCCCTTCCTCTCCCCACAACAGACACCTTGTGATGTAGGTGGGGCTGAGAGAGGTCCAAAGAACTGTGACTGGCCCAAGGTCACCCAGCAGGAACGCAGGAGTGCAAAAACACATCTGGTTCACCAGATAAGCCTGTGCCTCTCAGGCGGAGGAGTGGGGAATCAAACCCGGTTTTCCAGATTAGAATCCACCTGCTCTTAACCACTACACCATGCTGTATGCAACCATTCAATAGAATCTAAACCCACTTTCCTCTTCGACAGCCAACAATCTGAATGAGAAGAGACTGACCCATGTGACAAGTAAAATATGATTATGGAGGTTTGAAAGCAAGACCCACGAACGACTAATTCAGAAATCCAAATATGTTTTTGTTCCAAACCTGGATTAAATGGTGCATGCCTCAGAGTTCCATTGTCCATTGTTCTGTGAGCCATCTGGCCAGATCCTTATGGACACAAGCTTATTTGAAAAGTGAACGCCGTGCCCCTAGTACACACAGTTCATTGGAACCAGGTGTTTACATTCCTGCTACAATGTTTGCGTGCTTGCCCAGTAACCTTTTACTGCCTACGAAGTTGCTGCTTGTTGTTTCTAACTTCAGCCTCGGCTGCTTGACTTAAATCTATTGATCCAACCACTGAAGTGAAAAATTGAAATCGATTGTTTTCTAACCTGTAAATGTATTACGACATTTGTCCCTGTTTTTATGCAGCCCTGCAAAGACTGAAAAGGCAATTAATGAGGTCAGGGAACGGGATTCACCCTTTCATTTAGCACGATGAAGAGCAGGCTTCCATCAGTGGTGGGATTCAAATGATTCAAATGATTTAACAACCGGTTCCGGTGGTGGCATTCAAATAATTTAACAACTGGTTGTTTACAAGAACCATTTTAACAACTGGTTCTGCCAAAGTGGTGCAAACCTGCTGAATCCCACCAGTGGGGCAACCCCTTATCCCCTTGGCGCTACGCCACTGCCTGGCTGATCCAAAGAATCTTATGTTTCTTTTCTGCTTGCAGACTCTTCCCTGGAGATACTGGTCGTTTCCCCACTTACCTCGACCAAAGGTTGCTGCGCGCTACTCCCAAGCGCATGTCATTTCCTAGAAAAGATGGCGCGCCCTGGAGAGCTTACCCCATGATCCCACCCTGCAGCCGGAAGGGTCATCAAAGAAACTGTTTCGAGAGCCAGAAATTACTCGTGCTGAGGGGGCGCAACAGCGGCAGTGTTAGGGCGGCTGCGTTGTCGCCGCCCCTGTAGTGGAGAGTGCCAGGGGACCCCACGCTACTTGGGGAGAGTAGCACGCAGCAGCAGGTAAGTGGGGAAACAACCAATGACCAAGTTATCAAATTCTGCCTTCAGGCGAGCAAGTCACATAAGCGGGTAACCGAGACTAACATTTCTACAATATTATTCTGTTATGCTGAAACTCACTCTTCTGATTTAATTTTGCTATTTTGCCATTATCACTGACAAATCATATTTTATTTTTACTATGTTTTTTTTTAATTTTTGGAGCTTATTTTATATCAAAATAAATATTGACTGACGGCCATATTGGAAGTGAAGGTCTTTGCACAGTCTCTCAGCCTCAAACTTCACGGGGAGTGGGGGGCTGGGCTGGGCTGGGCTGGGCTGGGCTGGGCTGGGCTGGGCTGGGCTGGGCTGGGCTGGGCTGGGCTGGAGAGTCCGAAAGACAGAGGGATCAAGGCACTGGCATCCTTTCCCTGGATTTAACATTTATTAGAAGAAGAAGAAGAAGAAGAAGAAGAAGAAGAAGAAGAAGAAGAAGAAGAAGAAGAAGAAGAAGAAGAAGAAGAAGAAGAAGAAGAAGAAGAAGAAGAGGAGGGAGGGAGGGAGGGAGGGAGGGAGGAAAGAGGAGGGAGGAGGGAGGAAGGAAGAAAGGAAGGTGGGAGGAGGAGGAGGAGGAGGAGGAGTTTGGATTTATATCCCCCCTTTCTCTCCTGCAGGAGACTCAAAGGGGCTTATAATCTCCTTGCCCTTCCCCCCTCACAACAAACACCCTGTGAGATGGGTGGGGTTGAGAGAGCTCCAAGAAGCTGTGACTAGCCTACGGTCACCCAGCTGGCGTGTGTGGGAGTGTACAGGCTAATCTGAATTCCCCAGATAAGCCTCCACAGCTCAGGAGGCAGAGCTGGGAATCAAACCCAGTTCCTCCAGATTAGATACACGAGCTCTTAACCTCTTATGCCACTGCTGCTCCTATTAGCTATTCATATGCCATGTCACACTTCAAAAAGCAAGCGAAAATGAAAATTAAGTCCTTCTTCTTGACATTAGAAAGAGAAAAGTTGCCACATCTCTCACACAATTCACTGACCTACTGGATAGCAGAAATTGCAGCATCCACTTCTCAGAAAGGGTAGTTAGCTGTTTCATCCTTGTGTAGATTGTGTAGATTGAGATGTGTAGATTGAGATTCTGAGGAAAGCTTCCTTCCTTCTTGGTTTCTCATCTCCACACACACACAAACACGCACAAACACCTTCTCCATCTCGCCCCCATGACAGCAGGACATAGATCTTCTCTCTCCATCCTAGGTAGTTAGATTGGATTCGGAAACTATCTCTAGCCTTTCATATCTTGAAATAGAGTTCCTATAATAAAGCCAGCCTATTAGTTTGAACAGATAAAAAGAGCCTCCGTCTAACTTTGTTCTTTGCACAGCACATGGACCAGATGGGCTTCGCTGCGCACAATAGCCTTTGCTAAATTCGGCTTTTGAACAAAAACGAACAGTTCATCAGCAATAAACATAGTTATGCCCATTCTGCTTGGCTGATTCAGACCTCCTACATTGCTCTGCCAGAGAGGGAAGAATCTCGGAGGGGTAATTGTCCAGGCCCTGATCCAACATGGCTGACATATGGGTGTTCCAGGACTGGGGGAGGAATTGAAGGTTCAGGGGGGTTGACCCTCAGAAGCAGGTTCTCATAGATCAGCCCCTGGAGCTGATGGGTTAGGTTCTGATGTCCCCACTCTTCCTCAGGTGGTGTTTGTCAGAATGTTCCTAGTTCTGAGGGGGGAGGGATGTTCAGGGTAAGGGGTGCTTCTCTCCCTTTCTGACCAGTTGGTCGGGGGTTTGGTGTAGCTCAATTTCCATATCTGTGTGAAATGTCTTCTGTCTTTTGAACTTTTGCTTTGAACTTGTGGGAACGGGATTGGCAACTTGGCCAGGGGTGGGGTGGGGGGGACAAGGGAACTTAAGCCCAAGCTTTGCTTGTGATCTCCAGAATCCTCAATCACTGTTCCGAATCCTTGGTATTCCCAATAAAGGCTATAGTTAATAGCTACAGTTTATTTTTATATATATATAAAAAGCAAACAGTGTTTTTGTTAATGATAGTATACCTCAGTAACTGCTGGGCCAATTCCTCTGAAAATTCCCAGCCACTATAGTCAGCCAGGCGAGAGTGTTTTTAGATGTTCACATACCTGAAATTTCACACCTGGCCCAGGTAAAACGCCTTTTTCCTGGCGCTCTATGGTGAAGGACATACAGCTGCCTGTGTGTAACTGTCACCCTTAGAATGTTCATGCTGCTTAGAATGTTCGCTCAGATGGCCAGATATGAGCAGTGAAAACAGTACATAGTCAGTAACTCGAGTGGAAATGAAACACACACACACACATACACAGGAGGGAGAGGGAAGGGAGGGAGAGGGAGGGGTGGCATGCAAGGGAAGAGGGAGGGAGAGGAAAGGGACGGAGGGGGAGGCATGCAAGGGAAGAGAAGTGAGAGAGGGGAGACAGTGAGGGGTGGCATGCAAGGGAGGGAAGGCAGGGGGCCCAACATTTTGATATGACCCGCCCACCCTAGTGGAGGGAAAGGGAAGGAAGGGAGGGGGAGGGGTGGCATGCAAGGGAAGAGAAGTGAGGGAGTCATGACAGAAGCTGAAGTTTGCATTTTTCAGTACCTAAATCACTAAGCCAATTTTGTTTGTTTGTTTGTTTATTAGAAAAAGAAGACCTGGTCAATCTGGGGTTGGTGCAATGAGACTACTCTGTGAGTATGTAACCTCTATCTGTGGGTTCTGTGGGGCAGAACTTGGAATGAGTTTGCAACAACAATTTTTAAAAACAAAATGGTTTACTTTCTTAACATACAACATTAAACATCAACATTTAACATCACACTTCAAGGTCCTGTTCAGGTTGCATTCAAGTCCTTATATTTACAGTCTACTGATACTGCCAAGTCCAATTCTTCTTTGCAAGTGGGTTGGCTCCTGAAGACTCCAAGGGCTTGGTGAACAGGATTCAACATGATGAAGGTTTCCAGGAGAACTCTCACCCATTACAAACAAAAAAAACCCCTGAAACAATAAACTCCAACATTTACAACATAGCAAAAATAAACAACTACCTTCCCACTAGTTCCCAACAACATTGCAGTTACCTTAACAAGGTGTTAAGGGCTGATACAAATCAAGGTCCGAGTCTGGTAGCCTTGTCTCCTCCAAACTACATGAGCTCTGCAGCCTCTTCCTGCTTTGGGTCTCCACCCCTTTCTGGGTCAACCCATTCTGAGCATGGGAGTTACAAGCACAAAAAGGGGAAATATCTCACAGGGATATCTTCATTATCTTCTGCAGTTTTTTACCTTGTTTGTTTTGCCTTTTCCAGTTGTAAGTCTGAGACAGGGCCTGTGTCTGTGCTTTGTTATAAGCCGCTTTTGGAGATATGTCAAAAAAGTGAAATATAAATCTAACAAAACATGTAGGTGAATAATTTAATCACCTGCATATTTCCCACTGACCTCAGTGTCAGTCGTTATGATGCACGGATGATCCCCCCCCCTCTCTTTTGACAAATTAGTTCCCCAATGCACCGTTAATATTTTAACATTTTCCTTTATCTGCTGCCACAGGACTTCAACATCTGTGTTACTGCAACACTCCAAAGCACACCATGCAGAGAGGAATAAATGCAAAGCTGTGTCGACGTCCTCTTTTGAAGATTATTTTCTGCGAGCGTGTCATTGCCAGAAAGGAGACAGAATCAGTCCAGCCGAGCTTTGATTTGCAATGAAAGCACTCTGCCGTTGTTTTCCTTTGCTGTCTTCCCACCTCCCACCGACAAAACCCACAGTTGCTGCTTCCTACAAGGTTTACCACCACATTCCCATGTGTCAGCCATGTGCTGCAGTGTTAAGAGTTCTGTCTACATTGCCTCAGTGAGCTAGCAACAATCGTAACCAATCAGCTGCTAAATCCAAAAGTAACGTCCGCCTGGCTATAGAGCCCCCCCCCTCCCATAAAAGACAGAACCACAGGCAGTCAGCCAAAGCCAAAGTGTGCACCGGACGCACTCTGGTCTAGCTATGGCTCTGGGCCCAGCCAGGCTGCTTTTTCAGCCAGCTGGTCTTTTGTTGGCAAATGACACACACACACCCCAAAAAACCCCAATTTTTGGGGGGAGGGTTTCTCACCAATCCTTGTTGACACCAGTGCAGACTATCAAGAACCTGGACATGATACTGGATTCCTCTCTCACTACGGAGAAACAATCAAGCTGCACAGCTGGAAGAGTCAAGTAAAAACAAGCAATTAAACCATGAAGAGGCTAACCCAAAATAATCTGTTCTGAGTAAACAACAAAAACTGTTTAATGGGACGGAAAATATAACCATCCTGGTTATGAAACCATGTGTATTCGGCAAAGAATTCACACGGACAATTGGGGCTTACAAAGCAAACATGGGGCCATAGTCCTGCGGCATAGCCATGCAAAATGCCCAGTTCAATCCCATGTGTACAATCTTGATAATAACAGCAGCACACAACAACATGTTTACATTTCCAAACAGAAAAGCTACCCTGTTTCCCCTAATATAAGACATCCCCGAAAAATAAGACGTAGTAGAGGTTTTGCTGAAGTGCGACATATAAGGCATCCCCCGAAAGTAAGACGTAGCACAGTTTTTGTTTGGAAGCATGCCCGACGAACAGAACACAGAAAAATAAGACATCCCCTGAAAATAAGACAGAGCGCATCTTTGGGAGCAAAAATTAATATAAGACACTGTCTTCTATTCGGGGAAACACGGTAGCTAGATAAGCTGTTTCACTATATCAAAGCTTCCTTAGTGGAAATGTTGAAGGCAGGTATTGCTTGTTACAAATGGTGACTCTCCTCTTAACAACGAGCCCCACTATGCCCCAAAGTTTAAGTAAAAATCTTTAACTGCTGTAAAGTTTTAGCAGTGTTATGCTGGAATGCTCTGTTCACTGCAGTGCTACAAACAATGCTTTCTTGTTTCTGTTATTTTGCTCAACTTGGTTTCGAATTAGCTGCCTCCTCACCGGGTTTATGTATCAGGGAAGGGTGCCATGAGATTCGATTGCATAAATGTATGCAGTGTTTTATTGTGAAATGCTTTGTATGTAAACTGTTCAGCGCCCGTTTCAACAGGGGAGAGTTGTCTATAACAAATAAATAAACTGCTGTCAAAGCAACTTTGTAAACATCAGTGGCGTAGGAGGTTAAGAGCTCGTGTATCTAATCTGGAGGAACCGGGTTTGATTCTCCACTCTGCCGCCTGAGCTGTGGAGGCTTATCTGGGGAATTCAGATTAGCCTGTACACTCCCACAAATGCCAGCTGGGTGACCTTGGGCTAGTCACAGCTTCTCGGAGCTCTTTCAGCCACACCTACCTCACAGGGTGTTGTTGTGAGGGGGGAAGGGCAAGGAGATTGTAAGCCCCTTTGAGTCTCCTACAGGAGAGAAAGGGGGGATAGATTGGTCTTTTCTGCACAACCAAAAGAAGACGTCCTGAGAATGTCTTAAAAAAACTCATCTCCTCATTTTTTTTTTGTCCACAAAGCAAGGACAAAAATAAAGCATTTGAGGAGACAGCTCCCCTGATGTGTGTTATTTTTCCTGCCCTACTGAAATCAGAAGCAGGCGAAATGTCAGGAGAATATATTACCGGAACACGGCCATATAACCTGGAAAAACCCACAACAAGCTGGTGATTCCGGCAGTGAAAGTTTTCGACAATACATTGGTCCACTCCCTTTTGACTAACTAGTAAACAAAATACTAGCGTGCTGGTGGGATTTTTCAGCTCTCACTCTCCCCCAACGTCGTCATTCGGTGGCCAAATCATCAAGTGGGTTATTTGAACACTCCTGCCTTTCAATCTTCTTTGGGAGACTGTGATGACTTCCAAACTGAGTATTGGATTTGATAAGTGGCAGGAAGCCATATGCTGAATGTCACTTCTGAAAAACTTCCAGCCTCACATAGAAAATGAAAATTGTAGCAACAGAGAATGCTGCCTCAATTTGACTTCTGAGCGTGAAGCTCTTGAAACCCCCTGATGCATGAAGGAAACAACTGATGGTGTTCAATTCCTCCCAGCTCCACGGTACCATAACTCTGGCGCCACAAAAATGGGCAAGAGGAGGCCCATGGTTCTACTCTTTCATTTATTTGTTCGTTTATGTTATTTATAGCAGGCCTTCCTCATTGAGACTTGGGACTGCTAGCTTCAAGATGGTGGCTGGGGATCTGCTGGTATTACGCTGATTTCCAGGAGGCAGATATCAGTTCACCTAGAGAAAATGGCCGCTTTGGAAGGTGGACTCTGTGATATTACACCCAACTAAAGCCCCTCCCATCTGCAAACCCCGCCTCCCTCAGGCTCCACCTCCACCCTCTAATGGGACTCAAACTGGATTATACAGCGTAGTTAACATACGATCAACATCATGGAACATCCAGCGAACAATGCAATAGAGTGTTAATTTCAGAAACCTGCAAACATGCTGAAATCTGAAACAGAATTCATAAGCCTCAAACATGATACGGGGAATAGTGTAGAAATTACATACCATGATCATATTTTATGTAGGCAGCAATATATCTTTCTCGTTATAGTAATCGAGCATGCTACTATGTTTGCTTAAAAAAAATAACACACACACACACACACACACACACCCTGCAACCTTTCAACAGCACAGCAGGGGAAAATAATACAGGGAAATGGCAGCGGATGGAAAACGAAGATAAAGTCGAGCTAGCCTGCACTATCCAGTTTAGGGACTGATTGAGTTATACAAGTTTAATTTTTTTTGCTTCCACAATCTATAGTTGCATTTATTTTCGATTTCAGTGTTTCCACTGGGTGGTGCTATAGACACATTTGTACTAGAAAAGTTATTTCTCAGGAAATCCTGTGAGATAGACTGTTCTAGAACAGCCTGTGCATCCCCTAGATAGGACAGGTGGGCTGTCTGGGGTGTTCTTTCCTGTCCCTGCAGAAGCAGGCTGCAGTGGCAGCAACTTCTACCAACCACTGGCTTAGGCTAGTGCGCCTGTTCAGCTGATTCTGGAAGATGCTTACCTACTGCTCTTCCAAATGCCATAACAAAGCCCAGGTTAGATTACTGAAAAAATGCACAGCATAAGGTTACCTTTGAAGATGGTTTGGAGTCTGCAAATGATAGGCAATGCAGCAGTCAGGCCCCTAAAAGATGCCCACCACGATCGTGCGCAACCAGAAAAATTGGGAATTGCCTCAAGAATTCATTGATGGGATTTACGTCATAGAAATAAACACATAAATGAAACCAGCATGTCCTTTTGGACTGCCTCACTTAAATGAATCTGGGGGAGTAATTTTTGTAGTTTTGCTGATAGATAGATCTGAGAATACATTGCTGGGAGATGGACAGAGCGAGGGGAAACTGCACCAGAGGCGCGAGCACGCCCTGCGCCCCTGCTGCAGCTGTGTCCGCCCCCACCCCACCCAGGAACGCCTCCGGAATGCCCCCTCCATACCCCAGCCATGCCCCAGCCACACCCCCACACTGGGGGGCGCCCAGGGCATTGCTCCCCCTACCCCATGGGCAGTACGCCACTGCTGGGAGATTGCTGATCTACCCTCTTCGTTTATAAGGTTTTGCAGAAGTTCTGACTTATTTCCCAGGTTATTCCACAGTGACCTGAAATAGAACAATATCTGGATGACTGTGCATTCTCTCCCTCCTTTTCACCAATTTCCAGGAAGTGAGGGGAACCCCTAAATGGGGGGGGGGATCTGGATTTATGAGGGGACTAGATGTGATCATGATGTCTCCCTTGTTGAAACCTGCCCTGAGCCTTTCTGGATAAGGTGGGATTAAAAATATGATGAATGAATGAATGAATGAATGAATGAATGAATGAATGAACGAACGAACGAACGAACGAACGAATGAATGAATGAATGAATGAATGAGCATGACTTCAATCTAGCTGACTTACCCAGTAACCATGCCGACACTGTTTTGCGGGTGGATTGGTGGCCCTCCCTCTCGGTCATGCTTCCCCCAAAGAAACTACCGACACAATTTTAAAGTGGATAAGTAAATGGCCATAGCCAAAGAACTTTATTAACAGAAAGCATAGGAAATGTAGATGGCGCAGCATGGGGGGTGATCCAAGCCTTAGGGCAGCACAAGTGCTGACCCCAGGGCAAACCGATTCCTCAGCCCAGGTGCTGGAGGAATAAAGCAGGCGAAAGATTGGAGTGAGACAATGTCCAGTCCGGCGAAATGCCCATGACTGGAGGCCCCATCCAACTTACGCTAGGGGAGCAAGCTTCTCAGCCCCCCGCGGGGCGTCCCTTCCTTGAGCTTGCTCCACCCCCACCTCTTAAGGAGGTGTGCCAAAACAGGGGAGCTCCCCCAGCTCCCCTTTCCATCAGATCATCCCCCATGCGCAACCCGCCAATGGCTATGACAAAACAACAAGTAAACTACAACCCAACAAAGCAGGGACCGGGTGGGAGGGAAAACCATCTTCCTGCCAGGCTCCGAATGGGGCCTGGCCACGAGGCAGGGCCTTTTAAAGGCCCTGCCCCACCCCCTCAACTGACGCGCTCTCGCCCGACGCGAGAGCCGCCAGTCGCAGCGACGTCCGCTCGGCTGGCCCTCCCAACGGGCCAGCCGATGTCACTGCCGCCATCCGCGCATGCGCCCGATCCGGCACCTGCGCGGAAACCTTCCTAACACCGGCCGCATAGGCGCCCAGGCTGCAGCCTCCCTTCTCGGGCCCCACCCCCGCAACTGCAGCTGCGGTAAGGCACGGCCACGCTTTGCGCTGATTCAACCTTCCAAAGGACTCTCGCAGTCTTGGACACTGTGAGTTTTGATATATACAATTCCAAAGCCTTTATTGGCGTTATAAATTACAGAGTTATTAAAAAGGGCATTTGTCTATTGACTAAAACATTAAAACATTAAAATAAATTAAAATCCACATTAAAGTTTCGATATATATTCTGTTTCTGTATTATTTTATGCTAATAAAGGAGAATGAATTCATGAATGACTAGATGTTGGCCAACAAGCTGAAATTATTCAAGCGTTTTAAAGGTCAAAGATACTTGCAAAGACATCTCTTCGCATAAAGGAATACAACTTTATATTAAATATCAGGGCACTAGGCAAGTGTGTTACTGGACTACATCTAAAACCACAAGGGAACTTGTGTTACCATAAAGACTAAAAGAAGGATTGTGGTAGCAGCTTTCAGGAGCCAGGCCCATATAGGGAAAATGTTCTGGTAAAATCGATTGTCCACCACCAGGTGGTGACTGGAGATCTCCTAATATTACAACTGATCTCCTGGCGACAAAGATCCATTCACCTGGTTGGTCTCCCTTTCAAGTTTATGAATGATATTCGACTTCATCTGACTTCACCGTGAAGCAACTCTGACTGGCTCTGATTGGGTCATTTCAGGTGGCCAGAACTACCCTGGGGCAGGATAGGGTTGCCAGCTACAGGTTTGGGAACTTCTGGAGATCAGGAGATGGAGCCTGGGGAGGACAAGGACCTTTGTGGGGTACAAAACCATAGAGTCCACCTTCCCAAGCATCCATTTTTGCCAGAGGAATTAATCTTTTTAGTCTGGAGATGAGCTTAATTCCAGGGGATCCCTAAGCCCAGAGGCATAGCTCCAAAGGGACGGGGGGCATGATGCACCAGGTGCATACTGCTGTGGGGGTGTGGCAATGGCGTTACGGGGGCGTGGTGGGAGTGTTCCTGGGGCATGGCAGGGGCGTTTTGAAAATGTTTGCAAGACATTTGCAAAACCTTTTCTGGGGCTCGTGCAGAAAGAGCCAATGGCAGCCTGTCAGTCAGCCAATTGGCCTGCTACTGTCTAGTGCAGGGGTAGGGAACCTGTGGCTCTCCAGATGTTCAGGAACTACAATTCCCATCAGCCTCTGTCAGCATGGCCAATTGGCCATGCTGGTAGGGGCTGATGGGAATTGTAGTTCCTGAACATCTGGAGAGCCGCAGGTTCCCTACCCCTGGTCTAGTGGCTCCACCCTCAGGGAAGAAAGGGGAGCAGTGAGAAAGGAATTGCTCCAAGGCTATTCCTAGTCTTATCTAGACATGATTGTGCTATCAGAGAGGATCTGGGAAGCAGCAGGTTCCGACCACACTTAATTCTCTCTCAGGCAATGACTTTTAAAAATGGACTTGATTTCTGAAGTGACCCGCAGTGTTAGTTGTCATGTGGGAAGGGTTTCTGCACTAGGGTTACAAGTCCCTACCAGAGGTGGGAAAATCTCTTCTTTGGGGCGCCCTTCCTCTGCACCATTGAGGCCTATGCCTTGTCACCGTTGGTACCATTGAGGCCTACCCTGTTTCCCCTAATATAAGACATCCCCGAAAAATAAGACATAGTAGAGGTTTTGCTGAAGTGCAAAATACAAGGCATCCCCCGAAAGTAAGACGTAGCACAGTTTTTGTTTGGAAGCATGCCCGACGAACATAACACAGAAAAATAAGACATCCCCTGAAAATAAGACATAGCACATCTTGGGGAGCAAAAATTAATATAAGACACCGTCTTATATTCGGGGAAACACGGTATGTCCTGCAAATTGAGGCCTATGCCTTGTCACCATTGGCATATCGATGTCACTTCCAGAAATGATGTCATCACATTGCCAACGATGTGAGAGACACTCTGGTATTATGGTAAAACTCTATAGTAAAAACAGCTTCTATGATACGGTTTTACCCAAATATCAGAGCATCTCCCAGGAAGCATCTAGTGACCTATTTGGCACGCATTTATTGGCAATTAAAAAACCCAATATGGGCAAAATTTGGAGATGGTTGAAGTTACTCTCTTTTGAGCTGACACAATTCTGAAACCCATCTCTCATTTTTTTCAGCCTACGATCCAGAGGCAAAAAACATTCTGGCGGCATAGAGCAAAGACCAGTGCGATCATAGCAACAGGGTTTATAGAGCGGTTGCAGAGAGAAGTGGTTTTAGTGGTTTTTTCATTACCATGCTTCAATTACCCCCGAGGCACCTTATTTCACACGCTGCTAAGTCTGGCCATCTCGCTTGGATAAAGAAAGAAATTGCTAGGGGTGCCAGCTCTGGATTTGGACATTCCTAGAAATTTGGGTGTGGATCCCGGGGGAGGAAAAAGTTTGGGGATGAGAGGTAATATAATACCCGGTGTCCAGTGGTGGGATCCAAAAATTTTAGTAACAGGTTTATTTATTATTTATTTATTTATTATTAAACTTATATACCGCCCTCCCCCGGAGGGCTCAGGGCGGTTCACATCAAGCAAATAATAAACAAACATCATCCATTTAATAATAATATACATTAAAACACAGCAGACCTAAAGAAATCCTGCTCTTTGCCCACCCCCACCAGGAAAAGCAGGTTCCCATGGTGGCGGGATTCAAACTGTGGTGTAGCGCCAATGGGGCTGGATGGGGCACGATGGGGGCGTGGCCGGGCATTCCGGGGGCAGGGCATTCCTGGGTGGGGCTGTGGCAAGGACGCAGCTGCTGCGCCAGTCCTTGGGCGGGAAACAAATGCATGCAGGCGCAGGCTGCCACACACGCCGGTGCACCTCCTGCTAGACTGCTTCAAGTTCTGCGCGCTGCTGCTGAGAGGAGGGGCGTAACCAAGGCAAAAATCACGTGGCAAAATCACCGATTAGTAACCCCCTCTTGGCACACACAAATAATTAGTAACCGACTCTCGGGAACCTGTGAGAACCTGCTGGATCCCACCTCTGCCGGTGTCCACCTTCAAAGCAGTCGTTTTCTCCAGGGAAACGGATCTCCGTCGTTTGGAGATCCGTGGAAATTCCAGGAGGTCTCCAGGCCCCCCCTGGAGGCTGACAACCAAGCCACTAGCAGAAACTCAGAACATGTCTGTGAAAGTCATAATTCTGTAATTCGGGGGCTGCACAGCTTAGGAAGACCGTAAGTCACTGGTGGGTCTGTATTGGCTCGAATCGCTGCCCCGTCAGACTATGTGTTTCTTGACCTATATATGGTTCTGATGGGATTTGGCAAGTGCCAGTCACACAATCCAGTAATGAAGGAGTTAATTGTTGCATGCTAATTAGTTAGTGAGGTCAGAAGTCAGTGACCAGGTAATTGGTACCTATTGCTTGGGTGGGCTACATGCAGGTCTGCACGTAGGCTTTAGATATATGTTCTTTGTGTTGCACTCTGCACGTGGTCAGTTCAGTCTGTCCATAGCTTAGTAGCCATGTAATAGTCTAAGCAGCAAGCTGGCTATTGGTGCTAGCTAGTAAGAAAGATGTTTATTGTTTTTCTTCCAAGTTTCCCTTCCCTGTAGTAAGTAAACTTTATTTCAGTAAAGCAACTGGTCTCTGCCTCATTATTGCATTAACTCTGCTAATTAAGTATTTGTCCACACGCGACAAAAGAGGTAATATAATACCCGGCGTCCACCTTCCAAAGCAGTCATTTTATCCAGGGAAACGGATCTCTGTCGTCTGGAGATCCATGGAAATACCAGGAGGTCTCCAGGCCACTAGCAGAAACTCAGAACATGTCTGTGAAAGTCATAATTCTGTGATTCAAGGGCTGCACAGCTTAGAAAGACCGTAAGTCACTGGTGGGTCTGTATTGGCTCGAATCGCTGCCCCATCAGACTATGTGTTTCTTGACCTATATATGGTTCCCCAGCTTCACTGAGAGGCAGGGTATACATTATCTGCTTTGACAAGCTGTCAGCAGACCTAAAGAAAGCCTGCTCCTTGCCCACCCCCCACCAGGAAAAGCAGAGACCGTGTCAAGCTAAGGAATCTTTTTCACGCAAGGTGTGGCTACTCGGCCTGGGGCGGCGTGATGCAGAGAAGTGAGATTCGTAGAACTGGTCAGACATCTTCCACACTTAGTCCGTAATAGAGACATTCAGAGCTTGACTGGGTTTCTTTTGCAGTTGGTGACAGCATGTTGACATCCAACTGGGAGTTCTTACGGCTGCCAAGGATGGTTTGATTTCTAGGTGGGTTTATTTCTCATAACCTCTGCTGTGCATTTCTTCCAAGGAATGACCCGCTTTGTATATCTGAGGAATTGGGTTTTGATCCACAAAAGGTGGAATAAAATTTTGTTATGCACATGGTGTAGCTGTCAAGAGCAAGGGCGTATCTGCCAGAGGGACACGGGAGGTCAATAAACCCCGGGCACCACACTTTAAGTCACATGGGGGTGCAAAATTGCACCCCCTTGTGACCTGAAGGAGCAATGGGCCAGAAGAAGCAGCCAGCCCAGCTGCTCCTCTTCTGGGCTCCTGGCTCCCAGCAGTGGCATAGGCGGTTAAGAGCTCAAGTATCTGATCTGGAGGAACTGGGTTTGATTCCCAGCTCTGCCGCCTGAGCTGAGGAGGCTTATCTGGGGAATTCAGATTAGCCTGTACACTCCTACACATGCCAGCTGGACGACCTTGGGCTAGTCACAGTTCTTTGGAGCTCTCTCAGCCCCACCTACCTCACAGGGTGTTTGTTGTGAGGGGGGAAGGGCAAGGAGATTGTAAACCCCTTTGAGTCTCCTGCAGGAGAGAAAGGGGGATATAGATCCAAACTCTTCTTCTTCTTCTCAGTCTGCCACCCCGGAAGAGGAGCAGCCAGGGCAGGAGCCTGCTGCCCCCAGCCAAGGAGCACCCTGTGGGCCCGTGGCAGGCTCCCGGCCTGACTGCTCCTCCTCTGGGCCAGGAGGCTCCTGCCAGGCTGCCCAGGACCATCGCTGCCCTCCTCCTCTGGTTGAGGTAAGTGGGGCTCAAGAGAGCAGGGGTGCGCTTGGGCAGGTATTTTCCCAGGTGCCATTTTCCCTCGATACGCCTCTGAAGAGGGGTGAGCTCTAATCTGCAGAACGGGGTTTGATTCCCTGCTCCTCCCCATGAAGCCTGCTGGATGACCTTGAACTTGTCACACTTCTCTCCAAATGCTCTCAGCTCCACCTATCCCACAAGGTGTCTGTTGTGGGGAGCAGGGCTGTATTATCCATAAGGCTGATCAGGCTGAAGCCTAGGGGCCCCGCAGAAACTAGAAGCCCACTCATTTTGTTTCTTTGTTTTAAGTCAGTGAGGGGGGGGGAAGTGGGAGGCATTGGGACAATAGCACGCTAGCTTTTGTGACATCATGCCGCCTCCTCCCTTATTACACCCCCATGAGCCTTGCAGTCTTGTCACTGATCTTGCGTTAGTGAGTAAAATTCTCCAGGAGACCCTCAAAATG
Source organism: Sphaerodactylus townsendi (assembly GCF_021028975.2). Taxonomy (NCBI): domain Eukaryota; kingdom Metazoa; phylum Chordata; class Lepidosauria; order Squamata; family Sphaerodactylidae; genus Sphaerodactylus; species Sphaerodactylus townsendi. Next base: position 185,452,237 of record NC_059425.1, read on the forward strand.
GATATAGGGCTATGTACTGCCATCTAGTACCTACCATACTAGGATCAGGCTGTCAGCTGTAGTGGGGTGAAAGACTGATGTGCTGCAGGGGGGCTGAAGTACCTGAAAACCTAGGGGGCCCGGCTGTGGGTCAATATGGCCCTGGTGGAGTAGGGAAGGGAATTGTAAGCCGCTTTGAGACTCCTTAAAGGTAGACAAAAGTGGGGTATAGAAGAAGAAGGAGGAGGAGGAGGAGGAGGAGGAGGAGGAGGAGGAGGAGGAGGAGGAGGAGGGGAAGGGGAAGGGGAAGGGGAAGGAGGAGGAGGAGGAGGAGGAGGAGGAGGAGGAGGAGGAGGAGGAGGAGGAGGAGGAGGAGGAGGAAGAAGAAGAAGAAGAAGGAGAAGAAGAAGAAGAAGAAGAAGAAGAAGAAGAAGAAGAAGAAGAAGAAGAAGAAGAAGAAGAAGAAGAAGAAGAAGAAGAAGAAGAAGAAGAAGAAGAAGAAGAAGAAGAGGACGAGGACGAGGACGAGGACGAGTAGTTTGGATTTATACTGTTTGCGGTAGTGCCAGTCCAGTGAGGGCAGTAGTGTTCACTTCGACTGGCAGAGCCCTCCAGGATCCCGAGCTGAACTCTTTCACATGACCGGATCCTTTAACTCAGGGGTCTCCAACCTGCAGTTTTCGAGATGTTCATGGACTACAAATCCCATCAGCCCCTGCCAGCATGGCAAATTGGCAGAGGCTGATGGAATTTGTAGTCCATGAAGAACTGGAGAGCCGCAGGTTGCAGACCCCTGCTTTAACTCATAGGTGTCAAACTCATGGCCCTCCAGATGTTATGGACTACAGATCCCATCATCCCCTGCCAGCATCACCTGTGCACTGGAGATGCCAGGAATTAGAATTGGAACCTCCTGCATCCCAAACGGATGCTCTACCGTGAGGCACGGCTTTTATATATTTATCTAAAATGCTTCGTCAGGGTCAAGTGTTTTGATCCCGCACGTACAGGGAGCACATGCACACGTCAAAACATTTGGGCAACTAAAAAAACATTTAAAACTGTAAAACTGTAAAATAATTCAATCAAAACGCCAGACATATTGAAATATTGTTTGGGGTAGCTACGGGTTGGAAGCTTGCTGGGTGATCTTGGGCCAGTCGCCCCCTCTCAGTCTAGCCTACCTCATAGGGTTGTTATGAAGACAAAATAGAAGACAGGAGAACAAGGGAAACCACTTTGGGTCTCCAATGGGGAGAAACACAGGGATTGATAGAGTAAATGTCAGATTGCAATCTGAGAAACCCAGGTTCGAATCCCCACTCTGCCAAGGAAGCTTGCTGGGTGACCGTGGGCCAGTCACATATTCTCAGCCTAGCCTACCTTGCAGGGTTGTTAATAAACAAAATAAATACATGCGCTTCATCTGTTTTTCATAGATCTATTGTACCCTTGCATACTGCATTTCCTTATAGTTTTCAAGAGCTCACAGGCTGCTAAACTCGACATTCTTGTTTATAGTAACGAGATGTTATCCTCCTTAATCATACCAATTAGGTGAAAGTGGGTGTGCTTGTCTCCAGTCCGTTCCAAAGGGGGAGGCATGCCATTTTCCTGCTCACATGAAATGGAAGAAGGTTTTGTTCTTGCGTGTAGGTATGTTAATCCTTGGATTCATGCCATCTCTTTCAATCAGATATGGCCAGTTTTTGCACAGTGCTCTTGAGCACTTGATCTGGGTGTAAATATGTCATGCCTTTGTTTGGGATGCTGCCCAGTTCTTATCCAAGATGCTCTGGCATTTTAATCTGCCACTGTGTTGGGTGTTATTGGGCTACCAGCAAAAATCAGAACTTCCCCGAGAGACAAAAAAAACCCTTTTGTAACAGTTTTAAAGCTGTTTAGTCACTGATGGCATTAAGTCGGCTCAGCTGCATTTAGATAGCCAAGCACTATAGCAATTAATAAGTCAACACGATCCAGATTACAGCTATGCCAAAAACACCCAGTAACTAAGGCTCATTCCGCACATGCAGAATAATGCACTTTCAAACTGCTTTCAGTGCTCTTTGAAGCTGTGCAGAATAGCAAAATCCACTTGCAAACAGTTGTGAAAGTGCTTTGAAAATGCATTAGTTTGCGTGTGCGGAAGGGGCCTCAGTGACTGTGGACTTCATACAAGCCAAAGAACCAAGCCGCAAGCTATAGGTAAGCAGAAAGGGTGTCTGGAATTGCTAACTCTGGGTTGAGAAACTCCTGACGGTTTCGGGCTGGAGTCTGGGGAAGTGGGAACTTGGGGGGTAGGACCTAAGTGGGTTATGGTGTCATAGAGTCCTTTCCACACATATCACCTAAAACATTTGTAAAATGTTTTCAATCCCCTCCTTTTACCACAGTGTCTGTTAACAGTCATTCCCTAAAGACCGAGCATTCCCTGCAAGACCGAGCTGTTCCACCGGGATTTTGGGGAGGCCAGCCACTGATACGCCCCCCTCTTGTTCTGACATCGCGAGCCCTGTTGTCCCCCCCTTAGGGGAGTTTTAAACTGTCGGACGCCATCTGTTGTCTTCGGTAATATGATAATGTGGTCATTGAGCGCTGTATTTTAACGGGGAGGGGTATTAAGATGCATGGAATTTGTTTATATATTTAATTGTATTTATATAGTTATGTTGTGAACCACCCTGAGCCCTTCGGGGGAGGGCGGTATACAAGTTTAATTAATTGATAGATAGGTAGATAGATAGGTAGGTAGATAGGTAGGTAGGTGGATGGATGGATGGATGGATGGGTGGGTGGGTGGGTGGTAGGCAGGCAGGCAGGCAGGCAGGCAGGCAGGCAGGCAGGCAGGCAGGCAGGCAGGCAGGCAGGCAGGCAGGCAGGCAGGCAGGCAGACAGACAGACAGACAGACAGACAGACAGACAGACAGACAGACAGACAGATAGATAGATAGATAGATAGATAGATAGATAGATAGATAGATAGATAGATAGATAGATAGATAGATAGATAGATAGATAGATAGATAGATAGATAGATAGATAAAATGATTCATGGCTGCCATTTGGTATCTCCCCCCCTTTTTTGGAGTTATTTGTTGAATCAATGCTTTGATGTTTCAATGCTTCATGGCCCAATTTTTCACAGTCAAAATGCCCCGTGGTAGATCTGGGAGCGAACCTGCTGTGGTGCTTTTTGCCCTGCTTTTGACTCTTCACTGCTCCCCGGTTCTTCCTGGGATTTGAGGCAGGGCCAGCGCATTATGCCCCAACTGTTTCTTCATGAGCCTGGTGCTTCTCCATTTGCATCGCAAGCTCTTCTGCAATGTCTTCCACGTATGCGCAGACAACCTCCATTTCCCGCGTTCTGATTGGCTGAATCTTCCCCGTTCCCACCACTTACATTCACTATTTTAGTTTTACCTGACTCTGAGCACAAAACAGGTGCTGAGAATCAACACCTTCTCCCCCCTCCCATCTAAAATCCTTGCGTGTGCAAAATAATTGCTGTCCTCCACCCCATATTAAAAATCTAAATCTAAAATCCTTGCATGTGCAAAAGAATTGCTGTCCTCCACCCCCCATATTCTGTCTAAAAACCAAGGTTTCTCCCTCCGTTTTTTCCCCACTGCAAAGGGTAGGGGGAGGGCGTCAATTCTCAGCGCCTGTTGATTGGTGAGGCGAGTTAGAGCAGTGAGGTGGGGAAAATGGCCCCGGTTCTGCTACCGTGGAGTTTTCCACAACAGCAGAAGGCACCGGAGCAACAAAGGAGCATTTCAAAAGAACCTCAAAATTGGTGGTTCTTGAAATTCATGGAGCAAAGCCAATGCTGTAGGGCGCCGCTGGAGCAACAATTTGACAGACACGTTGCAGCACCGGGAGCTGTGGAGAATTCCCGGCTACACCGGGGTATTCTCCGTGATAACAATGGAGCATTTTTACTGTGGAAAATCGGAATTCTGCGATACTCTGTCACTTGTATAATCAACGCTTCAAATATTGTATCCCCCCCCCCCAAAAAAAAGCAGGCGGAAATGATGAAAATAAACAGGTGAGATGGAATGGAGTGAGCCCAAAAAATGGCACCCAGGAGGAAGTTCAGGGGCAGCAGAGAGGCGTGGAAAACATAGTAAATAGATCACACAGGAAGTGAAGACGTTTTGAAAATGTTTCAGGCTAGAGAACCGTTTTAAAAGGGAATTCATTTAAAATGCTTTGAGGCTGGAAACAAAACATTTTCAGAACGTAAGGGGGGGGGGGAAACAATGCAGAACTCCATGGAAGAAATGTTTTATTTTCTGCCTCAAAATGTTTAAAACGGTTTGGGCAGAAAGGGCCCAAGTTCTTTAACGTTAGTTCTTTAAGCACTGCGTAATGAAGACACGTTGTATTAAAAATTTTAATTATTCCTTCTGGGTTTCTCAACTTTTTTTAGTTTCTAGCTTATTATGTAACTGGGGCGGTTTCCGCATGACCAAGGGAGAGACCCTGCATTGGCATTAATCATGCTGATGCAGGCTGTGGGGCCGTTCACACAAACGGCCCCATGGGATGTGCAGCTGTGGGAGCAAGCTCCACACAGCCGCATATTCCCCTCCCTGGCCCCAAACGCCTCGTTACGTTCTGCTGGCAGCTGCGTCGCTCTATCGTCACTCTGAGGAGGGAAGGGGACATGCCCCCATGGCCACAGCGAGGCCAGGGGGCGTGTCCCCTTCCCTCCTCAGAGCAACAATAGAGCGAGGTAGCTGCCAGCAGAAGGTAATGAGACGTTTGGGGCTGGGGAGGGGAGGGGAGGGGAAAACACCGGCTTCCACCCGCTGCCATTCGCATGGCAGCAGATGGAAGCCGGCGTTTGCAGGAAAACTCGCTCCCCAAGTGAGTTTTGAATACACCGTTTTGGCAGGCGCAGAGCGCTGCTGCATCCATTTGGCAGCGGCGCCTGTACGAAGGGTCCCCGCCAACACGGTGTTTTACTGGGCTGAAGCCGTTGCTTTCAGCCCGTGCAGAAACCACCTGGGATTTTGTATTCCCTTCTATTTTTTGTCTGCCTCTTGTATGGTTACCATCATTCAATTTGGACTTAACTTTTCAAACATCCCATTTCTGATTTCCAAAGGGCTTGACTGTATGATCCTCTTAGTCCGCTGAGGGCTCTGTTGATTTCTGTCTGAGATCCTCTGCCGTGGATTAGGTTTAAACAGTTTAAAAACAAATCCTGTTTGCTTATGCTGCTCACAAGGAAGCTTTGATTTCTATCTCGTTGGTGACGCTAATTCTGGGCAAACCTGCCGGCAACAAACCTGTCGGCTGCGCATGAAGATGGCCTTTCGATGGATGGGTGTATGGACCACCATTTGTTCTTAAAGGATCTCATTGGAAGGTGTTGGCCTTCATATTTCCATGGTTACCAATGTTTTATGTTTCAAAAGTAGTTATGTATTATAGCCTGTCTCAGAAAAAAATGTTAGTAGGGTTGCATATTTCTCCACCACAGAACTCAACATGCCAGACCTTCTTTGGCCCTTTCCCCACTTACCTTAAACCCCGTGCTACTCTCCTAAAGTAGTGTGGGGTCCAGCTGCACTCCCCACTTCAGGGGCAGCGAGAACACAGCTGCCCCGACGCTGCCTCTCTCGCGCCCCCTCAGCATGTAATTCCTGGCGCCTTTTCAAATGGCACCTTTTGATGACCCCGTGCAGAGCACGGGGTCGTGGGGAAGCCGGGGCGCGAGCCAGGAATTGTGCGCGCTGGGAATTGCGCGCAGCGATTCTCCGACAAGGGTAAGTGGGGAAAGGGCCTTTTTTGCAGAATGCTCTGCTTTAGGTCCTGGTGCCCACCCAACACCACTAGGCCAGGATTGATGATAATCATTCAATGAACTATAAATGCTCTTGCATCATGTTTCCCCAAAAATAAGACCTACCCCGAAAATAAACCCTAGCATGATTTTTCGGGATTTTTGGAGGATGCTTGAAATATAAGCCCTACTCCATAAATAAGCCCTAGTTACAGATTCCCCGGTGCAGCTGATCTGGTCATGTGAGGGGGGGGGGACACAAAAAATAAGACATGTGTGATTGGCCAGACCAGAAGAGGAAATAAGGAAATATGTTGTGTAGTTAGCCACTGCCCTTGACAGTGTTGCAATTTCACCCAACCCCCCTGCCCAAATATCACCTGGCTTTTGAAATGTCAATTCTTTTTCCTATTCATTCTAAGAGGTGCTTGAGTGAATACTCACTTGTGGCGTAATCAGGGTCTTGGACTTACGCCAGCACCTCATTCAAAAGCACACTTCTGTATCATGTGGGAAATCAGTTATCTTACCATTTATGCCACTCTTAAATTTCACAGATTCCTAAACCAACCCAACATGAGTTCCATTTATAGATCTAATAGCAAAGGAGTGGTCCTATTTGCGGATGCCTAAATCCCCAGATTGGGGCCACGCTTACCTTAAAAAACACATTGGGGAAGTTAGATCTTCTCCCAAATAATAAAAGGTTTCTGCGCATGCACTGTGGCTCACCGGGGTCCTGTAGACAGGGTGGCTGTTCTCAGTGGGCCTGCCACAGTCATTGCTATTCCCAAAAACCAGGCTGTCGTGGTGGCTGTTGAGGGCCTCGCTGCAGCTATTGGGGGTGGGGGGGAGAGGGAAAGCTGATATAAAAGGGGTGAAGGGAGAAAGGGGTGAGAAAAGATTGGTAGATGGGGGCAGAAAGAGAGGGGGAAATATTGGCCCCTTCTGCACACGCAGAATAATGTGTTTTCAAACCACTTTCACAACTGTTTGCAAGTGGATTTTGCTATTCCACACAGCTTCAAAGAGCACTGAAAGCAGTTTGAAAGTGCATTATTCTGCATGAGCCATTGACAGAGAGGGGGGAGAAGAAAGAAAGCAAAGGCGAGAGAATGCAAGTTTCTTGCAGGTCCTCACTTTTTCTCATGTGTGTTGACCCCAGCTAATACTTCCTCTTGTTGTCAAGTTACATCTGACTTCTGGCAACCCCTAGTGGAGTTTTCAAGGCAAGAGACATATAGAGATGGTTTGCCAAATTGCCATTGCCTTCCTCTGTTTCACAACCCTGGTCTTCTTGGAGGGCTTTTATCTGAGTACTCGTCAGGGTCGAGCATGTTTAGCTTCTGAGATCTGATGAAGGCAGACTCGTCCTGCCTATCCGGGACAGAGGTTATTATTTTCAGTCAATTTTGTTTGATATAACAGCTACCCGTTCTTTAGCTGATTGTTAGCCCTTCATTACAATTCGAGCCTCACACAGAGGCCTAGGACATTGTAATGTGTTGGCATGGTATTCATGCAGATTCATGCAGATCCCAGCAGGGCTGCCTTCTGAATCTGACAGATGTTGATTTTGTCAATTTGGAGATGTTTCAAATGCTACCCTAGTTCTTGGAATGGTGCCCATGGTGCCGATTACCACTGGGATGGCCTTGCCTGATTTGTGCAATAGTCTATTCTTGTGTCTATTCTATTCTTGTGCCTGGTTTGTGAAATAGTCACTGAATCTCAAATTATGATGATGATGAAGAAGAAGAAGAAGAAAAAGAAAAAGAAGACGGAGAAGGAGAAGGAGAAGGAGAAGAAGACGACGATGACATTTACGGTCAATGACCAAATATGGCAGGAATTGTATGCTTCAGGAAGTTACACTGATCCAAGGAGGTCAATGACCAAATATGGCAGGATTTGTATGCTTCAGCAAGTTAAGCTGATCCAAGGAGAAGGAGGAGGAGAAGGAGAAGGAGAAGAAGAAGAAGAAGAAGAAGAAGAAGAAGAAGAAGAAGAAGAAGCAGAAGCAGAAGCAGAAGCAGAAGCAGAAGAAGAGGTGAGGTGAGTGGGGCTGTGAGGTGGGTGGGGCTGAGAGAGCTCCAAAAAGCTGTGACTAGCCCAAGGTCACCCAGCTGGCGTGTGTGGGAGTGTACAGGCTAATCTGAATTCCCCAGAGAAGCCTCCACAACTGAAGCGGCAGAGCTGGGAATCAAACCCGGTTCCTCCAGATCAGAGTGCACATGCTCTTAGCCACTGCTCTTAGCCACTACGCCACTGCTGCTCCCCACAAGTACATAATACAAATACTTAATACATAGTACAAAAAGTGGAGAACTCCCCAAAAATGAACAAATGCAAAAAGAAGCAAAAGAAATTATTTGCTTGTCTCTGAATGCAAATTTGTGTGTGTGTGTGTGTGTGTGTGTGTGTGTGTGTGTGTGTGTGTGTGTGTGTGTGTGTGTGTGTGTGTGTGTGTGTGTGTGTGTGTGTGTGTGTGTGTGTGTGTGTGTGTGTGTGTGTGTGTGTGTGTGTGTGTGTGTGTGAAATTTGACAAGTCTTCCCCTGCCTTTCCGGAAAAGGACTTGACAATGTCTCTGCTTTTCAGGAAAAGGACGACTATTCTTCCCCTGCCTTTGAGAACAGGACTTGAACATTCTTCCCTTGCTTTTTGGTTTCTGCTCAGTGCTCAAGGTGTTTCTCTCCCCTGGTATCATTTCGACAGTCTACACACTACGCTGCTCCCACAGCGAACCTATTTTCAGGCTATCAGCTGAACTGTTCCTCTCCTCTGTTTGCAAGAGGACCTCAACCAGCTAGCAACTTTTCCATCAGGAAAAAATGTTTTTAACACAGCTGGAAAACCAAAGCTTAAGTTAATTAGCTCAAAAGCCACTTAAGAATCACATTAGAAACTCACAAGGAATCCACAATAAACGGGATAAGCAGCCCCCTCCCCTCCCCCCGGAAAATGGTTGTTCTTTCTTGAGCTGAGTGAACGGAGAGGACTTTTTGTTTCAAAATCAATTGTGTGTAAACGTCTGTTCTGTGATCTGGAATGCTTTATTTTTCATGTTTTTTTTGTATTCCTATATGCATTGGATCCCAAAGAACCCTTTTGTGTTTGTTTTTTGTCGATCACAAAAACACCTGACTTATTGGGGCTTTGTAACATTTGCTTTATTGACAAATATAGAAGAGAAGAAGAGTTGGATTTATATCCCCCCCCCCCATTTCTCTCCTGTAAGGAGACTCAGAGAATCTCCTTTTCCTCCTCCACAACAAACACCCTGTGAGGTGGGTGGGGCTGAGAGAGCTTGGAAGAACTGTGACCAGCCCAAGGTCACCCAGCTGGCATGTGTGGGAGTGCACAGGCTAATCTGAATTCCCCAGATAAGCCTCCGCAGCTCACATGGCAGAGCGGGGAATCAGGGTGTATTGGAAGAAGAAGAGGAGTCTCAAAGTGGCTGACAAACTCCATTCCCTTCTCTCACAACAACAGACAATGTGAGAGGCAGATGAGGCTGAGAGAGTTCTGAGGTCATTGTTACTGGCCCAAGGTCACCCAGCAGATTTCATGTGGAGGGGCAGGGGAACGAATCCAGTTCGCAAGGGTCGAATCCCCACTTGAAATTTGCACGCAGATCCAAACCTGTTCATTGTGAAACTATGTCCTCTTCATCAGAGTTTCTCCCTCCCCACCACAGCGAGCACACAGCAGACATACCCAGTTGCAGAACTCTTAGCAATCCCAACTACCAGGCTAGCTCGCTTCGCCGGTCTCCCCTGATTGGCTGACATGCCTTTATGGGGCGGGACCTTTTCCCACTGCGGAAATGGACATTGTAGGGGTGTGATAAAAAAAACCAACATGTAAAAGTTTAACGTTTAACTGTTTAACTGTGCAAACAATTAATTGCTACCTGTGTAAACCATGAACGATTCAAAGTTATGCGTTTGACTGTTTAATGTTTGCATCCCCTTCTGCTGGCCTATCGCAAAAGCGGAAATGAAACCAAGTAAGGCTGCGTGTGCATCGCAGTGCTGATTTGTTGCCCAAATTCTGCGTCACACTCCAGGGCGGGAAACGAGTCAGGGTTTCAACCCTCATCCCTCCCCTCGGATCAGCTCTGAACTGTGTTAATGGGGTCTATGCCACTTGCAACCAGGTCCTGCCGGAACGCGGATTAACGGGGAGAACGAGCGCCAGAAACGGAATCTGCTACGCAAGCCATGGGGAGGTCATCCCTCAAACCTGGTTAGTTTGTGTTCTGAAACCTGGCTAAGACGGTAGTGGGGATTCGACCAAGATTAGACTCCACCAGTCATGTGGAGGAGTGGGGAATCAAACCCAGTTCTCCAGATTAGAGTCCACTGCTGTTAACCACTGTGCCATACTGGTGTACAAGTGGGCAGCCAATTAATAGTAGAACCCCTCCATGGGTACAGATGATGCTGAAGTCCACTGCCCATTCCTTAGCTGATGAAGGAAAGCCCAAGGCCACGTCTGCCTGGAGGTGTGTCCTTGGACTTCCCTTCATCATCCTCTCCCATAAGTTATACCCGGGGTGGGAGTGAACCCAACTGCATGAATGACTGCTAGCCCCTACCAGTCTTCTGTCTGAGTGGTGTGGTCAAGTCATCAGCTAGAGAAGGTTAGTGACCCCAATGTCCCTTTTTGTTACCTCTTGTCTGTCTATAGACTGATACTCCTGGGTCTAATATCCTGCTTCTTCAAGGCAGTGATGGCGAACCTTTTAGAGACCGAGTACCAGGGGAGGAGCAAGGGAAAACTGCGTCTGGGACACGTGTGCACCCTGCGCCCCTGCCACGCCCCTGCCCGCCCCTGCCCTGCCCTGGAATGCCCCGAAACACCCCATCACACCTCTGGAACTGGGGCGATGGCGCGTGTGCCCACAAAGAAGGTTCTGAGCGCCATAGGTTCACCACCGTGCCATAGGTTCACCACCACCGTTCTAGGAAGTTATTGTGAGAGACTTCCTAGCTAGCAAGGTCGCAGCATGTCATTTTTCCTCCCACCCTTTCCTATCCTACATGTAGTCCCTGAATAAACATGTACATTTTTACCCTTTTAATCAGTGTGTTAGCTGCTTCCCCGCCCAACACAGATTCATGGAGGAGAGATTTATGCTTAGTGATTGAAGAGAACCACCGGCATTCAGAGGCAGTAAATCTCTGAATTCATTGCCAGGAGGCAACTTCAGGGGAAGTCCTCTGCCTCTATGCCTTGTTGTTGAACAAAGAAGTATACTTCCCTACACTGGGTTAAATGAAAGAGTTGAGAAAGAGAGCTGACATCCATCTGTGTCTATTAATATACTTCAAGAATGGGGTTGGACAAAAAGTATTTGTATTCTGTGTTCCACTTGGTCACTCATCTTTGTTTCGGAGAGGGGGATTAGCACCCACTGCCTTAAAGAGGGGGATTAGCATCCACTGCCTTAAAGGGATAAGTTGCAAACAATCTACGGGAGCCATGGGGAATGGGATGAATTGCCACTATTTTCTTTCTGATGACAAAACAGGAAACCTTGCCGAAAAGCCATGAAAAAGTGATTGAGAAAAGTCCAGGGTTCCCAGGAAACACTTAACTAAAGCAGCAGGAGTAGTGACTCGCTCTAGTCTGTGAGATCAGCAGGAATTGTAGTAGTAGTAGTAGTAGTAGTAGTAGTAGTAGTAGTAGTAGTAGTAGTAGTAGTAGTAGTAGTAGTAGTAGTAGTAGAAGAAGAAGAAGAAGAAGAAGAAGAAGAAGAAGAAGAAGAAGAAGAAGAAGAAGAAGAAGAAGAAGAAGAAGAAGAAGAAGAAGAAGAAGAAGGACGACGACGACGACGACGACGACGACAACAACAACAACAACAACAACAACATTTACGGTCAATGACCAAATATGGCAGGAATTGTATGCTTCAGCAAGTTACACTGATCCAAGACATTTTAAGTACTCTGCAGCTCATTAGTACTTAGTCACCGCACAACTGCGTCCAGTGTCAAATACTGTAGCCTGCCCTGTTGTTGGACCTCCAGAGGAAATGTGAGACAGAATGCTGGACTAGAAGGGCTACTGGCCAGATCCAGCACTTCTTGTGTTCTTATGAGAAAGTGCATTAAAAGTAGGGTTCCCAACTTCCGGGTTGTCGTTGGAGACCTCCCACTATTACATCTGCTCTCCAGGCAAAAGAGATCAGTTCACCCGGAGAAAATGGTCGCTACAGTGGATGCTACGGCATTGAACACCATTTAAGTCCTTCTCCTCCCCAAACCCCATCATCATCAGTTTCCACCTTCAAAATCTCCAGTTATTTCTCAACCCAGGCATGGCACAAATTGAAAGGCCTGTCCAACCAGTGAAATGGAACAGAGCAACTGTGGTCGTTTCCCCACTTACCTGCTGCTGCGCGCTACTGGGGCCAAGTAGCGCGGGGTCCCCCGGCACTCCCCACTACAGGGGCGGCGACAATGCAGCCGCCCCGACGCTGACGCTGTCATGCCCCCTCAGCGTGCGTCAATCCTGGCGCTCCTTGAAACAGTGCCTTTTGATGACCCCGCGTCGTGGGGGGAAGCCCGGGAGCATGCCAGAAATGACGCTGGAAGTAGTGCGCAGCAACCTTTGGTCGAGGTAAGTGGGGAAACGACCTGTGGTCCAGATGCAAATCTGCAACTACATTGATTTCCACCTGCAGGGCAGTTTTCAAAATTCATTGAAGGGCTTATAGCCATTAAATCATCCACTGAGGGATGCAGAGATACGAATTAACTCTCTGAGTAAGGAAAAGAGGCTTCAGCGGTCATCTCTCTCCTTTGAATAGGAAAACGAAGCAACTGAAACTGGATGTAAGAATGTTTTATTTGTCACCCTGGCCCCTTGGAGGAAGCAACCATCAGAGTAACCAAACATAGCATATTGAACAGGATTTCCTAAAACGAGTTTTGCTCAGGGAGGCTGATCTAGGTTTGACAGATATCGGTGGTGCCACCATGTTCAAACTTGACCTCTGACCTTTCTTTCACTTCCTGAAAACCACGTTTGAGAAAAGAAGTGGAAAATGACATTCACATGCACCCCCAGACACACAAAGAGACACCCACAGACACACATAAATTTGATTTGTATCTGACAGAGTTCCTAGAAGCGTCTGTGTTATTTACGTGTCCCAGACATGCATCCAAGCAGGAGTGAAAGTAGAGGAAGCTCTCAGGTTTTGGCTTCATGCCATTCAAATCAGCTGATCGCTTTCTCCTGTCAAGAGCGGGCGGAAGATCAAGATGAGAGATAGTGCCAGGAAGAGCCGATCAGAAGGTGCATATTTCGATCTCTCTGCCTGTTGATTATGAGGCAGTGATGTCAGTTTTTAAAAACTGAGCCAATACTAATCAACAACGGGCACTTTCGCACATACAGAATAATGCACTTCCAATCCACTTTCAATGCACTTTGCAGCTGGATTTTACTGTGTGAAATAGCAAAATCCACTTGCAAACAATTGTGAAAGTGGATTGAAAGTGCATTATTTTGCATGTGTGAAAGTGCCCAATTATTAAAATCTGATGGGAAGACCGAAAACTCGAATGCTTTTGTGTTGAATAAGTTCTGAAGCTTTTTCTTCATCCTCATCTGAATGTCTCTTCATCCTTCCACAGGGCCTGCAAGATGGAGATGCCCCATCGGGCTTTTGGCTGAGACTACCTGTTGTCCACTATTCCATCCTGCTGGCCTCCCAACTATTAAATTGTCTATGGTGAGCAGCAGTGGTTAAGAGCAGGTGCACTGGAGAACGGGATTTGATTCCCTGCTCTGCCACTTGAGCTCTGGAGGCTTATCGGGAGAACTAAGATTAGCCTGTGCACTCCAACACATGCCAGTTGGGTGACCTTGGGCTAGTCACAGTTCTTTCGAGCTCTCTCAGCCCCACCTACCTCACAGGGTGTTTGTTGTGAAGGAGGAAGGGAAAGGAGTTTGTAAGCCGCTTTGAGTGGGCTTAGGTGAGTCTGACTCTACTGGAGTATCACAAGGCTTAGTCTGGAGAATATAAATCCAACTCTTCTTCTTCTATTAAGTACCAACTGCTCCCCTACCTCTGTTTCTTTATTCTCCACACCCTCTGACAACATAGAACTGTCGAGGTGGGGAGACATACATTATAAGCTATTATACAATGCTGCTATGTTATTATTTGCCATCAATAGACTGAATGCTTAGGTTTCAGTGGTATTTATTTATCATATTGTTTTATTGTATCATTATGTTTTATTTTTTTTAAAGCCACCCTGAGCCCCACCATGGTTGGGAATGGGCAAGATATAAATGTAATAAAATAAAAATAAAATCCATCCTGTCCCAGTAAAGAAGAGTTCCACAGCATGGGGCATTTCCATGTGTTTTTAGAAAGCAAGCTGGACCAGATAGGACTTTTGCCCAGCAAGGATTCTGACTGGCTATTGGCAATCTGATTGGCTGTGCAGGTTTTTTTTTCTTCTTAAATGTGCTTCAGCAACAGTTGCCACCACAGCACCGGGATCTTCACTGTGTGACTGAAGGTAACCCTGTGGCAGCCATTTTGTGGGTGGCTCCACCTCTTGTGGCAGCCATTTTGTGGCTACTCCCTCATGCTGTGTCAGAATTCCAAAGGTGCCCACCTGCCAGAGGCGCAGCAAGGGAAAATGGATCTCGGGACAAAATCTGAGCTTTGCGCCCCCCACCCCCATGCAGGCGACCGTCCTCCCCCACCATGACCAAACAATGATTTCTTGCACCAGGTCATTTCAAAGTCACCATCGCATTATAAAACATGTCCCCAACTCACAAGTCTGAACACAGCAATGGTCCTGTGCTCCATGGGCAGGGAGGCTTCCTGGGGATGGGAGGGGGAGGCTGAGAGAGCTTGCTCTGCTCTCTTGTGATCCATGGGCAGAGCAAACTTGCTAGGGGTGGGAGGGGAAAGCTTGCTCTGCCCATGGATTCTATGATCCATGGGCAGTGGAGGCTGGAGTGCCCCTCTTTCTCTGAGAGGAACCCTCTCACAGAGAGAGGGGTGCTCCAGCCTCAGTGTTTGTTTTTTTAAGCCGAGAAAGAGACCCTTTCTTGGCTTTAAAAAAGTGCTGAGCCACTTACCTGGCTGCTGTGGAGGAACGTGGCTGGCGGGGGGAGGGGGAGGTGAGGGAAGGCGACAGCTGTGGCTTGGCCTGGAAGGGCGAGGGAGGGGCCTTTCCGAGCCCCAGATCTCTCCGGGGCTCGGAAAGGCTCCTCTCTCACCCTCCCTGGTGGGATTTAGCGGGTTAGCTACCGGCTGAATCCCACCACTGGCCATGCCCCCAATGCTCCCCACTTACCTTATCCGGCAACTGGGCCTGACAAGGCGAGGCGGAAAGAATCCCCCAGCAACTCCCCAGAAAGGAAGAGGGGCATTGCTGGGCCTCACTGTGATGTACACAAGTCATGCCAAGGACCAGCCACTTCTGGGAATGAGGAGGCCCAGCCATGCCCCTCCTCCTTTCCAGAAATATGGGGGCAATTTTTCCACCCCCATGTGACTTTCACAGGGGTGCCCGGGGCGTTTGTCCCCAGATGTCCCTGTGGCAGCTACGCCACTGCTGCCTGCTTAAAAATGTTGGGGACTCCTGCTGTGATGGATTCTGCAAGTAATTTAGTACCTCCCCACAACGCCAAACCAGGCAGGATAGCTGGGCAGGGGAGAGAGGAGGAAGGAACAGAAGAGTGGTACAGTCCCCATCCACAGGGAGCTGTTTGAAATCCCAGGTCTCCATCCAGTGAGCCAGTATTGAAAGGTGCACAGGTCTGGCCACCTCTGTCTTCCGCTGAAGGGCTTTGCTCAGGAAACAATTCTCACTGTAGGAGGCGCTGGCTCATTCATTAGCTCTTTCAGCTTTCTGCCAGCGAGGACTATCAGTCGGATGGTACCCAGACCACCAGTCACTACCAGTAGCAAAACTGGAGGGAAAAGGAGAAGAAGAGAGCATCCTTGATTTACCTTTTTTTTTTAGCAAGCCTTTATTGGCATAGACAACAGTACAACAATAATAAAAAATGGATTAAAAAGCATATACAATACAGGAAATAAATGTTAGGTCGAAGGAAATTTCCAGGAGAAAGTCTGCCACTATCATACAGAGAGAAGGATCAGGATTGTCCAACAAGTAGTGTAATCTACTTAAATCGGGGAGATGGGGTAAATGTAAGGGAGTAAGATTCACATACTTGGATCTGATTTCCTTGAATCTGAGACAGTGTAGTAACTGGTGGGCCAGAGATTCAACTGAGCCATCGTTACATGGGCACAATCTTTTAGCCTTCTCTTGCTTATTAAATCTGCCATGTAACAAGGCAGAAGGCATAACATTAAACCTGGCGAGCATCATGGCTCTCCTTTGAGCAGGGTTTATTAAGCAGAGACTCTTGCACTGAACCACAGTCCCTCCCCTGGGGGATGAACCATCCTAATGGTTCCAAAGTAAGAACAGACTGTCCAACAGCAGCACAGGATAAAACACAATAAAGCACAAAACCCAGCAGTTCAGTAAAATAAATACACATCAGAACAACAGAACCACTTTTGATATCTTTCCTGCTTGTTCACAGGCTGCCAAGACTTGTTGAGTTCTCAGTGGTCTTGTCATGTCTCCAGATAGGGCCAGGAGATTGTGGCATCTGGTGGGTTTCCATTCCTGTTGTATTACATTGCTTATGCTTAGACATTTGCTGTTTGCTATCTGCCGGCATGTGCGGGCTTTAAAGTAATGCCATGCCCAAGGTGGATATCTAGGCTGTTATCAAGAGACCTTGCAATGGTGCAGGCTTGAGAAAGCATGAAGAGCCATTGGGGGGGGGGGTTAGAAGGAGGGGGTGTTGCTCTTCCCACTGAGGGTTTTGGGTGCAAAAATCAGACTCGACAAAGATTTCCAGACTGTCACCTGCCTGATACTTCTGTCAATAAATGGAATTCGTTTTCAGCTGAGTCTCAAGGACGTAGGAAAGGGGGGGGTTCCTCGGGTTCAACCCCCCCATTCATGTCCGAAGCTCCGCCCACCCGTTTGTGGGTTTTTAAAACATTTTAGTATTTTTTTGTTTTTGGCCTGCAGGGGGCGCATTGTTTAGGCTAGCAGCACCCACCTTTCAGGGAATGTTTGGGGGACTCTCCTGGTGATACTACCCAGGTTTGGTGAGGTTTGGTCCAGGGGGTCCAAAGTTATGGACTCCCAAAGGGAGTGCCCCCATCCTCCATTGTTTCCAATGGGAGCTAATAGAAGATGGGGGCTACAGCTTTGAGGGTCCATAACTTTGGACAGCCTGAACCAAACTTCACCAAATCTTGCAGGTATCATCAGGAGAGTCTCTTATTGAGACCAACCAGGCTTTGTGAAGTTTGGTCCAGGGGGTCCAAAGCTATGGATTCCCAAAGGGGGTGCCCCATCCCGCATTGTTTCCAATGGGAGGTAATAGGAGATGGGGCTACACCTTTGAGGGTCCATAACTTTGGACCCTCGAACCCCCCCCCCCATAAAAAATCTATACCTACGTCCCTGCTGAGTCTGTTTGGAAGATCTAAGGGACACAACTCTGCCTTGGGTGATTTTGCACCGTCACTTGAAATCGAGTGAATTTCTGACGTGTTGCTACGGCTGTACAATACTTATCTTGCAAGAATGCGGTAAAACAATCTAAAGAAGATCGTGAGCGGCTCACCTACTAAGACACTGGT
This sequence comes from Sphaerodactylus townsendi, assembly GCF_021028975.2. Classification (NCBI taxonomy): domain Eukaryota; kingdom Metazoa; phylum Chordata; class Lepidosauria; order Squamata; family Sphaerodactylidae; genus Sphaerodactylus; species Sphaerodactylus townsendi. Next base: position 185,469,739 of record NC_059425.1, read on the forward strand.
CGAGTTCGGAGAGTAAGATATAGGCTTCTTCTTCAAAACACCAGCCAACGCCAAAAGGACGCCTGGGTAGACGGTGAGATTATAACGCACATACTTATCAAAGACGACGGTTTCCAGATAGAACCTGGAGGGAGACATATTAGAAATCAAATTAATCTCTGTGGGGTATCTCTTTAAGAGTCAGGGTGAAAGGGCTTGGGGTATTTGCTTTGGTGAGGTGTTTGCTTTAAAATTGTGGTGTTTTAAATTCTGACTTGCCTGGAACCATGAGAAATAAAAATAAATGCCATCAAGCTGCAACTGAGCTATAGAAGCCCCTGTACAGTTTCCAAGTCAAAAGACATTCCGAGGTGGTTTGCCATTATCTGCCTCTGTGTCAGTCCTGGACTTCCTTGGTGGTCTCCCATCCAACAACGAACCAGGGCTAACCCTGCTTAGCTTCCACTGTTCAATGAAGCCAGGCTAACCTGGGTTATTCAGTCTGCTAAGCCATGAAACAATATATGTACTGTAATAAATAAATTAAATAAATAGCATTCCAGAAAGCCAGAGCTTTCTGTCTTATCAGTGGCATAGTGGTTAAGAGCAGGTGCGTTTCAATCTGGAGGAACCGGGTTTGATTCCCCGCTCTGCCGCTTGAGTTGTGGAGGCTTATCTGGGGAATTCAGATTAGCCTGTGCACTCCCATACATGCCAGCTGGGTGACCTTGGGCTAGTCACAGTTCTTCCGAGCTCTCTCAGCCCCACCCACCTCACAGGGTGTTTGTTGTGAGGTGGGAGGGGCAAGGAGATTGTAAGCCCCTTTGAGTCTCCTACAGGAGAGAAAGGGGGGATATAAATCCAAACTCTTCTTCTTCTTATGACATTATGTATTTTACAGTTCCATCTTAAGTAGAGTCAGACTCACCTAAGCCCACTACAATCACAAGGCTTAGTCTGGAGTATCTTCCTGTAGGGTGAAACTGTGCATGCTTTAAACACCCTTGGCGTCTTGTTTTTGTTACTATTGAAGCTTTGGTGATCCAAGGGATTTATGAACAGGCAGGATGAATCCAGCAAAATAAACCCTACAGAAAACTACCCCAAACTATCAAGAGGCTAGAACAGCGAGGGCACAAAATAAAAGGCACCAATGTGCTATTTAATGTATAACTAAGCAAACACCACCCTGGGTTATTCAAACAACAAGTATTCTTAGCAGGTTACAAATAGTACTCCATGTACAACATTATGGAGGAAAATACGTATCAGATGTTTTCAGTTAATATAGAAACACTAATCAGTAGCAATTACTTGGCCATATATCAAGCAAGCAATCACAAATACGCAGCAAATATAACACAAATATCAACACAAACAGTACAGCCAGCTACATACTGGCTTTCGTTCTTAATTGCTTTATCAGTATTCGAAGATAACTTATTGTAATCAGTTTTCAAAGGGACTTTCACCTTGGCAGATTACTCTTGCTTGCTATAAGGAAAACTCCGACTGCAGCAAAATATGTTAGCCCCCTACGCGCCCATTCTTTTAGCGTGCTATTAGCTTGCTAATTGGAGAAGACTCCTTAAATACAGCAATAAGAGGACATTCAACCCAATGTTAGGATAAAGACCATAATAAATAATGTCAAAGAGGCAGTCCTTACTGGTGAGCGTACGAGGTTAAGAGCTCGTGTATCTAATCTGGAGGAACCGGGTTTGATTCCCAGCTCTGCCGCCTGAGCTGTGGAGGCTTCTCTGGGGAATTCAGATTAGCCTGTCCACTCCCACAAACGCCAGCTGGGTGACCTTGGGCTAGTCACAGCTTCTCGGAGCTCTCTCAGTCCCACCCACCTCACAGGGTGTTTGTTGTGAGGTGGGAGGGGCAAGGAGATTGTAAACCCCTTTGAGTCTCCTGCAGGAGAGAAAGGGGGGATATAAATCCAAACTCCTCTTCTTCTTCTTCTTCTTCTTCTTCTTCTTCTTCTTCTTCTTCTTCTTCTTCTTCTTCTTCTTCTTCTTCTTCTTCTTCTTTAATGAAAACTGCTGAACTTAGGAAAACAATTCTGTCGTGCAGTGTGAGGCTGGAATGCACATTCCAACTTGTGGTTCTATATTAACTGAAAATATCCTTTCTCCTGTGTATAGGGAGTACTATATGTAACCTGATAAGAATCATTATTGTTTTGTATAACTCAGGGTGGCATTTGCTTAGTTATACATTAAATAGATCATTGGTGTTTTTTGTTTCATGCCTTGGGTCTTTTAGCTTCTTCACAGATTTTGGTAGTTTTCTGTAAGTATTCTCTTTTTGCGTTGCCCTCTAATATTCACACTTCGCAAAATAAGCCTGAGCCACTTCTAGTGTCTTTCATTTTTGAGCAATTTATTCCAAGGCAGAGCAGAAAACGAAGGCCCATACCCTTTCAGCTTTCCCACAGATTTGCAATGCTCTGTCTCAATTAGACATCCTTCTGTAATAGGGGGTGAACGGGGCGGAGCGAAGGAAACTGCGCCTGGGACATATTTGTACCCTGCACCCCTGCCCCACCCTCGCCCGCCCCTGCCATGCCCCGGAACGCCCCAGGAACATCACGCCACCACTACACCCTTGCACCGGTGCTCATTCGGTGCAAGACGCCCTGCCCCACCCCCTGGGCACTACGCCACTGGGGATGAAGCACCAACTTTGGGTATAATATCCAATTTGAACAATGGGAGAAAATGTTTTCACAGGGGCTTAAACAGATATTAATTTCCAATTGGAAAGAGAACTTTTATAAAATTATGTATCATTGTTATACGATACCAGAAAAACTGGCAAAGTTATATAAAATGTTACAAATAAGTGTTCGAAATGTGAACAACAAGAAAGGACCTTTTATTATTTGTGGAAAAGCTAAGGGATTTTGGAGGTCAGTACATACAATAATCTAAAAGCTTTTACAGATTAGTTTACAAATGAAACCTGAGCCTTATCTGTTGAGACTTATAGATAGATCTTTGGAAAGAAAACATGGAACTTTGTTTTTATACATGACTACAGAAGCAAGAATACCCTATGCACAGAAATGGCAAACTCCAGATAAACCTACAAATGGAGAATGGTGGGTGAAGGTATTAGAAACGGCAGAGATGGCCAAGTTAACTTTGCTACGCAAAGAAAAGAACTGAATTAAGTTCATGGACCACTGGAAACCCTTGATAGAGTATTTAGACAAAACATTAAAAAAAATTAAATTGACGACTAGAGGGATCGGGAGGTTAAATACTGTTAAAATAAGAACTGATAGAGAAAAGTGAGACTTTTTATTAGTAACAACGCTAAAGTTTTAATTTTATTTTGATGTTTAATGACCAAATGCTAAAAAATTCTTCCTAAGGGTTAATATTCAGGGGAGAAGGAACTGGGAATCTTTATGAAGTAAATACTTTGCAACTTGATAGATTTTTATTTTTGTGTGTGTTGGAACGGTTTTGAAGTACAAATAATTTTTTTTATCTGTAATCAGAGAGGATCATAGGTGTGAGTCAATATGGGGCAATATGGGTACAGTCACGGCTGTTGATGCCCCATTGGTCGATTCCCCACGGTCAATTTATCGCGATACTCACACACAAAAAACACGGTTTAAGCAAGAGCTCCCCACTGTTTAAGTGCCGAACACGGATTCATCCTTGTTCTGGCACATGCTCCCCCTTTATCCCATGTTTTTTCAGAACCTGAATTGAAGTGCACCTTTTTTTCCAATCACGCTCCGAAGACGGATCGGTGGGGAGAAACAGGGGGCAGACGCAGCTTATTGTTCCTGCCCTTTGAACCTTCCAGCCAATCAGAGCACTGGGTGTGGCTACGAAAGAACGTAATTACGAAACCACGGAACAATGGTTTTGATGAATTGTTTATGCGTGGCTACGTTCTAACGTAGTTATATTTGGTGCAAATATAACTTCGATACCGTTGTGCTGAGTATATAGCTATTATGTATAACCACCTTGTAGTCAAAACCTGAAAGTCAGTTTATGCAACAGCGCAAGTAATGCTGCAGACGGTTGTTTAATACTAGGAATTCTTACACTGCATCTCAGCTAAGTCTTCCGCATCACAAGCATGCATGTCTGCCCTGTAACATTTCCTGTCACCAGATGACTCCTGAATTATTTCTTGATTGACCTACAAATTCCCAAGTCAAATTCACAGTTCACGGGTGAGTTGCACAGTAATTCATCTGGAAAATACATTTAGACACTATAATTTGTAAAACTATTCAGGTCCAGGAATCAGTTGCAAGAATAAAATCAGGGCTGGAAAACATAACAGGTTTTTATTATATGTCCAACTGGAATAAAAGCACAGTTATTTAGAGGACTGTAGGCTTTTACTATAGGGACTTTTAATTGCCTGCCTTTGGCTCTTTTAGGTGTACCTGGCAATCCTACTATAAACTGGAGCAAGCCTGACAATCTAGACCACAGGTGTCAAATTCGCGGCCCTCCAGATGTTATGGACTACAGTTCCCATCATCCCCTGCCAGCATGATGGGAACTGTAGTCCATAACATCTGGAGGGCCACGAGTTTGACATCTATGATCTAGACATTTCAGAAGAAGGAGAGTTTGAATTTATACCCCACTTTTCCCAGTCTCAAAGCAGCTTACAAACTCCTTCCCTTTCCTCACAACAGACACCTTGTGAGGCAGGTGAGGCTGAGAGACTTTGGAGAGACTGGCCCAAGGTCACCCAGAAGTCTTCACAGAGCCCTTCGGGGGTGGGCGGTTTAAAAATTAAATGAATGAATGAATGAATGAATGAATGAATGAATGAATGAATGAATGAATGAATGAATGAATGAATGAATGAATGAATATGGAGGAGCAGGGAAACAAATCCAGATCACCAGATAAGAGTCTATTACTCATGTGCAGAAGGGAGGAAACAAACCTCGTTCACCAGGGTTACTGGATTCCCCCGGCCTCTGGGGGGAAATGGGGACGCAAGGTTGCCAGATCCAGGTTGGAAAACTCCTATAGATTTGGGGGTGGAGTCTGGAGAGGGGAGGGACCTCAGTGGGGCACAGTACTATCTAGTCCACCCTCCAAAGCATCCATTTTCTCCAGGGGAACTAACCTCTGTAGTCTGGAGATCTCAAAGGATTTAACAGAAAATGAGAGATAAACACAATCCTCTCTGCTCCTTCCTCTACATAGACCTCATTGGTTGTTAGAATAGGGTAGGCTCTTAAGCTTAGGATGTTACAGCTGTCTACAGGTTCTCCATTATCTAGAAGCTGTCCTTCATCTCCTTGGGCGAGCACATGGTCAAAATGGCGAGCTGTAATTCCAAGGGATCCCCAGGTCCCACCCGGAGGCTGGAATCTTTAGGTTTCCTACTGGCAGTTACAGGAACTGATGTTGCATGGACCTGTAGAAGGCTTTGAGGCCTGAGCTCATGTAGACCCCAAAAGCCTAGGTCATGGTTTCAGAGTCCCTGGTCAGGGTGTGGAAGTCCCTGACAATCTCTGCATGGCCTACTTACCACCCCATCAGCCCAAAGAACAGGATGCACAGAGAGGTTATGGTTGCAGTGGTATTACACACATCCCCAAGATAGACCAATACGACGGTGAAGTTCAAGAGTGTGGCTATGGTGGTCCATGTGGCATAAAGGGTAATTCCATTCTGTACCTGCCATGCAAAGAAATAACATAGGATGGGCAAGTGAACATGGAAAGAGGTTTCTGTAACTTAGGTCGATTCCCCACTCACGATTAGATGTGTGCTCTTCACTCCAAATATCCAGGTTTCCAGCAGAACTCCCCACTGCACCAGCGCCAAACACGCATTCATCCCATTTCTGGCACTCTCCCCCCCCCCCAGCACATGTTATTTTAGAACCTGAAAGAAAGTAGACCTTTTCAAAAAACGTGTGGTCAATCTGAAGCAGTGGGGAAGTTGGGGGGTGAATCCAAATTCGAACTACCCATCCTTGCGAGTGATGAGGAGCCTTCCATCCAATCAGGACGCAGTGGGCTGTGTGCGATGCGCGTGCAGCCCCCTTTCTTTTAAATTTTGCGGACCAGAGATCCACGTGGATACGAAGCTACATAGGCCCGGTTTGGACTGATTGACTGAATAGAAGGCAATACAAAGCTGTGCTACCCGTCATATCCACATGGATCCAAGTACATGGAGGTGCGCGGAAACAGGGCTTTGCTTTAATCTCCCATTTCTTTGTCTCCGCATAGAGTTGTTCTGCACATGTTCGCGCAGACGTGGCTCCGTCAGTTTGAAAATTTAAAAAATCCCACCCCAGCACAACGCAGTAGCCAATCAGGATAGCCCCTGAGCGGATCGCGTGTTTGATCCGCCAATAGTGGGGACTCCTGCGTGGCTGTGGCATTTCTGGGAACAAGGGGTCAGAAGCTGCAGTGAGGACCATGAAACTGTGCTCAAAAGGTCCCAAATCTAACCAAACCGGTTTGAATCTACTTTCATTTTTTTAAGTGGGGAATCAACCTTAGCTGCTAGGAATGAACCTTTCTACCCCTCGCAAATGGCAATGCTCATACACTTTAAATACTTAGAGAAAAGGGTCTAGATTATGACATAGCTCAGCTTGACTGTACTGTAAGGAAAAGGAAGTTGTAAACAGAACTAAAATGATCTACATTATTTTTGATCATCCATAGTAGGGTTGTCAGACAGCCTATCAACTGGCAGGATTCTGAAGAGGTGGACACATAGAGGTCCTGGCAGCGTGGGTATAATGTCTTTTCTGGGTTCCCCCTCTCTACTCACACCTCTCTAGGAATCACCAGAAATCCAAGCATAGAGTTTTTCTCAATTCGGAGAGTGGAGTGTGCTTTTTTAACATTATATTTTATCCCAGTGGCTGCAGGATCAGTGGCAGGAAAGAGTAACTGGAAGGAGGTGAAGGAAGCCTGTAATTTAAAACCTTTCTTGGCTAATCACTTTATATAGGCACACAAAGTAATACTGAGGCAGAGATAACTTAAACAGAATAAAATGTTTCAGTAAGCTTAGGCTAATTCCCATGGGCCAAAAACAGTGGTGTGAAAACGGTGTGAAAACAGTATAAACCCTTTTACACCATTTTTAACCCTTTTACACCATTTTCACACCGTTTTCACACTGCTGTTTTTGGCCCATGCGGAATCAGCCTTAGATAGTAAATAAGATGTTTACAGTTCCTTGTACTTCAGATAGTACTCTGGGTAATTGATTCCTTTTCTAACATACAGGGTCCTATCAGGCTTGGTACATTAACTTTAGTACCCTCACGCAGCCCTCACAGGCAGAATCCCCAAAGTAAACATAAAACACTCTCTTTAGAGGAAAAGCAAAGCAAAACCCAATTCGCCAGACTAACTGGTATTTAGAATTCTTCTTCCCTCTTCCTGGAAGAGTTATCTCTAACTGGCATGACAGAGTCTTACATTGACTGCCACTACTTTCCTCAGAGAGGTAGTATTATGTCACAGCAAAGGCAAATAGCTGTTCACTTCAGGAACTTCAAACTCGCAAAGCCCCTCAGATTGTTTTACACAGGAAGGTAACCTCCTCTCTTTCAGTGACATCAAGTCTTCTGTGACCAATCAGAGTGCAGGGTTGCCTCGGGCAATCAGGTGTCTTCCCTGTTCCCAGGTCTTTATGCCCTCCTGAGTGTAAACAATAATGGGTCTTGACAGACCTGTACTAATTAAAACGCACTTTTCTGTGTGGGGGGGGCGCGTAATATTTGAGGCAAAGTGTGGAGAATTACAGCACGAAGCTATGAAGCATGGAAGCATTAATTCATCAACAAACTCAAAATGTGTGTGTGGGGGGGGGGGCAGATAAATGAATCCATGAATCATTTCCAGGGAGTGAGTGTGGACAAAGGAGGAGGGATTGAAAATGTTTTATAAACATTTTACAAATGTTTTAGGAGATTTGTGCAGAAACAGACAATATCTTTAAATTTTGAAAGGTTCTAAATTGTTAATATAGTTTGGACAATACATTAATTCAGTACGTGAATCTACCAGATTTGATATTAAATTTGTTCATCATCACATTTGCTTTTTGGGTGTTGAGATCAGTTGAAATGGATTCTTTACAGGCGCTGAGGTTTATAGGAAACCTACAGATGTTGATTCTACGTTGGTTTTGATAGTTTTCATCTTTGGCATCTCGAACAGAATTTAACTCATTCCTAAATGTTGAGGTTGCACAGAAATTGTCATAACCTCACAGACTTTTTCAGACAGGCCCATGTGGTGATGGAAGAATTTGAAATGAGGGAATATTTGTCCAGAATTTTGAAGCAGGCCCTACAAAAAGCTAGAAACATTGACAAGTCGCTATTGTTAAGACCAAAGTGTCAGTCTAAGAAAACAAACAGACTAGTATTCCATGCAATGTGGAGCTCAAAAATGGAGCATATAATTCCCTACTTTGGCTTGGCTGCTTTTGTTAAAGGGATTAGAAATTAGCCTTTTTCATTGTGCTGGACTTCCAAGAGTAATACGGACATTTCTAGTCAGTTCTGATGACTTGATTTTCTGAATCCCTACATGAGCAGAGGTGGGATCCAGCAGGTTCTCATAGGTTCCCGAGAGTAGGTTACTAATTATTGGTGTGTGCCGAGAGGGGGTTACTAATTGGGGATTTTGCCACGTGATTTTTCCCTTAGTTACGCCCCTCCTCTCAGCAGTAGCGCACAGAACTGGCCATGCTGGCAGGGGCTGATGGGAATTGTAGTCCATGAACATCTGGAGAGCCACAGATTGCAGTCCCCTGAAACAGACGGAGTTCTCCAGCCACCGACTGGAGGTTATCAACTTGGAAGGCAACTGAGGGTTTCATTTTTTCTAACAAACAATGGGAATTCAAACTCCATACCAGTATCCGGACGAGCAACAGATCTCCATAGCTGTGCTTCTTCAACCAAACTGTATGAGGGTGCAAAGCCCGGTGTGAAATAATGAGGGCGATGTAACAGGTGACCATGCGAAGTACCATCATCAATAAGGATGGAATTAGATGCCTAGAAGAGAACGATAATAGGGGGCAATATAAAGCAATTCAGACTGGTATTATCTTTTGTCGGGGGTCTCCAACCTTTTGAAGAGTGCAATCCAAAGGTCAGGGGGGAGAACAGAGCCTTGGAAGGGGCACGGGGTTATCATGATGCAGGTGCCCACTCCACTGGCATAAAGAGCAAATTATGCCAGCAGAGGCGTGGCAGGGCGCAGCACAACTACGCAGTGCCCAGCTTGGAAGCTGCTGCACACACTGGCACCCCTCCACCGTGGGACCCCATGCCAGCATGGGTGGGTGTGGTTCAAGGGTGTTCCCAGGGGTGGAGCCAATTTTAATCAACTTCCACAGAGCTTTTGGCCCCGGAATGCCCCCAACACCACCTGGGGACTTATGCATGTTTCAGTGTGTCAGTGTGGATAGTTAAGAGCAGGTGGGCTCCTATCTGGAGAACGGGGTTGGTTCTCCACTCCTCCACATGAAGCCTGCTGGGCGACCTTGGGCCAGTCACAGTTCTCTCTGAACACTTTCAGCCCCACCTAGAAGAAGAAGAAGAAGAAGAAGAAGAAGAAGAAGAAGAAGAAGAAGAAGAAGAAGAAGAAGAAGAAGAAGAAGAAGAAGAAGAAGAAGAAGAAGAAGAAGAAGAAGAAGAGGAGGAGGAGGAGGAGGAGGAGGAGGAGGAGGAGTTTGGATTTATATCCCCCCTTTCTCTCCTGCAGGAGACTCAAAGTGGCTTACAATCTCCTTGCCCTTCCCCCCTCACAACAAACACCCTGTGAGGTGGGTGGGGCTGGGAGAGCTCCGAGAAGCTGTGACTAGCCCAAGGTCACCCAGCTGGCATGTGTGAGAGTGTACAGGCTAATCTGAATTCCCTAGATAAACCTCCACAGCTCAGGCGGCAGAGCTGGGAATCAAACCCGGTTCCTCCAGATTAGATACACGAGGTCTTAACCTCCTACGCCACCTCATAGGGTGTCTGTTGTGGGGAGAGAAAGGGAAGGAGGTTGTAAGCCCCTTTGAGTCTCCTTATAGGAGAGAAAGGGGAGTATAAATCCAAACTTTTCTTCTTCCTTTTCTCCTCACAATAACTATGTAAGGTAGTGAAAGCTGAACGTGTGTGACTGGTCGAAGGTCACCCAGAGTGATTCCATAACAGAGCAAGGATTCAAACTTGGGTGCCCCCCCCCCGATCTTAGTACAACCCTTTGGGCCCCCCCTCCCATCTTAGTACAACCCCATCACAGCATCTTCCATCAACTAGCAGCCTCCCTGGGGAGATCTGGAGGCCTCCAAAAGATATGCATTTTCACTGATGGGGATTACTTACATTCTATCCCATAGAAACAGCCACTCGATGCTTAAGATATTGTTCAACATCCATAAGAAGTAAAAAGAATTGGGCAATATATCTGGCTTCATGTAGACCCAGCCAAGTTCATTCCTGTCAACAAAGAGGAAGAAAAGCAAGGAAGAGGAAATAATTTGTAGGTGTGCACTGAGCTGATGGAAGCAGCAGTTGGTGATGCACACAAGGGCAATCCTGGAAACTGAGCGCAGAACCTGGAGGCGAAGACCAGGAGAAACAGTGGGAGGAGGTCACAGCAGAGTCCATGCTAGCGACTGGCAGGAAGTGATGTCAATGCTGGTAAGTGATCAGGGAAGGGAAAAAGTATTAGCAAATGGGAGAAGGGGGGTGAGATTTCCCTTCCCTGTGTTTCCTTGCTTGTCTCCACTTATTAGTAATCTATTTTTATTAACCATTTTATTCATGGGTTACAGCTGTAGAATGCCCCCTTCATTCCAGATATAACGCCATAGAGTTCGCCCTCCAAAACAGCTATTTTCTCCAGTGGAACTGATCTCTGTTGCCTGGAAATCAGTTGTAATTATAGGAGATCTCCAAGTGTCATCTTATTTCATGGTGAAATCAGCCTTTTGGAAAACAAATGGTATTGGTGGGGCTTACAGAGAAATGGGAGGGGAGAATATTTGTGATAAATCCCCTCTTGCAACATACTTTAGTGTGGTTATTCAAAAACAATGAACTGTTAGTACCTTCTGAAGAGTCTGGATAATACAAATCCCAGCCACATGTATTGCCATAAGTAGATGACGTTCCATATCTGGAAAGTCCAAGGTGCCGGGGTGAAGTCGGTGTCGAACAGGCGTGAGATGTTTCCAGTAGCAGTATTAAATATATCTGCAGTCATGGACAACAGTAGATGCTAAGACGTTTTTGTAAGTGAAGGACTCAGCATTTTCTTTATGAGGACACAAAAAGAAGTCTTCGTGTGAAAGGACATTTTCAGATTTGCTTTCTTATAATGTAACTAGCGGGCCCGGCCACACGTTGCTGTGGCTCAGTCTGGTGAAGAGGAAAAGAAAGAAAAGGGGAAGCGAACAGTTCGAACATGTGTCATTGCACAATGCTTGCAAGGGAGGGGAGGGGCAAGGGGCCCCTCGCTCTCTCCCGTTCCTTTGCATGGCACCCTCCCCGTCCCTCCCTAACGTTCCCCTTCCTCTGCTAGGGTGGGTGGGCCATGTCCAGGTGGTGGGCCCTGTCTCTTTCACTCCCTTCCCTTGCAGGCGAATTACGTAGCTTAAAACACGCTGGGAGGCATGAGCTACGTTGTGTTCAAATTTCAGAGCATTTGGTCCAGCAAACCCCCAGACCCTCCCCCACCTTCCCTTTCCTCCGCTAGGGTGGGTGGGCCATGTCCAGATGGTGGGCCCCATCTTTTTCACTCCAGATGGCAGTGGTTTTCAAGGAAGGCATGGTTGTTTCCCTTGTATCAGAGGGTGTTGCTTTGACGGCCAGCAGATGGCGCTGTTGCGGAACAGAACTGTGGTACCAACTGTCACAGGTGTGGCATGTACCCAATAACTGGCACAGTTGTGACATGTACACAACAGGAGGTGTGGAAACAGTATGGAAACCTGGCCGCATGCAAATGTGACGTTGTGTGAAAATTTCAAGGCAATTGTAGTCCAGTAGTTTGGGAGATTACTTGTCAGCAGAAAAACGCACTGATAGATTTTTATACGTATAGATGTATTAAGTGGCTAACTTTGCTGGATCAAACCAAGAAATTTATCTGATCCACTTTTCTGTTTCCAATAGAGGACAGACAAGTGACTCAGAGAAACTTACAAAGAGAACATGAAGGTGAAAGCCCTCCTCGGAATCATAGGCCCATTCCACACGGGCCTCACAGGCTTAGTTGATGGCGGTGCACCCCCTGGATCTGTTCGCACGTGCCCCAACGGCCCGCGGGGTGGCCCTCGCACAAGCCGTGCCGCTGCAGGTTCCCTCTCACCTTATCCAGGCTGTATGGCTGTGTTCTGGAAGCATTTTCTCCTGATGTTTCACCTGCACCTGTGGCTGGCATCTTCATTCCTCTGAAGATGCCGGCCACAGACGCAGGTGAAACGTCAGGAGAAAATGCTACTAGAACATGGCCTTACAGCCCGGAAACCACACAGCACCCCAGAAATATTGCTGGCAGAAAAGTCGCAGGATCCACTAGGCTAGGTTGCCAGCCCCAAACTGGGAAATTCCTGTGGATTGGGAAGAGGAAAGTCCTCGACAAGGTATAACGCCACAGAGTCCACAGTTCAACGCATCCTTTTCCCCCTTGGGAACTGACTACTGTAGTCTGGAGATGAGCTGTAATTCCAGGACCCACCCAACGTTTGGCAACCCTACAAGACCTGCTATTATTCTTGGGGCCAGCCTGCCAGTCCACCAGTTTTTATCACTGAAGACTCATCACTTCTTCACCTTTGAATGCTCCCGAAGCTGCGCCTTCGTTCATCACCACCATGGCTGTGTAGGTCAAGAGCGACATCAGCGTCAGGCCAACCTTACTCAGATTGTGGGTAGGCATGGTTAAAGCTGGATGGGAGAAAGACAGACAGGAAAGGGCAGCAAGGTCAGTACTCGGGAGACACGGCCATCTTCGCATCAGTTCACTTGGCTGGTAAGTTGGCCACCGTCAAGTTTACATTTAGGGCTGTTTCCACGTGAGGGTGTGAAAACACGTTCCCAACAGAGCGACAGGAAGTGGGGTGGGAAAAGGGTCTGGACCAGAGGTGGGATCCAGCAGGTTCTCACCAGTTCCCGAAAGTGGGTTACTAATTATTTGTGTGTGCCGAGAGAGGGTTACTAATTGGGTCTGCTTTTCCGTTAGAAATTCCATTAGGTCCAAAAATTATAAAGTCCTGTTGTTGCCTATGTGGCTGGTTAGCGAAGGTAGAAAACGGGATAATTCTCCCTGTTGGGCTGTTTTAAAAACATGTTTTAGAAATATGGTAAAGTTCCTTGTTTAAGGAAAGTGTCCTTCTTTTGATTTCTAGAAACAAAATTAAGTATTTGCAAGTATTAAGTATTTGACAGGCAGTCAATTAGAGGAGAAGTAGTTGTTTCTGTTGGCAGTAGACGATAGGACTTGCTATAATGAGTTTAAATTATGGACAGAAAGATACCAGCTGGAAATTAGGAACTTTTTTTTTACAGTAAGAGTTTTTTTTTTACAGTAACAGAGAAATTATTAACTCCCCGCCCCTGGAATGCCCGGTCACGCCCCGGTCGTGCCCCGCCCAGCCCCATTGGCGCTACGCCACTGTTTGAATCCCACTACCATGGGAACCTGTTACTAAATTTTTTGGATCCCACCATTGGTCTGGACACACCTGTCCCCACGACTTCTCTGCCCCCTGCTCCTCCCTCTTTCTTTCATAATGTTTACACAATAGAACAAACTGATGGTGATTTTGGTGCCCTTCCCCCAGCCAGAACTTTCTCTTCCCCCTTTCATTTTTCTTGCCTGGCCGATAGGACTGTCAGCTCTAGGATAGGAAATCCCTGGATATCTTGGGGTAGGTAGTGGGAGGGGCCCCCACAGGATGTAGTGCAAATAGAGTTCACCCTCCAGTGATGTCATGTTTTCCAGACCATTTCTAATGGGCATGTTTTCCAGGGGAAATGATCCACCTGGAGATTCATGGTATATACTGTGGCTAGGTGCACCTGTAGAGATATGGAATAATAACTGCACCAACGGCTCAAAACTGAATTATAATGTATTATACTTAATTAGTAAATATTTTGCCAGATAACAGTCTCTGTGTATCATTTAACCATTCATTTACAAATTCAACACCAAAAAGCACTTTTTTTTCATAATCCTGCACCTGAGCTCACCTGTCTTGGCCTGTAACCATGTTTACACAAACTGTGTGTGTGTGTGTGTGTGTGTGTGTGTGTGTGTGTGTGTGTGTGTGTGTGTGTGTGTGTGTGTGTGAGAGAGAGAGAGAGAGAGAGAGAGAGAGAGAGGTTTGTAATGCCATGAGAAACAAAGGAGGTGCTTCAGTTACACTCCTCACTGACTGTATTGACTCATTAAGAACATAAGAAAAAGCCTGCTGGATCAGACCAGAGTCCATCTAATCCAGCACTCTGCTACTCGCAGTGGCCCACCAGGTGCCTTTGGGAGCTCACATGCAGGAGGTGAAAGCAATGGCCTTCTGCGGCTGCTGCTGCTCCCGAGCACCTGGTCTGCTAAGGCATTTGCAATCTCAGATCAAGGAGGATCAAGATTGGTAGCCATAGATCAACTTCTCCTCCATAAATCTGTCCAAGCCACTTTTAAAGCTATCCAGGCTAGTGGCCATCACCACCTCCTGTGACCAGTGGTGGGATCCAAAAATTTTAGTAACAGGTTCCCATGGTGGTGGGATTCAAACTGTGGCGTAGCGCCAATGGGGCTGGGTGGGGCACGACGGGGGCGTGGCTGGGCATTCTGGGGGTGGGGCATTCCTGGGCGGGGCTGTGGCAAGGACGCAGTCGCTGTGCCGGTCCTTGGGCGGGAAACGAATGCATGCAGGCACAGGCTGCCATGCATGCCGGTGCACCTCCTGCTAGACTGCTTCAAGTTCTGCGCGCTACTGCTGAGAGGAGGGGCGTAACTAAGGCAAAAATCACGTGGCAAAATCACCAATGAGTAACCCCCTCTCGGCACACACAAATAATTAGTAACCTACTCCCAGGAACCTGTGAGAACCTGCTGGATCCCACCTCTGCCTGCGGCAATATATTCCAAACACCAATCACGCCTTGCGTGAAGAAATGTTTCCTTTTATTAGTCCTAATTCCTAGTTCATGGCCTTCTCCACCCTCTGGAGCTATCAATTTTGCTTCTGGAAAAACTCTCCAGCAAAAGAGCAGCAACCTTTTAACCTCAGCAGAGATCATAGAGTTTCTTTCATCTCACCTGAACCTCCCATTCATACCGCATCCTTCCCCCCAATATGTAAACAAATCAAAGACTGAATGAGATATAGAGGGAAACCACCTGCAGATGGAGATAGGTCTGAACAGTAGGAATTCACATTCCTGTGAGAAGACAGAAGCAGAGGCATGCAAATACACACTCATCATTTGTTTACTAAAGTTTCAAGTGATGACATGTGTCTCTGAGTAATCCCTTGCAGATCAAACACACGCTTCTCCATCATCTCAGACTCCTTCAATGGGATAGCCTGCTTGCCCCAGTTCTGCTTTACCCAAGCCAGGACTGTGCATGTCAACCAGCCTCATGGACAGTGGGATTCGCACTCTGGACAGTTCCGTTGTGGAATGGGAAGGGTTACCTTATACTAAAAAAACAAGACAGCACCATATAACAATGTGAATTGAACAGGGAACGAGGGATTCCGTTTGACCACCCCGAAAGGCTATGCTGGGGATCATTGGACCTGCATGGACATCTGTGTGGGTTGCGGACTGAGAGGGACAATTGCCACAGCCCACGCGTGGCCGGCCCTGCTAGTGTAGTTATAAAACTTTTTATCGGAGTGTAAAATGCTCTCAAGTGACGGCTGACCTAAGGTGACCCCTTGGCAAGGGGCTTTCAAGTCCAGTGAAAACTCAGCAAAGAGAGCCTCTCATTCCTATAGTGCTTTCACAAGCCAGTTATCAGTCGCCTCCATCACACAGGATTGCTTGTTTTCACTATATTATACTGTGTTTTTCCATCAGATACCATGAATGCCTGTTAGCCACACATCGGTGAACAGTCATTTTTGTGCTTTGTTCCTGGCTTTAGGCAAACCCAAATACAGCCCATAAAAGCAGCAGAGAAATACTAATCAGTTTTTTTCCCCTTCCATGAAGCAACGGTGGCTTTTTTGACATAATTTCTTAATATAAAGGAACTTCTTTGCTCATTCCACTTCAACAGTAGCAGAGCTACAAGGGGACAGGGTGCGCGAGTTGCACCAGGCGTGCGTCTAGGGGTGGAAAATCACCCCCCAGCCCCAACCCCTTCCCCCCATGGTGCCCTGACCCCCCCCCCTTTGTGCCCCCCCACTTACCTTAGTTCAGCCTAAAAAAGTTCAGGCTGAAAAGCGGCCTGAAAAGGGCCCTGGTGAGAACTACACTACCCAAGAGACCTTGTGCACCCTCTATCACCCCCTCTGTCACCCCTTAGGTATGCCACTGTCTTTATAGGAGGAGGCATTTCTTCAGATAGTCCATTAGAGAGGCCTGATCTGCAACACACTTGCAGATGCTTCACAATCCACTTTAGTGTCCCGACTCACAGTTTGGGAAACGTTTGCAATTCTGAGAGGTCTCCAAGCTCTGCCAGGAAGGCTGGCAACCCTAATTGCCAACAGTTCTCCCGGTGTCTGAATAGAGAGAGATACAGTGGAACCTCCGTTTTCGTTGGTAATCTGTCTGAAAAGAACTGATGAAAACCGAGGCAAACTTTTCCATAGGAATCAATGTAAATCCAGTTAATCCATTCTAGGCACTCCACAAAACATACCAAAAACACATTTTGGGGTGAATACTGAAAACAGTAACAAACAATAACACCAGGACCAGCTTCAGAGCCAGTGGACCAATGTCGCACCAGAAAGCTGTCCAAAGAGGTCTGTTTCTGATGCCTCTTTAAGATTTGTCTGAAATGGGGCAAGACATTGTCATTTAACAAGTTGCAGACACGGCCTGCAACAGCTTTGTCTGAGTGATTTTTCTCCACAAACCCCTGCACACTGCAAATCGATGAAAACCGAGGCAAATCGATGAAAACCGAGACAAATTTTTCACTGAAAAAATCAATGAAAACAGAAACCGATGAAAACCGAAGGCAATGAAAACTGAGGTTCCACTGTATGTCTTTTCTGGTTTGCACGTAGCCATACACTGGAAAAAAGTCTCTTTTTCCATGTACCGGAGCTTGAAAAATATGCACATTTCTCCATTCATAGAAAATGGCAGCTACACACATTGGGAACATTGTGAGTTGTGCCCACTCCCAGTATGCATAGTTGGATCCCCTCCCTCCCCAAAAAACATAACATCGGGGGGGAGGGATCTAAGCAGAGATGGGTATTTCTGTACAAACTCTGTTGAAAGGCTTTCCCAACAAAGAGCAATCTTGCCACAGGGCAAATAAAAGACAGAGATTTAGAACAGAAACGCAGTGTGCAGCCGCATAGGGAACGGTCACGCACAATCTCTTCCTTCTCCTTTTCGTTTCACAAGACAATGAACATATTTTCAGCATTTGGAAAAATCGTAGTTCAATCCATGCCTTCTGGAAGAGGTTTAAATGTTATGCACGCTGCCTGTTTAATGCCAATTTCATTTGCAAACTTTCTTCCCCGTAGATTCAGGCTGTCCTCCGACCTGATTCTGCACTCTGGTTTTTAAGGGCAGGGGGGGAAACCTCCTGGAATTTCATACAGCAGACTTTTGCAAGATTGATAAAAGCTAGAAAGAAAGGTGATACTCAAATGGTATAGAACCCCAATACATCTAGCCTATATGATTAAGGGATTAAGCCCAAAATGTTAGCACTGTGGAGAACAGGGAGCATATTATATTCATATGTGGATATAAATGTAAAGTGGTAAAAAAGTTTTGGGAAAACATTTTGAAATATGTAGAACAGTTAGTAAAAGTAACAATTGATGTAAACAATGATTTATTAATAGTGGGAATAATAGATGATATAAGAGTAAATAGAACTTTGGAACCAATGTATAAAATAATTATTAGAGCAGCACACGCAGTGTTAGCATTGGGCTGGAAAGATAACAAGAAATGGACAGTCTCAAAATGGTTAGAATATATCTGGGAACAAATACAGCTAGAAATTTTTGAGAGACTGGCAAAAAATACACTGTGGCAAGAGAAATTAGAAGATATTATGAAATTATGGACATTGTATGAGAAATGGATGGAAGAAGCTGGATTTAACGAAGAACTATGGAACAAGAGAATAAGAAGAATGAACCTTCTGCTGCTTGCTTGAATAACCAATGAAAAGAAGGGGGGCGGGGGGAGAAAAAGGAAAAATGTACAGTTTGAATAAACATATTGAATGTAACAAATTTAAAAAAGATTGATAAAAGCTACCTGTTATGAAAGAAGTTATTTCCTTGTGTGTGTAAAGTGCTATCAAGTCACAGCTGGCTTATTGCAACCCCGTAGGGTTTCGAGGCAAGAGAATAGCAGAGCTAGTTTGCCATCACCTTACTCTGCACAGCGACCCTGGTATTCCCTGGTGGAATCCCATCCAAGTACTAGCCAGGAGCAAAACTGCTTAGCTTCTGAGCTCTGACGAAACCAGACTGGCCTGGGCCATCTAAATCAGAGCAGTTCTTTTCTTAGTGCCTTAGTGCATCTCTGACTGGATAAACCACCTGTAACACAACCATTACGCAAAGGCAACGTAGTGATTTAGACAGGCATTTGCACACTACTACGCTTGCACACATGGACAAAACTACTTAGAATACTGGTACGTTGTTTTTTACACCTTAAATATAATCAAACAATCAGCCAGAGTGGAGTCCAGTAGCACCTTAGAGGCGAACAAGCTTTTCACAGTATTAGCCTTTGAGAGTCAAAGCTCCAGTGATGGGATTCAGCCGGTTCGCACCACTTTGGCCGAACCGGTTGTTAAAATGGTGCTTGTAAATAACCAGTTGTTAAATTATTTGAATCCCGCCACCAGAACCGGTTGTTAAATTATTTGAATCCCAATACTGCAAAGCTCCCTTTGGCAGATACGA
The DNA here is from genome assembly GCF_021028975.2 of Sphaerodactylus townsendi. Lineage (NCBI taxonomy): Eukaryota > Metazoa > Chordata > Lepidosauria > Squamata > Sphaerodactylidae > Sphaerodactylus > Sphaerodactylus townsendi. The sequence goes on from NC_059425.1 coordinate 185,488,848, forward strand.
TTCTGAACAGACAGCTCTGATTCATTATATCTATCTATCTATCTATCTATCTATCTATCTATCTATCTATCTATCTATCTATCTATCTATCTATCTATCTATCTATCTATCTATCTATCTATCTATCTATCTATCTATCTATCTATCTATCTATCTATCTATCTATCTATCTATCTATCTATCTATTTATTTATTATTTGATATACCGCCCTATCCCCGAAGGGCTCAGGGCGGTGAACAATATACTATTATATATAAAAACATATAAAAGTTTAAAAGTTTGCATTCTAAAACAGTACCCCACAAAACCCATATGCGACCCTCCCAAGAGAATATTGGGTCCCGATGGTATTAGGGACCTTATACAGCAGGGGAGAAGGGCAGAGCAGGGCATCCTCAGCGACTGGTCTCTCCAAAGGCCCGGTGGAACAATTCGGTCTTGCAGGCCCTGCGGAACTCTCCAAGGTCCTGCAGGGCCCGGACAGCTGGTGGTAGAGTGTTCCACCAGGCAGGGGCCAGAGCCGTGAAAGCCCTGGCCCGAGTGGAGGCCAGCCGCATGATTGAGGGGCCAGGGATCTCCAGTAAATTGGCCTCTGCTGAGCGCAGAGGTCAGCTCGGGACGTATGGGGTAATGCGGTCCCGAAGGTACGAGGGTCCCATGCCGTGTAAGGCCTTAAAGGTCAACACCCACACCTTGAAGATGATTCGAAATTCAACCGGTATATCCCAGACTGAAGGTGAGAAGGAGTCAGGAGGTACAATGCAAAATGGAACCAGCTGATTTAGAGCAGAGGAGAAATGCATAGCGGCAGAAAATTAGCATCTGTAGTGAGATAAGAATCCTATGTCCCTATTCCTGTGGTGGTGAACCTATGGCACTCCAGATGTTCATGGACTACAATTCCCATCAGCCCCTGTCAGCATGGCCAATTGGCTATGCTGGCAGGGGCTGATGAGAATTTTAGTTCATGAACATCTGGAGTGCCATTGGTTTGCCATTCAGTCCATTTCTACTTGTATCTGATGAAGGGATTTTTGCCTCCTTCCCCAAAAGCTTGTTGAACTTTAAGGTAGGGTTGCCAGCTTCCAGGTTTCTCGAGCCACAATCCCAATCAAGGGAATAACAATGTACAATCCAATCTTGTCCTTGACACCAACTGTGTCTCACAATCCAAATGAAATCTAGACAGATGATCTAAATCAGTCCGTGTCCATATGCTTTATATTGCTGTGTTTCAGGTTTCAAGTTAATCAGTCGACAGCTTCAGACATGATCTCGATGCCTTCTTGGACCAAAGATGTTAGATGAACTGCCTCGGGAAGGCTTGATGAAGAATTGCCAAAGTGCTGTCCTGGATGAAAATATATAAACACAGTGGCATGGAGAAAGACTGTCCAAAAGTACATAAGAACATAAGAACTAGCCTGCTGGATCAGACCAGAGTCCATCTAGTCCAGCACTCTGCTACTCGCAGTGGCCCACCAGGTGCCTTTGGGAGCTCACGTGCAGGAGGTGAAAGCAATGGCCTTCTGCTGCTGCTGCTCCCGAGCACCTGGTCTGCTAAGGCATTTGCAACCTCAGATCAAGGAGGATCAAGATTGGTAGCCAGAGATCGACTTCTCCTCCATAAATCTGTCCAAGCCCTTTTCAAAGCTATCCAGGTTAGTGGCCGTTATGCTAATGTGTAGTTTCATTACTGCATCAATATCCAGGTTAGTGGCCATCACCACCTCCTGTGGCAGCATCTTCCAAACACCAATCAAACGTTGTGTGAAGAAGTGTTTCCTTTTAGTAGTCCTAATTCTTCCCCCCAGCATTTTCAATGAATGCCCCCTGGTTCTAGTAGTTTGTCTTGTGTCAAGAGCAAGATTGTATTGTTTAAGAATAATAGTTTGTACTTTGGGTTAAAATTGAGACTGTAAGATACGGTTTGTGTCTAGAATAAGTTTTATTGATTTCGTTCAGAAATTAGAAGAAGTGTTTGGATTTTTATCCCGCCTTTCTCTCCTGTAAGGAGAGTCAATATGGCTTACAAGCTCCTTTCCCTTCCTCTCCCCACAACAGACACCTTGTGAGGTAAGTGGGACTGAGAGAGTTCTGAAGAACTGTGACTAGCCCCAGGTCACCCAGCAAGAATGTAGGAGTGCAGAAACACATCTGGCTCACCAGATAAGCCTCTGCCACTCAAGTGGAGGAATCAAACCCGGTTCTCCAGATTAGAATCCACCTGCTTTTAACCACTACACCGCGCTGGCTCTCAGTAATTATTCAGTACTTTTGTACTGCTAGCCATTTGGAGCAAAGTGGTGGTTTCCAGATGGTGGCTGGAGTTCTCCGGGGATTACAACTGATTCATATGACAGAGATCAGTTTCCCGGAAGAAAATGGCTGCTCTGGAGATCGAACTCTATGGTGTTATATTTCCTTGAAGTCCCGCCTCTCCCCAAGCCCCCCCTTCTCAGGCTCCACCCCCAAAAACCTCTGGGCGTTTCCCAACTTGAAGCTGGCAACCTTATCTCAAAGTCAAATCCAGCTCTTCTACTGCAGACCAAATGGCCTTCCCCTGCGTTTGATCCGGAGACTAAAACTGGTCCAACATGCAGCGGCGCGTCTGCTCACAGGCAGCGCCGTTCGAGATCACATTCAGCCTGTTTTGCGCCAGCTGCATTGGCTCCCGGTAGAGTTCCGAATCATCTTCAAGGTGTTGGTGCTGACCTTTAAGGCCTTATGTGGCCTGGGACCCTCGTATCTTCGAGACCGCATCACCCCATCTGTCCCTACACGGCCTCTCCGTTCGGTTGAGGCCAATCTACTGGTGGTCCCTGACCCTTCAATGGTGCGGCTGGCCTCCACGTGGGCCAGGGCCTTTACAGCTCTGGCGCCGGCCTGGTGGAATGCTCTCCCTCCAGCTGTCTGGGCCCTGCGGGACCTTGGTGAGTTCCGCAGGGCCTGTAAGACGGAGTTGTTCCGCCGGGCCTTTGGAGGGACCAGCCGCTGAAGGTGCCCCCCCCCCATTTTTTGGCTCTTTACATCTGGACCCTTTTTCATTTAATGGGACTCGCCAGCCCCTCCCTCTTGGGGAGGATTTAAATATGGGGTTTTGTTGGATGCCTCTTATTGTTCTACTGCTGTTTTTTAAAGGTTTTAGCAATTATACTTAAAACCGTATTGAGATTTTATGCTGTACACCGCCCGGAGCCCCTTGGGGATGGGGTGGTATAAAAATCTAAATAATAAATAAAAATAAATAAAATTAATGAAATGGGGGGAAAGGGAAAACATAAAGGGGAGCCTTAAAGATTGCCTCATTTGGGGGGGGGGGGTTGCTTGTAAAAGGTATCATTCTTTTTATTTTGCACCATTTTGACACGGTTTCTTTTCTTTTCTTTTGCAACACCAACATGTCATTTTAAAATACAGGATCTGTCATTTTCCTCCATAGCACACCATGTTTCTATCGCTTTAAAACTGTTGGCAGAGATGTACTGTTCTGGCTGAAAGGACTTTGCCAGAAACCACTCCTAAATGAAACTGAATGTGACTTTGATAAGTGAGTAGGAACTAAAAAAAAAAATTAAAATAGCACAACAGTTCCCTTGTATTGAATTTTTTTTTTAAAAAAATCGCATTTTCCACCATTGTAGCACAATCAAATCAGTACAGTAAATTGACCTTTTCTTAAGGGTGGGCCTTAAGCGAAAATGGACCAGAAATGAAGAGGAATTAGAGTTCAAGTCAACCTTTATTGGCCTATCAGCAAAAAAAAAAGACAGAAAATTAAGGTTGCCAATCTCCAGGCGTGGTCTGGAGATCTGCTGCAATGACAACTGATCTCCAAGTGGCGGAGAAAATGACTGCTTGGGAAGGTAGATTCTGTGGCATAATCTCCCACTAAGGTCCCTCCTGACCCCAAAACCTGCCCTCCCCGCGGGCTTACCTTTAGCCATGATCCGGAAATTGAAACTCGTGCAGAATGTTGCAGCCAGGCTCCTCTCTGGGGCAACAGCTAGGGACCGGATTACGCCGGTCCTATACCAACTGCACTGGCTGCCTATTGAGTACCGGGTCATGTTTAAAGTTTTGGTACTGACCTTCAAAGCCATTCGCGGCCTTGGCCCTGCTTACTTGAGGGACCATCTCTCCCTATATCGCCCTTCTAGGCCCCTCCGCTCATCGGAGGCGGACCTACTGGTGATCCCTGGCCCCAAGGCGATCCAGCTGGCCTCTACAAGGGCCAGGGCCTTTACGGCTCTGGCCCCTACCTGGTGGAACAGGCTTCCAGGTGAGATCAGGGCCCTGCGGGACTTACAAAGTTTCCGCAGGGCCTGTAAAACGGACCTGTTCCACCAGGCGTTTGGCCAGCCGGGATGATGTCAACTCCGCCATAAGAACAACTGGCCTCCCGTGGGTATATAAAGGGGGAGGGAGGGGCTGAAGCCATTGGGAGTCTTGTTATTTTATGTATTTATATAAATTATATACGATGCTTTAAGCTGTTTTTACTATTGATGGACATGGCCCTGAGCCTTTGGGGAGGGCGGTATACAAACAAACAAACAAACAAACAAACTTCTCAACCCAAAGCTGGCAACCCTAGGTGGAAACCAAGTGGTCAAGTCTTGAGGTGTTAGAGTGGAAGGCACCACTTCAGAGTGGAAGGTACCACTTCAGAGTGTGGGGGACAGACAGTTCTCTCGAATAATACCTTGTAAGCAGAAAACTAACCTAGCGTGCAAATGACTTGGCTCGATCCTTTCTGCCTGATGTGCTCTTTTGTGTTTTTGGTTTTAATTTGCAGGGAGGTTTTACATGGGAGAATAATAACAATGTGGACTCCCTGTGGGCACGGTCAGAAGTGGCAAAGTCCATTCCAGCACCTTGGACTGCTCCCACCTTTGCTGGCTGCATGAAAAGAGCTGTCCAGCTACGGAAGCAGAAAACTTCAGTCCTACACTTTTGTTTACAAATTATGCCTTCATGTTGTAGGGCTGCCAACCTTAAGGTGGGGCCGGGAGCAGAGGTGGGATCCAGCAGGTTCTCACAGGTTCCCGAGAGTAGGTTACTAATTATGTGTGTGTGCCGAGAGGGGGTTACTCATTGGTGATTTTGCCACGTGATTTTTGCCTTACTTACGCCCCTCCTCTCAGCAGTAGCGCACAGAACTTGAAGCAGTCTAGCAGGAGGTGCACCGGCGTGCGTGGCAGCCTGTGCCTGCGTGCATTCATTTCCCACCCAAGGACCAGTGCAGCGGCTGCATCCTTGCCACAGCCCCCCCCCCAGGAATGCCCCGCCCCTGGAATGCCCGGTCACGCCCCCATCATGCTCCGCCCAGCCCCATTGGCGCTACGCCACAGTTTGAATCCCACCACCCTGTTGTGCTCCCCGTAGGGCCTTTTATCTATCATGTATTCATGCAATTGTTCCCGACTTATGTAACTCTTTCTGACTATGCCAATAAAGGCTTATGTATTATTATTATTATTATACACAAAACAGCACAGCACAAGTGTCTGGAATTCATCTCTGAATATCGAGTCCTTCCCAAGGACCTAGGATATTAGAGGTATTTGTGTAGAATATGTGCAGTTCCTAGAAGTGCTGCTTTCTGCAGCATGTGGACTGATGTTCTGTTCAAGTTTAGGCTTTCCAGATGTTTTTCAAGATTTCTTGGGATTCCTCCTAGAGCACCGACTACGAGTGGGATTACTATTGTTCTTTTTTGCCACAATCGTTCAACTTCAATTTGTAGGTCCTTGTATTTTGTGATCTTTTCCAGCTCTTTGTCCTCTACCCTGCTGTCAACTGGCACAGCAACATCTATGATCCAAACATGTTTTTTCTCTATTATTATTATTATTATTATTAATATTATCATTATTATCATTATTATCATTATTATCATTATTATCATTATTATTATTATTATTATTATTATTATTATTATTATTATTATTATTATTATTATTATTAATTCGATTTGATAAACCGCCCTACCCCCGAAGCAGTATGTATGGATCCCACCACCATGGGAACCTGTTACTAAAATTTTTGGATCCCACCACTGGCCGGGAGCTCTCCCAGACTACAGAGATCCATTCCCTTGGAGAAAATGGCTGTTTTGGGGGGTGGATTGTATGGCTTGATACCTCCGTGAGGTTCCTTTCCTCACCAAATCCCGACCTCTCCAAGGCAGTTCTCCAAACTGCCTCCAAACTGCCAGGAATTCTCCAACACAAAGTTGGCAACTTGACGTTCATGAAGAGCTTCTAATGCAGTGATGGTGAACCTTTTCGAGACCGCGTGCCCAAATTGCAACCTAAAACCCACTTACTTACTTACTTACTTACTTACTTACTTACTTACTTACTTACCTACCTACCTACCTACCTACCTACCTACTTACTTACTTACTTACTTACTTACTTACTTACTTACTTACTTACTTACTTACTTACTTACTTATTTCTTGGATTTCTATACCGCCACATCCCCAAAGGGCTCTGGGCGGTATATTTATCGCAAAGTGCCAACACAGCAATTTAACCTGAGGTTTTAGTTTAGAAAAAATAGTTGGCTCCAAGGCGCATGTTACTCAGGAGTAAGCTTGGTGAAGCAACTGTGCAACACTTCGAATGGGTGAATCACGACCCTAGGAGGGTTTACTCAGAAGCAAGCCCCATTGCCAGCAACCGAGCTTACTCCCAGGTAAAGGATTGTGCCCAGGCCAGCCTAGATGTGTGTGTGGGGGTGTGATTTTCTGCCCCCCCCACATGATGAACTCTGCGCGCGCGTGCCCACGGAGAGGGCTCTGAGTGCCACCTCTGGCACCCGTGCCATAGGTTCGCCATGACTGTTCTAATGCCTTATTCCAAATCCTCATCTATGCAGCGTGCCAAACACCATGCCAAATCTCCCTTGCGCCGCAAAACAGAAACGGACTGATCGGCCACAGCACAGAAGGATTCCCCGGATATTTTAGCTTCAAAATGATTGGTTCCTGTGCGCTAGACTCCCACCCCCCCAACTCATCCAGCTGCCATTTCTTGGCATAAGCTTTAGGATCCAACTGGAGTTAATTCTTGGCCCTGATCCAGGCAAGCCGCTTTAGAAGGTGAAATGCTGAGCAATCCACTCTAGCATCTCTCACATAACACGGCTGACCCTCAGCAGACCGGAAAGCTGGGCCAATGAACGGGCATGAGGCATTGGGAGTCTCAGCTTGGGCTGGACAGTTGCCAACCTGCAGGTGAGGCCTGGAGATCTCTTGGAATTACAATTAGTCTCCAAGTTATAGAGGTCAGTTTCCCTAGAGAAAATGGCTGCCTTCGAGCACAGGTGTCAAACTCGTGGCCCTCCAGATGTTATGGACTAGAGTTCCCATCATCCCCTGCCAGCATGATGATGGGAACTGTAGTCCATAACATCTGGAGGGTTACGAGTTTGACACCTATGCCTAGAGGATAGACTCTATGGTATTCTACGGCCCTAAGCTCCCTCCCCTTAACAAACTCAGCCTTGAGGTTTCTGGAATTACACCTGCTCTCGAGGAGACAGAGATGTTTCCTCGGAGAAAAATGGCTCCTTTGGAGGGTGGACTCTTATCTCATCATGTGTTGCTGAGACATTTCCCACTATCCTCCACAGCCTCCATCTCCAAATCTCCAGGGATTTCTCAGTCTGGTCCTGGCAGCCCTAGGCTAAGTCAATGAGATTCCCACACAGAGAAGCACATGGCAGCATTACTGAGTGGGAGGACTTGCAGTCTTGTGCGCCATTTCTTTGCTCCGGCCGACCAAGACTTTTAAAGAGAAAGTGCAAATTGTTTAGGAGCAGCAGTGGCGTAGGAGGTTAAGAGCTCGTGCATCTAGCCTGGAGGAACCGGGTTTGATTCCCCGCTCTGCCGCCTGAGCTGTGGAGGCTTATCTGGGGAATTCAGGTTAGCCTGTGCACTCCCACATGCCAGCTGGGTGACCTTGGGCTAGTCACAGCTTCTGGGAGCTCTCTCAGTCCCACCTACCTCACAGGGTGTTTGTTGTGAGGGGGGAAGGGCAAGGAGATTGTAAGCCCCTTTGAGTCTCCTACAGGAGAGAAAGGGGAGATATAAATGCAAACTCTTCTTCTCTTCTTCTTTATCTTCTGCAGGGTTTTGGTCACCCAAACCTCAGATGATAACAGACAGGTTCAGATTCCTCAAACCAATTGGGAAGTGCATCTCTTTTCTCATTTGCAGGAGAAGTAAACGAGCAAACAAAACACACTTTTAGAACATGGTGACTGAAAAGCAAAAGTGAGCTTAGATTATGTTCTGTTTGCCTTATCACAATTTCTGATTGAATTAGTATTAGGAGATGGAGGGCAGTCATATTATCTGTGTAATAATATGTTGTGTGATTCTATTAATACCCGTGTTGTAATTGTTATAATTGTTATAAATATTGTAGGTATTGTATGTTAGGTAGAGTTGGTTATATATATAAGATCAGATCAATAGTAATTACCAAAGAATTTACAATGGCTCATTCCGCACATGCAGAATAATGCACTTTCAAACTGCTTTCAGTGCTCTTTGAAGCTGTGCAGAATAGCAAAATCCACTTGCAAAGAGTTGTGAAAGTGGTTTGAAAACGCATTATTTTGCATGTGCAGAAGGGGCTAATGACTGTTATACTAAGGTTTTGTGATCTGTTCAATTCTTGTTTGTTTATTTGTTTGATGCAATAATCATAAATAAACTATTTTTAAAAAGAACATGATGACTAAGGAGGGTTGTAATGAAGCATCAAAAAGGTACATTTTATGTGGTCTGCCCAGTAAGAGCACACAAAGGAAACTGTTCATGGAAGCCTGAATTATTTACTTACTTGGTTCATATCATGCCTTTCTCCCCAATGTGGACCAAAAGTGGCTTTTATAGTTCTTCTCTCCTTTTATCCTCACAGCAACCCTGTGAAGTAGGCTAGGCTGAGAGTATGTAAGTGGCCCAAGACTACTCAGCAAAAACTTCCAGCAGTGGGGGGATTCAAACCTGGGCATTTCCAGATCCTAGTCCAACAAAATAACAACTACACCATGCTGGCTCTCAAACAGGCTGTAAATATTGGCATGGCAATAGAAATGACAGCAGTGGCGTAGGAGGTTAAGAGCTCGTGTATCTAATCTGGAGGAACCGGGTTTGATTCCCAGCATTGCCACCTGAGCTGTGGAGGCTTATCTGGGGAATTCAGATTAGCCTGTACACTCCCACACAAGCCAGCTGGGTGACCTTGGGCTAGTCACAACTTCTGGGAGCTCTCTCAGCCCCACCCACCTCACAGGGTGTTTGTTGTGAGGGGGGAAGGGCAAGGAGATTGTAAGCCCCTTTGAGTCTCCTACAAGAGAGAAAGGGGGGAAATAAATCGAAACTCAATCCAAACTCTAAAGATAAGGTTGCCTGGGTTTTAAAAATGTCCTATCCCTTTAAAATAATCACCATTATAATGAAATACCTTCTTGTCACAACCGACTCATGGCGACGGCTCATGGGACATATCTGTACAAAGCATTTAAAACGTTTGCACAACACTTTGAAAACGTCTTGAAAATAATCGTTTTCATGGGTTTTGTCCACATTGCACCTTTTGAAATGTTCCGCAAACATTTTAGCTCATCATGGTGTTTTGAGATGAGCAGAGATTGCTCATTGCACCGTTGCCTTCTCCTATTTTATTTTTGGTTTGGAGTGAAAATGTTTCTAAGTGTTGTTGTAAGTCACCTTGAGTCACAAAGGAAGGAAGGATATAATTAATTAAGCTACAAACCTTCCCCTTCCTCCATGGTTTCCCATCCAAGTACCAATGAAGGCCAATCCTGCTTAGCTTCTAAGATCTCCTCCAACACCACATTTCAAAGGAACCAACTTTCTTCCACATCAGCTTTCTTCATTGTCCAACTTTCACACTCATGCACAGTAGTAGAAGAGTTTAGATTTATACCCCCATTTTCTCCTATAAGGAGACTCAATGATTACAAACTTCTTCCCTTCCTCTCCCCACAACAGATACCTTGTGAGGCAGGTGGGGCTGAGAGAGTTTGAAGAAAACTGTGACTAGCCCAAGGTCACCCAGCAGGCTTCATGTGGAAGAGTTAGGAAAAGAAACCCGGTTCACCAGATAAGAGTCCACCGTTCATGTGGAGGAGTGAGGAATCAAACCCGGTTCTCCAGGTTAATGTCCACCGCTCTTAACCACTACACCGCACTGGCCCTCCACATGAATGGGGAATGCTGTGGTATGAATGATCTTCCTCTTGCTTCACAAATTATGTTGCTGTAAATGGCAACGGACTGAAATATGCTCTTTAATTATAGTGCATAAGTCAGAAAAAGTCACATCAGCACAAACAGCAGAGCGCCGGGTGCAAATAGCTGCCGGCTAGGTCAGGGCGCCTTGGGAAAAGATGGAGGAGATAAAGAACGTAACAAAGATTCTGGGCAGAAGGTGAAAACTCGGGGATTGGAAGATTCGGAACAAGCTGGATATTCAGACCTAAAGTGTAGAAACCCCGAGAGAAGGATGCTGTACCTGAAAACCGTGAGGACTTTGGACCTGGCGATCTTCACGGTCGCCAGTCACCTTTGACTTGTGGTTTTCAAGGCAAAGCATTTAGGATGATCCCAAAGAGTTTTCGAGGCAAGAGATGGTTTGCATGGCCTGCCTCTGCACAACAACCCTGCACTTTCTTGGTCGTCCCCCATCCAGATGCCAACCAGGACTGACCCGGCTTAGCTTCCAAGAAGTGGTGAGATCGGACTAGCCTGAATCAACCAGGTCAGGGATTAGTCCCTATAACAGTGATGGTGAACCTATGGCACGGGTGCCAGAGGTGGCACTCAGAGCCCTCTCTGTGGGCACGCACAAACAAAGTTCATCATGTGGGGGGGGGGAATCACCCCCCACACACACACACACATCTAGGCTGGCCTGGGCCACTGGGCTCGATTATTAGCATCAAACCTAAGACCTAGTTTTGGGGAAGCAGTGTAGGTAACCCTGTTAAGCGCTGTTAAACCCCACTGATTTTCATGCAAAGAACTAAAGCGCAATCCTTTACCTGGGAGTAAGCTCAGTTGCTGACAATGGGGCTTGCCTCTGAGTAAACTCTCATTGGGTCGTAATTCACCCGTTGGAAGAGTTGCACGGTTACTTCAAAGCAAAGTCACTGACTACCACCAAGCTTACTCCTGAGTAATGCATGTCTTGGAGCGAACCGTTTTTCCTAAACTAAAACCTCAGTATTCAGGTTAAATTGCCGTGTTGACACTTTGCGATAAATAATGGGTTTTAAGTTGCAATTTGGGCACTCGGTCTCGAAAAGGTTCGCCATCACTGGCCTATCAGCAAAAAAAGACAGAAAACTAAGGTTGCCAATCTCCAGGTGTGGTCTGGAGATCTGCTGCAATGACATCTGATCTCCAGATTATTAGCATCAAACCTAAGACCTAGTTTTGGGGAAGCAGTGTAGGTAACCCTGTTAAGCGCTGTTAAACCCCACTGATTTTCATGCAAAGAACTAAAGCGTAATCCTTTACCTGGGAGTAAGCTTGGTTGCTGGCAATGTGGCTTGCTTCTGAGCCCCCCCCCCCTTTCTCCTTTTACAACATCTGTGGATCCTACCGTCCCTTCCCTCTTTTTCTTTTTAGAGGATCTGTTAGTAGGACGCCATCTATTTATTTATTTGACTGAACGCTGCTTTTAATGGGGTAGTTTTAACATATATAGAGCCACTATTTAATGCTATTTAATTTAATTTGATATTATTGTTTTTACTGTGTGCTCTATCGGTATGTTTTGTTCACCGCCCTGAGCCCTTTGGGGAGGGCGGTTTATAAATATAATTAATGATGATGATGATGATGATGATGATGATGATGATGATGATGATGATGATGATGATGATGATGATGATGATGATGATGATGATGATGATGATGATGATGATGATGATGATGATGATAATAATAATAATAATCCCTCCTAGGGTCGTGATTCACCCATTGGAAGAGTTGCATGGTTGCTTCAAAACAAAGCCACTGACTACCACCAAGCTTACTCCCAAGTAACACACACCTCGCAGCCAGCCATTTTTTCTAAACTAAAACCTCAGTATTCAGGTTAAATTGCCGTGTTGGCACTTTGCGATAAATAAGTGGGTTTGGGGTTGCAATTTGGGCACTCGGTCTCGAAAAGGTTCGCCATCACTGCCCTATAATATTTCTTTTGCAGATTTAGTTACACGCAGCTCTGCTTCCTGAGCCCTGCGAAATCTTCCCTGGCGATTCTTGCCAAGTCACCCGGCTACCATTGTTTTCAATCGACGGTCCCACTTTTGTCACAAAAACACAGCCAGTGACCTGAGCTCCTGTCAGGTTCACACCAGATCCCAAACGCCACGGCTTAAGTCTCTAAAAACAGCTCAGCATGTTAATCCTGCGCGGAGTTAATCTGGGTTCTTTTAGTGACACAGATTAACATCTCCGTTGGCTGTGTGGGATTTGCGTTGGCCCTCGGGCAAAGGCAGAGTTTAGTGTATCTAGGTTACCTAGATCCAGTTGGAATTAATTTGCGGGGGGGGGGGGGCAAAAATAGCCTATTTCTTATGGCAAAGATGTGACTATATGCAGGTTTTGGTAGCTGAGAACCTTGGAAGGAGTCTTGGGGAAAGAAAATAAACCAAGCAAAATTCAGACCTATTACCCCTCATATGGCAAAAAAGTTTAAAAATGCTTGGGTTGATTGATTTTGCCCTATCTAACCTTTTGCTCAAACTCCAGATTGGCAGCACTGACTGAAATTCCCCATTAAAACGGTATTTTTTCTTTCCCAGTGTTTGCAAAACAAACAGTAGATGATTGCCAGATTGCGAGTGGAAGTCTGGAAGAGAAAGAAATTATATAATAGCTTGTCCAAATATTTACAACACAGTGGTGCGGTCAACATTACCTACTGCAGAGCCTTTATTCTCCATTCTCACCAGTGGTGGGATCCAAAAATTTTAGTAACAGGTTCCCATGGTGGTGGGATTCAAACAGTGGTGTAGCGTCAATGGGGCTGGGCGGGGCATGACGGGGGCGTGGCTGGGCATTCCAGGGGCGGGGCATTGCTGGCGGGGCTGTGGCAAGGACGCAGCCGCTGCGCCGGTCCTTGGGCGGGAAACGAATGCACGCAGGCGCAGGCTGCCACGCACGCCAGTGCCCCTCCTGCTAGACTGCTTCAAGTTCTGCGCGCTACTGCTGAGAGGAGGGGCATAACTAAGGCAAAAATCACGTGGCAAAATCACCAACTAGTAACCCCCTCTCGGCACACACAAATAATTAGTAACCTACTCTCGGGAACCTGTGAGAACCTGCTGGATCCCACCTCTGATTCTCACCCTGCATCACGGAAACTATACCTGTCAGTTTCTGCCATTTGCCTGCGTAGCCAGGTCTCCAGAGAACAACGCAAAAATATCTCCCGTTTAGAACAATCCTGTTCTTGTTCCGACTCCATATCTGTTCCTGTGGATAATCCTCTTCTACTGGTGTTTCAATTTGACATGTCATTATGTCGGTGAGTACCGTCAAGTCACAAACTGACTTATGGTGACCCCACCAAAGAGTGTTCAAGCAAGCGAGAAGCAGAGATGGCTTGCTGTGGCCTTCCTCTATGGAGCCTTCCTTGGTGGTCTCCCATCCAAATGCCAACCTCGCTTAGCTTCCGAGATCTGACGAGATCAGGCTATACCAGTGGTGGTGAACCTACGGCATGGGTGCCAGAGGTGGCACTCAGAACCCTCTCTGTGGGCACGCGCAGAGTTCGTCATGGGGAGGGAAATTGCGCCCCCCCCCCCACAAATCTAGGCTGGCCAGGGCCACTGGGCTTGACTATTAGCATTAAACCTAAGACCTAGTTTTGGGGAAGCAGTGTGGGTAACCCTGTTAAGCGCTGTTAAACCCCACTGATTTTCATGTGAAGAACTAAAGCATGATCCTTTACCTGAGAGAAAGCTCGGTTGCTGGCAATGGGGCTTGCTTCTGAGTAAACCCTCCTAGGGTCATGATTCACCCGTTGGAAGAGTTGCACGGTTGCTTCAAAGCAAAGCCAGCAACGACCATCAAGCTTACTCCCGAGTAATGTGTGCCTCAGAGCCAACCGTTTTTTCTAAACTAAAACCTCAGTATTCAGGTTAAATTGCCGTTTTGGTACTTTGCCATAAGTAAGTGGGTTTTGGGTTGCAATTTGGGCACTCGGTCTCGAAAAGGTTCTCCATCACTGGGCTATACCAATGCTGCCTTCCCTCCCAGAAATAACATTGCAGGCTGTTTGTTTATATATATTTTCAATAGGGTGGCTTTCCTTTTTCATACCTTCTTCCCAGAAGGCCATACAACCTGATACTAGCCACACGTGGCACCCTCTGGAATCAGCTGAGTATTCTACTCAAGAGGTAGCCAAGGGGTCTTCAAATCAGGACCCAGAAGACCCCTTATCCCCTCCCCTCCTCTTGTTTTTCAACATCAGCTAGATCAGGGGTCTGCAACCTGCGGCTCTCCAGATGTTCATGGACTACAATGGGAATTGTAGTCCAGGAACATCTGGAGAGCCACAGGTTGCAGACCCCGGAGCTAGATGAAGACCTCTGGCGAAAACTCTGCACTCCGTTATGTTGGAAAACGGAATTATATTACCTTCCCCACCCCCACCCAAAAAATTTGCTATGCACCACAACAGCTACCTAAGAGCCAATTCACACACTGTCCTGGCAACTCCCATGAGGTGTTCTTTGTATCAGATGCATGATGGGAGTTTGGTAATTCCTAGATGTACACAGGCCCAGTCCCTGCTGTGGCCACAGCATCAAAAAGGTAAACAGAAAATATCCCACTAGGTATAGAAAAGTCAAAGTCAACCAACATAAACAAAAATTCTGTACCTGGGCTACACTCTACAAAAATAGCAAACCTCTAGTGCAAAAATGACAGTATATTATAGATCAACATCTGCAATAACAATTAGCCACTGAAGTCTTGCAAGAAGACAACGCATATCCAATATGTGAAAAAGGCAAACTCTATGCTGGGGATAATTAGGAAAGGAATTGATAATAAAACTGCAAAGATTGTCATGCCCTTATATAAAGCCGTGGTGCGATCGCACTTGGAGTACTGTGTTCAGTTCTGGTCACTGCATCTCAAAAAGGATATCGAAGAGATAGAAAAAGTGCAGAGAAGGGCAATGAGGATGATTGAGGGACTGGAGCACCTTCCTTATGAGGAGAGGCTGAAGCGTTTGGGACTATTTAGTTTGGAGAGGAGACGTCTGAGGGGGGATTTGATTGAAGTCTATAAAATTATGCATGGGATAGAAAATGTTGACAGAGAGAATTTTTTCTCTCTTTCTCACAGTACTAGAACCAGGGGGCATTCATTGAAAATGCTGGGGGGAAGAATTAGGACTAATAAAAGGAAACACTTCTTCATGCAACGTGTGATTGGTGTTTGGAATATGCTGCCACAGGAGGTGGTGATGGCCACTAACCTGGATAGCTTTAAAAGGGGCTTGGACAGATTGATGGAGAAGTTGATCTATGGCTACCAATCTTGATCTGCCTTGATCTCAGATTGCAAATGCCTTAGCAGACCAGGTGCTCAGGAGCAGCAGCAGCAGAAGGCCATTGCTTTCACATCCTGCTTGTGAGCTCCCAAAGGCACCTGGTGGGCCACTGCAAGTAGCAGAGAGCTGGACTAGGTGGACTCTGGTCTGATCCAGCTGGCTTGTTCTTGTGCTCAAATACAAAAAAAATATCAGTCCATCAATGCAAACAGTAGTTACTCGTTTTGTGGAATGAACTATTGTCCACTTCCTCAGTATGGTATCATCAGTCTTGCTCACTCCTCTATAAGGTCGCCCTCCCATTAATAGCATCTGAATTTATTATAATCTCTAACAACAAGGAGGTGTCGCATCTGACGCTTAACTAAGGAGTCTAATATGCATTAACATATTTAATGTGCTCTCATTTTGCACTCCCTGTTTGCAATTCTTGTACAGTGCAGATTTTTTTATGTGGCCATAGCATACCTGGAGGAGGAGTCACTGCCTCCCCAGCCCACACCTGCTAGTCTCAATTCCTGAAATGGCCCAGAAGAAGGAGGAGGAGGAGGAGGAGGAGGAGGAGGAGGAGGAGGAGGAGGAGGAGGAGAAGAAGAAGATCAAGAACAAGAACAAGAACAAGAAGAGTTGGATTTATATCCCCCCTTTCTCTCCTGTAGGAGTCTCAAAAGGGCTTACAAACTCCTTTCCTTTGCCCCCTCACAACAAACACCCTGTGAGGTAGATGGGGCTGAGAGAGCTCAGAAGAACTGTGACTAGCCCAAGGTCACAGTTGGAGTGCATAGGCTAATCTGTGTTGGAGTGCATAGAAGAAGAGGAGGAGGAGGAGGAGGATTTATATCCCTCCTACAACAAACACCCTGTGAGGTAGGTGGGGCTGAGAGAGCTCAGCAGAACTGTGACTAGCCCAAGCACATTGGTGCCTTTTATTTTATGCCCTTGCTGTTCTAGCCTCTTGATACTTTGGGGTAGTTTTCTGTAAGGTTTATTTTGTGGACTCATCCTGCTTGTTCATAAATCCCTTAGATCACCAAAGCTTCAATAGTAACAAGAACAAGACACCAAGGGTGTTTAAAGCATGCACAGTTTCACCCTACAGGAAGATACTCGAGACTAAGGCTTGTGATTGTAGTGGGCTTAGGTGAGTCTGACTCTACTTAAGATGGAACTGTAAAATTCATAATGTCATAAGAAGAAGAAGAGTTTTGGATTTATATCCCCCCTTTCTCTCCTGTAGGAGACTCAAAGGGGCTGACAATCTCCTTGCCCTTCCCCCCTCACAACAAACACCCTGTGAGGTAGGTGGGGCTGAGAGAGCACTGAGAAGCTGTGACTAGCCCAAGGTCACCCAGCTGGTTTGTGTGGGAGTGCACAGGCTAATCTGAATTCCCCAGATAAGCCTCCACAGCTCAAGGGGCAGAGTGGGGAATCAAACCCGGTTCCTCCAGATTTTAATGCACCTGCTGTTAACCACTATGCCACTGCGTAGGGAGATCTGTTTGTTCCACAGTGAAAATTATATGTAGCCATATGTAAGTTACACAATTTGAACAAATAGATGTTCTCTAGAGTAGTTTCAATGTGCCAAAATGGCCCGATAGGAATGTGTCTCCCATGCACTTGGAAGCCAAAGAGTTCTCATTTGTTTATTATTGCACGGCAAATGTTTAAAAAGCATTCATACAAATCTTAAAGCCAGCTCCTAAAAACCACAACAAGATACGATTCAGACAGATTCGATAAATTTAAAAATCACTAAAAACAGGACACAGACAAAACGTGTCGTTTAAAATAGGACAGAGAGAGACAGGTTTTACAGTCTCACATCCAAATGAATTATCGGCTCGATCAGTTTTGTTGGAACATTTAAGAATTCCCACACGTCGCCCTTAGGAACGAAGAGGGTTTTCTCTTAGGATGTGACTGATTGTTTGTCTGTTGGCTCCATGGGAACTTTGTAACATGCAGGGGGGCCTTGACTCAATGGCAAACCACCTGCTTTGAATGCAGAAGAAGAGGAGGAGGAGGAAGAGGAGGAGGAGGAGGAGGAGGAGTTTGGATTTATCTCCCCCCCCTTTCTGTCCTGTAAGGAGACTCAAAGGGGCTTGAAAACTCCTTTCCCTTCCCCCCTCACAACAAACGCCCTGTGAGGTAGGTGGGGCTGAGAGAGCTCAGAAGAACTGTGACTAGCCCGAGGTCACCCCGCTGGCATGTGTTGGAGTGCACAAGCGAATCTGATCCACCAGGTAAGCCTCCACTGCTCAAGTGGCAGAGTGGGGAATCAAACCCAGTTCTCCAGATTAGAGTGTGCCTGCTCTTGACCACTACACCACACTACACCACTACACCGCATGTAGATTGCCAGGTTCAATCCCAGGCCTCTCCATTTAAAAGGATCAGGTGGGTGGGTGATTTGAAAGACCTCCCCCTGAGACCCTGGAGAGCAGCTGCCAGTCTGAGTAGGCAATACTGAGTAGGCAATTTGATGGACTGAGGGTCCAATTCAGTAGAAGGCAGTTCGATGTGCTCATATGTGTCCATTCACTGTTCCTATTGCCTGGGGCATGGGTTCCTCCGTGGATCCCGTCACTGGCATCTCCCACAGCTCCAGATATCCAGCTTTTGGGGAGGAAGGGCCATGGCTTAGTGGTGGAGCATCTGCTTAGCATACAGAAAGTCCCGGGTTCAATCCCTGGCATCTCCAGGTAAAAAAGACCAGGCAGAAGGTGACGGGAAAGACCTCTGTCTGATGCAGGGGTCTGCAACCGGCGGCTCTCCAGATGGTCATGGACTACAAATCCATGGAATTGTAGTCCATGAACATCTGGAGAGCCGCAGGTTGCAGACCCCTGATGGCTTAATTCAGAGTACACAATACTGACTATGCTGGACTGACGGTTAGATTCAAAGAAAGAAAGAAAGAAAGAAAGAAAGAAAGAAAGAAAGAAAGAAAGAAAGAAAGAAAGAAAGAAAGAAAGAAAGAAAGAAAGAAAGAAAGAAAGAAAGAAAGAAAGAAAGAAAGAAAGAAAGTACAAAGACTGGGGTGTTGTGGGTTTTCCAGGCTGTGTGGCCGTGGTCTGGTTGATCTTGTTCCTAATGTTTCACCTGCATCTGCGCCTGGCATCTTCAGAGGTGTATCACAGAGGGAAGTCTGTTACAAACTGTTAAGTGAAGATGCCAGCCACAGATGCAGGCTGGTCTGCTGGAATGGGTCCAGAAGAGGGTGATTCATTTAATAATAATAATAATAATAATAATAATAATAATAATAATAATAATAATAATAATAATAATAATAATAATAATAATAATAATAATAATAATAGGTCTAGAATCCATGCCCTATGAGGAGAGACGTAGGGAGCTGGGTGTGTTTAGTGAAAAGAAGGTTAAGAGGTGACATGATAGCCATGTTTAGATATTTGAAGGGATGTCATGTTGGCAGCCCTGCTGATCCAGAGACTAGGACCAGGAGTAATGTGTTCAAGGGGAAGGAAAAGAGATTCCACCTAAACATCAGGAAAAACTTCCTGACAGTAAGGGCTGTTTGACAGTGGAATGCACTACCTTGGAGCGTGGTGGAGTCTCTTCCTTTGGAGGTTTTTAAACAGAGGCTGGATGGCCATCTGTCAGGAGTGCTTTGATTATGTGTTCCTGCATTGTAAGGGATTGGACTTGATGGCCCTTTGGGTCTCTTCCAACTCTACGATCCTTAACCCTGTAATTTCTTTCTTACTTTTATACAGGACCTCTCTCCTCTTTTTCTGTTTCTGATTCAGTACGCCACAGCTTCATGCGTTCAGCTGTGAACGTCCCTTAGCCTTAGTCATCTTCCTTTCCTTAGTTTCTGGATTAGAATGTAGCGACGACTAAAATATTCTCATCCACGAAAAACACCACAATTGGCTGAAGAAGCAAACACACTGCCAAACTCCCAACCCTTCCAGAACATCTGCAGCCTCGCTCTGACTTCCGATGGCTTATTTTTATATCTTAAACTTTTATCACACCTTCAAGATCAGAAAAATATCCAAGGGATGTACTGGATGAAAAACACAAGACTCCAAGAAGTTCTCGCTTCCTCCTGCGCAGAGCTAACATCCATAGCTCTGGGCTTCTAGTTCAACACAGAGTTTCCTTTCTATCTGTTCCAGGGTGGGGGTGGGGGCGGGGGCGGGGGCGGAGAGACCCTCACGTTTTCAGTGCTGCATTTCTCCCCACCACTTAATCTGCAGCTGATTTTGGAACTCCACAGCCATTTGACTGGCACCTTCCGTTCGATTCCAGTCAGGAGATTATATTTTGCTTCTTCACTCTCTTTCCACTCTTCCTCTCCTGGAGAGGGCATCTTCTACCTTTTCCTTCTCCTCCTCCAGCGACCCAGCTTAGATTCAAGTCCGGTAGCCTCTCAGAGATCAGCAAGATTTTGGGGGGATGAGCTTTGGACAGTCAACGCTCCCTTCATTAGATACAAACAGGAATGGAGGTGCATGAGTTCTTATATCCCGGTTGGGAGGCGGGAGGGGCGTTGCAAAGAAAAGAATCAGGCTGCAGAGGTGCAATGTACATTTATCCCCTGCTCTCAATCCAGCTGATTACAGTGTACATTGTACTTATGCATCTTGACTCCTTTTTTTTGCAACACCTCACCCACTATACTGGGATATAAGGACTTAACAGATCTCCCTTCCCACTTGTATCTGAGGAAGGGAGTTTTGGCTCTCAAAAATCTCACACCCTGGAAATCTTGTTGGCCCCTTCCGCACACGCAAAATAATGCGTTTTCAAACCACTTTCACAACTGTTTGCAAGTGGATTTTGCCATTCCGCACAGCTTCAAAGAGCACTGAAAGCAGTTTGAAAGTGCATTATTCTGCATGTGCGGAATGAGCCGTTGTTTTCTAAGCTGCTGGTGGATTTGAGTCTAGATGTCCTACCACAAACCAGCTCCCCTCTGAAACTAGCTTCAGCGTCAGCAGCAAAAAGCTGCCGGGACTGATTCTCCTTTCTGTTCTTCTCTCTGATCGAAATCCTGCCTTCTGTCGCCACTTTGACCTCTGGCCGCGTGCTGTTTGACCCCGCGCCCCATCAGACGGATCGCACCAGCAAATAATCCCACTGCTAAACGGCTTAGGAAGGTATTCTCGTAGTTTGCTCTCTAGAGCGGCGATTCCCAACCTGTGGGCCTTGAAGCCGAGGAAAGTGGGCTTTTGCAGTTTTATTGATTTGTGCACAGTCTGCTTTTAGTTTTGTTTTGTTTTGAAGTGGATCACCCTAAGGCCATGGTGGTGAACCTTTGGCACTCCAGATGTTATGGACTACAATTCCCATCAGGCCCTGCCAGCATGGTCAATTGGCCATGCTGGCAGGGGCTGATGGGAATTGTAGTCCATAACATCTGGAGTGCCAAAGGTTCGCCATCACTGCCCTAAGGAATGCCAGCCTCCAGGTGGGATCCCCCAGAGTTACAGCTCATCTCCAGACTGCAGAGATCAGTTTCCTTGGAGGAAATGGATTCTTTGAAGGGTGGACCCTATGGGAGAGGTGGTCAACCTATGGCACTCCAGATGTTCACAGACTACAATTCCCATCAGCCGCTGCCAGCATGGCCAGTTGGGGCTGATGGGAATCGTAGTCCATGAACATCTGGAGCACCATAGGTTGGCCACCCCTGCTCTATGGCATTGTACCCCATTAGGGTCCCTATCTTCCCCAGGCTCCATCCCCTAATCCAGAGGTCTGCAACCTGTGGCTCTCCAGATGTTCATGGACTACAAATCCCATCAGCCCCTGCCAGCATGGCCAGTTGGGGCTGATGGGAATCGTAGTCCATGAACATCTGGAGCACCATAGGTTGGCCACCCCTGCTCTATGACAATGTACTCCACTGGGGTCCCTATCTTCCCCAGGCTCCATCCCCTAATCTAGAGGTCTGCAACCTGCGGCTCTCCTGATGTTCATAGACTACAATTCCCATCAGCCCCTGCCAGCATGACCAGTTGCACCAGATTCCTTCTGTGCACCAGATTCCTTCCGTGCAGAAGAGCAATTGGCCATGCTGGCAGGGGATGATGGGAATTGTAGTCCATGAACATCTGGAGAGCCACAGGTTGCAGACCCCTGCCCTAATCTGTAGGAGTTTCCCAACCCAGATCTGTAAACCTTCCCTCCTTCCATTCTTTGCTGTTCACTGGGGCGGGAAGGGGAGGGGGGGACCTGGCAACTCCAATCTCTATTGCAAATAAATTTGGAATTGTGGGTCAGCATACCAAAAGAAGAAGAAGAAGAAGAAGAAGAAGAAGAAGAAGAAGAAGAAGAAGAAGAAGAAGAAGAAGAAGAAGAAGAAGAAGAAGAAGAAGAAGAAGAAGAAGAAGAAGAAGAAGAAGAAGAAGAAGAAGAAGAAGAAGAAGAAGAAGAAGAAGAAGAAGAGGAGGAGGAGGAGGGGGAGGAGGAGGAGGAGGAGGAGGAGGAGGAGGAGGAGGAGTTTGGATTTATATCCCCCCTTTCTCTCCTGCAGGAGACTCAAAAGGGCTTACAATCTCCTTGCCCTTCCCCCCTCACAACAAACACCCTGTGAGGTAGGTGGGGCTGAGAGAGCTCCGAGAAGCTGTGACTAGCCCAAGGTCACCCAGCTGACATGTGTGGGAGTGTACAGGCTAATCTGAATTCCCCCGATAAACCTCCACAGCTCAGGCAGCAGAGCTGGGAATCAAACCCGGTTCCTCCAGATTAGATACACGAGCTCTTAACCTCCTACGCCACTGCTGCTCCTCCAGGAACCATGACTTTATAGATCCTCCAGAGCGGCCAGCCCTGGAGAAAGACCCTGTCCTCTGGTCTACTGTTACTCTGGCACTGAAAGATAAAATATACTCACCGTCCTTTGCAGTCAGTTGACACTTGCGACAAAGAAACGCTTTCCAAACGAATGGAAAATTTGCTCAGGGATCTGTCCAGAGGACTGCAGCGACGGATCCCAGGACCCACGGCACCAGATTCCTTCCGTGCAGGAGAGCAAACACAAAGACAGACATATAGACTTCAGATACTATAAAGGAAGTCAGGGTAGCTGTATTGGAAGGATTCACCTAGATGACAGAAACGAAGTGAAGACCAGCCATTTCTTACAGTACTATATACCCACCCACCCCCCATGTCAAAAAATCACATGGTTTTTCGAGTTATGCAGTCGTTTGTTTCTTGGGGTCATAAAATGTGTAGGAACTGGTTTTTGATCCACAGGCAATAAGGGGTATAACTACACCTGTTTACCTTAGGGGCAGCCTTGCCAATGCTATGTTGCAGACCCGGTGACTCCGACTCCAAATTCCTGCCTTTAGGATTCCTAGATTCCTATCAAGTAGCTGGTGGGCTCCAACTGACGTCAGCCCTACGTTACGCCGAACAAAGGTCACGCTGACAATGGGGTGAAATTTCGGTTGCTGCACGGCAGGTGGATTTTAAATTCGGATCTGTGCTCCACAAAACTTTCCTTGTTAGAACGGAATTCTGCTGCCATACTTGTGAATATTTGAATGCAGCACACAGTTTTATGTATCATACAGGGTACGGCTAACCATTAGGGATCAGTTATATGTTAAATAATAAACTGTAACGTTGTGCACTCAGTCAAATAGCTTTTCAGTTTCATAATAGGTTGCTAGCAGATAACAGTGAAAGACTTCTACTTACCTACGAAACCTTTATGAAGGGCAATTTATTTCAATATAATTTTTATTTTCTCACACATAACAAACAAACAAGACATACGAACACAAAGAAAACCCAACACTACACATCAGATGTTGACTTCCAGGTATCTCATCTTTGATTTAAAGTTCTCTCTAGGTTCACAGATATAGTAGAACTAAAACGTTAATTCAATAGTTATTTCCGAAGTGTATTCTAATGATTACATCTACTGTTTTCTTTACATTTCAAACCCTGCCACTGATTAGATAGGCTTCCAGAAGATATCCCATGAAAGATTTCTAGTTTTCCAGAAAAATGTTCAAACTATCATATCTTAATGATGTCATCAGGGTTCATTGATATATAATTATAAGGCTAATAATATATTGACATTAAGTATATATTATTTAACAGAATTCGTGAAGAATTCTGGTGAAGTGTAATTTTTTAAAAAAGAAGTGGGATTCTTGCTTTGTGGAACCAAAAGTATTTTGGAGGGAAACCCCCCCCCCCCCCGCCCAAAAAAATGCTATGGCATGTCCACAAAATGATTTTTCCTTACTATCTCTGTCATTTTGTTTGGAGGCAAGTCCCTTTCTTCTGGCAGCATTTCTCCACTGAGCCAGACATACAAAACCTCTGTTGGTCTTAGGCATGAGGCTGCTCCAACATAACACCATCTCCATTTCCCAGGGATAGGCACATTCCAAGCAAATATGCAGATGCATATAGACAAACCCTGCTTTTTTTATATACAGATATCTCATCAAAACTCATACAAGCAAATATTTTTAGGAATAAATACACCATGCAGAATGTATTGCATCTTATTTTAAGCTCGATCTCCCACTATAATCTCCTAATGAGACAAGGTTTGGGGGAGGGGCTCAGGGAGGTATAATGCCAAAGAGTTCACCCTCCAGAGTGGCCATTTACTCCGGGGAGCTGATCTTGGTCATTGGAAGATCAATGGTAATAGCAGGAGATCTCCTGGTGCCACCTGTAGGTTGGCAACCCCAAGAGAGGAGGGGAATTGCATTCCTTCCCCATCTATTCCCACTTCCCATCCTTGCCCCATTCACTTATCCCAAACCCCACATGCACCGCTCTTCACACTGGTCACCCCCCCTCCCCCCCGCCCTTGTCTCTCTTCTCTTTTTGCCTGTCTACTCCTCTATCTCAGAATTTCCTTTCCATCTGTTTTTTTAAATAATGTTTTATTGTATCATTTGAATTTTACAGTTTATAGTAATTTCCTTCTTCATACATTTTCAAACAATCCTTTCCCCCCCTTTCTCCCTCCCCCATTACTTCTTCTTCATAGTTTTGTCACACAAACAGCAGTAAGTTCGTTCTCTGTAGCCTCTTCTCCCACATTTCTTCATTGACTCGAGCTTCTTTCATCCAGTCCACGTATATCATCCATATCTTCAAAATTTCATTCTGTTTATCTTGCCACGTCTTATTTTTGGTTAGTATGTCGAAAATATCAAGTGTCACTTGTTCCCAGATATATTCTAGCCATTTCTGAATTGTCCATTTTTTCTTTTCTTTCCAGCCCAAGGCTATTGTTGCATGGGCTGCTTTGATCATTATTTTATACATATAACTACATTGTTTATCCACCCTTCTGTCTTAAGAACATAAGAACAGAAGAACAGAAGAACAAGCCAGCTGGATCAGACCAGAGTCCATCCAGTCCAGCTCTCTGCTACTCGCAGTGGCCCACCAGGTGCCTTTGGGAGCTCACCTGCAGGATGTGAAAGCAATGGCCTTCTGCTGCTGCTGCTCCCGAGCACCTGGTCTGTTAAGGCATTTGCAATCTCAGATCAAGGAGGATCAAGATTGGTAGCCATAAATCGACTTCTCCTCCATAAATCTGTCCAAGCCCCTTTTAAAGCTATCCAGGTTAGTGGCCATCACCACCTCCTGTGGCAGCATATTCCAAACACCAATCACACGTTGCGTGAAGAAGTGTTTCCTTTTATTAGTCCTAATTCTTCCCCCCAGTCTTCCATTACACCCATGAACATTAAGTCATTATTTAAATCAATATTTATCTTCACCAGTTTCTCGATATACAACAATACAATGGTCCAAAATTTTTTTTACTTCTGCACATTCTATGCACATCTCTCCATCCGTTTGTTAACTGCCAGAATTTCCTCTCCATCCGTTTGTTAACTGCCATTGGTTTAGGCGACTGGGTGGAGTAATGCACTTAAAGTAATCATGGTATTTGTTTTGGCTCATTTGCAGAAGCTGGGATAAAAGCCCCGCTTGTTCTCCAAGCCGGAGGAGAACTGGTTTGAACAATTCTGATTTGTTAACAGTGGAATGTAAAGAGCAGGATCGGGGATCCCCCCCCCCAACTGGAGTAAGGAATAGATGGCATGTTGCTCTGAATTTCTGCACGTCTGTGTGCCTGTGACAATCACATTATATAGTTTCCCGATCTAAGTGGTGGGAAATGAAGGCTAAATGTGCTGATTGTGCGTAATGGTCAAGATCTTACACTGCTTTTTGATACCAAAACAAAAACCTCTGTTCCCCACTGGGATCAAAAAGGCACTCACGAGGCAATTCCGCACATGAGTAAAATAGGTTCGACCCAGTTCCCTGAGAAGGGTACTGACCTAGGTCGAAGCCATTGTTGTTCCCCACTGCAACCAGCTTGATCCCAGTTCAAAGGGCATAACCATCCTGTGCCTCTTCGTTGCTCCGTTCTGATTGGCTACTGTTCTACGGCCATGTTCCGTCTATCCCCGCACACGTTATAAAAAAAACTGCCACAGGAATGGAGGGACAGCTGTACGCATGCCCGAAACACTCAGCTGTGATTGGCTGAATGGGGGACTCCTGGTACCAGAGATTCCGCACTTTACTGGAATCGAGCTGAGTTCGAGCGTGGTTCCCTGAAAAAGTAGTAGTTCCCAACTGGAGTCGGAAATTTGACTGTTACACAGGGCGAAGCTGGTACAAAACCACGTCGATCCCAGTGGTTGTGCGGAGCACTTAGGTCAAACGCAGCTCGAACTTAGGTCGATAACGCAAGTGCGGAATCAACCACGTTCAAACAAACAGGGTGGATCCTACCCTTTGTTCTCCAAAGTTGCCTACTTCAAACTAGGAATTCCCTGCAGATTTGGAGGTAGAGCGGCAGGAGGATGAAATTTGGGGATGGAGGGACTTCAGCAGGGTGTAGTGTCCAGGCCGTCTAGCCTCCAAGGCAGCCGTTTTCTCCAGCGGGGCTGATCTGTGTCCTCTGGAAATCAGCAGTAACGTGGAGAGCTCCAGGACCCGCGCTCTTTAACCTATTCATAAATGACCTGGAAGCAGGGATGGGTAGCGTGGTGGCCAAGTCTGCGGATGATACCAAATTATGTAGGGTGGTGAGAACCGCAAAGGATTGCGAAGAGCTCCAAGCGGACCTTGATAAATTAGGGGAGTGGGCTAAGAAATGGCAAATGCAGTTCAGTGTAGCAATGGGTGTCGTCTTTCCCAGACTGCAGTTTCTACGGCTTTCTCTCATCACGACTCCATCTTCAAAGGAAAGAAGAAGAAGAAGAAGAAGAAGAAGAAGAAGAAGAAGAAGAAGAAGAAGAGGAGGAGGAGGAGGAGGAGGAGGAGGAGGAGGAGGAGGAGGAGGAGGAGTTTGGATTTATATCCCCCCTTTCTCTCCTGCAGGAGACTCAAAGGGGCTTTCAATCTCCTTGCCCTTCCCCCTCACAACAAACACCCTGTGAGGTAGGTGGGGCTGAGAGAGCTCCAAGAAGCTGTGACTAGCCCAAGGTCACCCAGCTGGCGTGTGTGGGAGTGTACAGGCTAATCTGAATTCCCCAGATAAGCCTCCAAAGCTCAGGCGGCAGAGCGGGGAATCAAACCCGGTTCCTCCAGATTAGATACACGAGCTCTTAACCTACTACGCCACTGCTGCTCCTCCAGAAATTGGAAAGCCTCCGGGTGGGGCCTGGATCTTCCAGAATTACAGCTCATTATCAGACTACAGAGATCAGTTCTCCTGAAGAAAATAGATGCTATTGGGTGTGGGGTGGTGGTGGTGGAGGAGTCTATGGGGTCCCTGTCTCCCCAGGCTTCACCCCCCTCCCTTCCCAAATATCCAGGAGTTTCTCAACCTGGAACCGGCAACTTTACCCCCTCCCCAATCACTTGTTGGTGGCAAGGGGGGATCTGGCAATTGTAGCACGGTAAGGCTAAAGCTTGAAGGGAAATCAAGGTGTCTGTTGTGGGGAGAGGAAGGGAAGGAGTTTGAAGGCCCTTTGAGTCTCCTACAGGAGGAGAAAGGCGAGGTATACATCCAAACTCCTCCTCCTCCTCTTCCTTTTCAGCTTCTAAGACAGGGGTCTTCAAACTATGGCCCTCCAGATGTTCATGGACTACAATTCCCATCAGCCACTGCCAGCATAGCCAAGTGGTAGGGCTCATGGGAATTGTAGTCTCTGAACATCTGGAGGGCCATAGTTTGAAGACCCCTGTTCTAAGATTTAAAAAATCGTGCAAGAATGGGAGAGTGAGGCAATCTCTGTCCATCCTCTCTCCTCGTCCATTTTCCTGAGTGGTCTCCCACACTGTGACCAACCTCCAGCAACAGCATTTCAAGGGACAACGGTGTGAGAGGTAGAAGGATCCATCCTGTGAAATTGGTTTCTTCATGGTCCACCGAACCCACCCGAGTGTAATGTGACAACTCCTTTGAGAAGAGAGATATCCTAGTGAAATTTCATAGGTCTGACCTGGGTGGACCAGTCTAGACTGATCTGGACAGATACTGGAGGTGAAGTAGGGTCTCCCCTGGTTGGTAGTTTGGTGGGAGACCACCAAGGAAGTCCAGGGTTGCAGTGCAGAAGAAGGCAATGGCAAACCACCTCTGCCTCGAAAACCCCATGAAAAGTCGTTATAAGTGGGTCGTGACTTGACGGCACTTTCCACCCCCACAAGTAAAACTCTGTAAGAGTATCTATAGTGTAATTGTTGTGGGGGATCCAACCATCTTCCCAGGAGCCCTTATTCCGCAGGCTAGCCTGATGTCATCAGATCTCAGAAGCTAAACCATTAATAATAAGACCATAGTGCTCCGGGATTTTCTCGGAGCCCAACAAGTGGACCTGGCATGTATCACCGAAACCTGGGTGCGCGAAGGTGAGACCGTCGCCCTCGGCGAAGTCGCGCCCCCGGGTTTCGCGTGTCTTCACCGATCACGAACCCAGGGCCGGGGAGGTGGTGTTGCATTGTTCATCCGTGATTCTATTCCCTTCAGGGCAGCCCCCGTCCCGGAGGTCACCGGCATAGAGTGTGTCGGCCTGAAGTGGTTGGCCTCGGAGAGGTTGGCTGTTCTCCTGGTGTACCGGTCGCCTAGCGCACCGAGAGACAGCCTGTCGCAGCTGCTGGAGGTGGTGGCGGAGTGGGCGTTGCGGTTCCCCAGACTTATTGTCTTGGGGGACTTCAACGTCCATGCTGACGCTGCCTCCTGTACGGCGGCTGCGGACCTAGTGTCATCCATGGCGACACTAGGCCTCTCCTTGATAAACTCTGGCCCCACCCATGAGGCTGGGCACACGCTGGATTTGGTCTTCGGGTCGGGGATAGGCTTGGTCGTATCCTCTACTGATAGAGTGCCATGGTCCGACCATTTTGCCCTGAAGGTCCGGGTGGACATGCCGCACCAAACCCGTCTAGGCGACGGGCTGATTTATGCCCGCCAGTGGAGACTCATGGATCCACTTGGTTTCCTGAATGCTCTGCGGGACCCTGAACCCACCGGCACACTCGATGAGCAGGTGGAGGACTGGAATTCCCGACTCTCCGCTGCCATCGATGTTGTTGCTCCCCGGCGTCCTCTACGCCCCCGCTCTCGGCGCGCTCCATGGTATACAGAGGAGTTGCGCCGTATGAAGCGGGAGCTTAGACGTCTAGAGCGAGTATGGAGGAAATCTCGCGACGAAGCTGCGCGAACATCCTATAGGACGCTTATGAAAGCCTATGAGATGGCGACGAAGGAGGCGAAGAGGACATTCTTCTCCTCCTCCCTCGCGTCCGCTAGCTCACGCCCAGCACAATTGTTCCGTATAATTCAGTCATTGACCTCCTTACCGGAGAGATCTTCAAATCCTCAATTGGATATCAGCTGTGAGGCATTTATGAGCTTCTTCGCGGATAAGATCACGTCGCTCCGCCATGACCTTCCATCCACGTTGGCTACAATTAGCGAACTGGAGACTCCCTTGCCGTCTTCGGGCTCTTGTTTGACCCAGTTTTCCCTGCTCTCTGAAGCCGCTGTTGACAGAGCCTTAGCTGCTGTTAGACCTACTACCTGTCCTCTGGATCCGGTGCCGTCCTGGCTTGTGAAAACCTGCCGGCGGAGCTACGACCCCATCTGTTGAGTATCATCAATGGTTCTCTTGAGCAAGGAACCTTCCCGGATGGGTTGAAGGCGGCAGTGGTCCACCCTCCCTTAAAAGGACCATCGTTAGAGCCAGGAGATCAGGCCAATTACCACCCGTTTCGAATCTTTCGTTTCTGGGGAAGGTAATTGAGAGAGTGGTGCTGGAGCAGCTTCAAGGTTTTCTGGATGACACATCGGCTTTTGACCCCTTCCAGTCCGGCTTCCGTGCTGGGCATGGGACGGAGACTGTTCTCGTCGCCGTCACAGACACACTCCGCATCCAGCTTGACCAAGGCGGATCAGCGCTGCTGGTGTTGTTAGATCTCACCGCAGTGTTTGATGTGGTCGACCACGATCTTTTGACCCACCGCCTGGCCGCCTCCGGAGTGCGGGGCACTGTCCTTCAGTGGATAACCTCGTTTCTCCGGGGCCGGAATCAGCAAGTGAGGTGCGGGGACCAGGCCTCCCGGAGGTGCCCGCTACAATGCGGTGTGCCTCAGGGGGCATTACTGTCCCCGCTGTTATTTAACATCTACATGCGACCCCTTGCTCAGTTGGTGCGGAGTTTTGGGCTGATTTGTCATCAGTACGCTGATGACACTCAGCTCATTCTGTTGATGGAGGGGGGAGCAGCCACCGCCCCTACGGCTCTACAGCATTGTTTGGAGGCGGTAGCTGGTTGGTTGCGACAGAGCAGGCTGAAACTGAACCCCTCGAAGACGGAGATCCTCTGGCTTGGCCGTGAAGGGGGGGAGGGGACTTTCCAGCAGCCGGTATGGGAGGGGGTCACATTGGCACCAACCCCCTCCGTTCGCAGCCTGGGGGTCCACCTGGACTTATCTCTCTCAATGGAGACCCAGGTGGCCCACACAACCCGGGCTGCCTTTTTCCACCTCCGTCAGGCCCGGCGACTGGCCCCCTTCCTCTCCAGAGCGGATCTAGCCTTGGTGATCCATGCAACGGTCATCTCCAGACTTGACTATTGTAACTCGCTCTACGCGGGCCTTCCCTTGCGTTTGATCCGGCGATTAAAACTGGTTCACCATGCAGCAGCACGTCTGCTTACAGGCAGCACCTTTCGGGAACATATCCAGCCTGTGCTGCGGCAGCTGCATTGGCTTCCAGTAGAGTTCCGGATCATCTTCAAGGTGTTGGTGTTGACCTTTAAGGCCATTCACGGCCTGGGACCATCGTATCTTCGAGACCGCATCACCCCATACGTCCCTAGGCGGCCTCTTCGATCTGCGGAGGCCAACCTACTGGTGGTCCCTGGCCCCTCGGCAATGCGGCTGGCCTCCACGCGGGCCAGGACTTTCACTGCCCTGGCCCCGGCCTGGTGGAACGCTCTTCCTCCAGCTGTCCGGGCCCTGCGGGACCTTAGGGAGTTCCGCAGGGCCTGCAAGACGGAGCTGTTCCGCCGGGCCTTTGGAGGACCCAGCCGCTAATGGTGCCCCGCCTTTGGCCCTCAACATCTGGGCCACAATTACATCTTTGAGACTCGCCATGCCCCCCTCCATCATGGGGAGGGAGGGTTTTTACATTATTGGAACGCTGGACGCTATTTTATATCTTGAATTTTAACCTAAATTTAATCTT
This sequence comes from Sphaerodactylus townsendi, assembly GCF_021028975.2. Lineage (NCBI taxonomy): Eukaryota > Metazoa > Chordata > Lepidosauria > Squamata > Sphaerodactylidae > Sphaerodactylus > Sphaerodactylus townsendi. The sequence continues at coordinate 185,520,169 of NC_059425.1, forward strand.
GGGTTTTAATTTGTGAATGCATTGGGAGTTTTATCGCTGCTTTTAAATGTTATTTAATTACACTGTTTTAAATGCTGTACACCGCCCAGAGCCCCCCGGGGATGGGGCGGTATAAAAATCGAATAAAATAAAAATAAATAAAAAAAATAAACAGGGTCGGTCCTAGTGAGTATTTGGATAGGTGACCTCCAAGGAATACAGGGGTTGGCACGCAGAGGCAGGCAATGGCAAATCACCTCTGAATGTCTCGTGCCTTGGAAACCCCATGGGGGTCTCTATGTGTCAGCTGAGAGTTGACTGCAAAAAGAAAAAAGAGGAGGACAGATTATCCATGTGGTAGGACCACTAGTTTGACCATGGAGTGACACTTCTCGAATGAATTGAGATGCCAGTGTATTTTCAGGACCGGTAAACTCTGGGCGTTTTCCCACTTGCCTTCTGCTGTGCGCTACTGTAGCCAAGTAGCGTGGGGTCCCCCGGCACTCCCCACTACAGGGGTGGCAACAACGCAGCCGCCCCGATGCTGCCGCTGTTGCGCCCCCTCAGTGCACGTCATTCCTGGCGCTCTTCAAAACGGCGCCTTTTGATGACCCCACGTAGAGAGCGGGGTCGTGGGGAAGCCCGAACGTGCACCAGAAATGACGCGCACTGAGAGTAGCACGAGGCATAGGGGGCTCATGGTAAGTGGGGAAACGCTCTCTATTGCCAGATAAACTTCGCTCACAATCTAACCAGGGTGGGCCCTGGTTAGGACTTGGATGGGAGACCCTCTAAGGAAGTCCAGGACAGCTACGCAGAGGAAGGCAACAGCAAGCCATCTCTGAATGTCTCTTTCCTTGAAAACCCTACTGGGTTGCCCTTAAAGTCAGCTGTGATTTGCCTGCCCTTTCCACTACCACCAAACCCTGTTACTCTACTTGGTGTTCCGTTCTCATTGCATGCAGAATTTCTTTTTAAAAAAATAATATTTTTATTAATTTTTACCTGTACATAAACATCTGTACACAAAAAATATTTTTAAAACCCATCAAACCATATTGACAAACAAAATAACAATAGGGTGCTGTGTGGTTTCCGGGCTGTATGGCCGTGTTCTAGCAGCATTCTCTCCTGACGTTTCACCTGCATCTGTGGCTGGCATCTTCAGAGGATCTGAATGACGCTACATTGGCATCTTCAGAGGATCTGATGCCAGCCACAGATGCAGGCGAAACGTCAGGAGAGAATGCTGCTAGAACACGGCCATACAGCCCGGAAACCACACAGCACCCCAGTGATTCCGGCCATGAAAGCCTTCGACAATACAAAATAACAATAAAATGGATCTTAATGTTCAATAAAATATAGACACGATTCAAACTTGACAAAGAACTTTCCATCTTATTTATCTCATCTAACATTCGGCTATTTTATTATTTAATTAAAACCCACTGGTATATATCAAATAAACTTACTTATTGCCTTGACTAATAACATAGCATATTGACCTACCGGTATTCATTTTGTTCCTCAGCATCTAATTTTAATCTCCTTGGGTATTATTGATATTTTTAAAAGTAATTGATTCAGCAATAAATTCCCAGGGGTGCTGTGTGGTTTCCAGCCTATATTGCCGTGTTCTAGCAGCATTCTCTCCTGATGTTTCGCCTGCATCTGTGGCTGGCATCTTCAGAGGATCTGATAGCTGCTAGAACATGGCCATATAGCCCGGAAACCACAACGAACCACAGTGATTCCGGCCGTGAGAGCCTTCGACAATACGATAAAGTCCCACTTCTCATCAAATTTGTGTTTTGACCGTCTGTTGACGAGATTCTGTTTACAAGTTTAGCTACTCTCTTACTTTTTCCTGCCAAATTTCTGTGTTTGGACTTCTTCCGGTTTTCCAGCTGGTTGCCTCTGTTACTCTTGCTGCCGTTTTCAAATACGAACATGTTTCTTTAAGTTTCTTTGGGAAATTCTCAGGAAGGGATACCCAATAACATTGTCTTAGCTGCAAATGAAAATGTGATCTGCAATATATATTTTTTTGCATTTTCACCTGTACTTCCACCCATTTGCATGCAGACGTTCTGTGACTTTTCATGTCTGCTGTCCTACATTATGTTAGGTAAGACATTCATCACGGATCAACATGAATAAAAACACCTGTGGGAAAATGTTACAATGTATATGGAAAAAATATGTGAATGTAAAAATAAAGATAAAGATAGATCTATTATTTATAGCATAGGTGTCAGACTTGCGGCCCTCCAGATGTTATGGACTACAGTTCCCAGCATCCCCTGCCAAGATCATGCTGGCAGGGGATGATGGGAACTGTAGTCCATAACATCTGGAGGGCCGCGAGTTTGACACCTGTGATTTATAGGCATACTGGATTATACAAGAATAGAACAAAGAAAGAGAATGCTTTTTAAACTTATGATCAGAGCGGCCCGTGCAGTAAGAGCATTAGGGTGGAAGGACAAAAAAATCTGGACAATACAGAAATGGTTGGAATATATATGGGAACAAATACAATTGGAAATTTTTGACATAATGTCAAGAAACCGAATATGGCAAGAAAAACAAAAAAGATATGAAGTGGATCTGGACGGAATTCAAAGACTGGTTGAACGGAATTGGAATCACAGAAGAAAACTGGAAAAGAAGATTAGAAAGAATGGACCTGCTGCTGCACATTTAAAGAAGAAAAGAAGAAGGAAGGAGGGAGGGAGGGAGGGAGGGAGGGAGGGAGGGAGGGAGGGAAAGGGGGTAAAAGGATATGGAGGATGAAACATAAAGATGTATAATATAAATCTGTAACAATCCAAAATATCAATAAAATTTTTTTTAAAAAAGATCTACATGAGTTGGGTTAATCTTACAGGACTGCAATAACTTACTGCAGACGCGACATTGGCATTTTATTTGTGCATGGTGGGAGCTCACCAGTTGCGCCTATCAGCAGCATGTGGTACTCCGCTTTGCATGCGATATACAAAATCCTGCAACATAATAAAATGCATAAATTGTCTATGCAGGTGCCGCTTCCATTTGCATGAACCACAACCCTGGAGAATCGCTGAAGACAAGATGTATGCACACACACACAAATGCACATGTTGCCACTGACTGGGTCACGCATACTAAGCTCCTGAAATCCATGACTGCCGATCTCCCACAACGTGGGAACGGAATGCCGCCATAACATCTGTGGAGGGCTATCTTGTCTTAAGAATGCATGGGTGTAACTCGGTTTCTGTTATCTCAGATCTTTCCCGCCGTTTAAAACCTCATTTTTTAAAAAGTAGCTCTTTTTACCAGTTACGATATAATCTGCTTTTACTCTCTCTAGTGGCTTGCTTAATGACTTCAGGGGGTTGCAAAATCATGGAACATTTAAGCAAGAAAAAAAAAACAATAAAACCCTATAAACGGCACCCTTTGAAGCAGAGGAAGAGGCCCAGAGAGATTACAGCCCCAAAACGTGAACTGCCCACAGGTAAGCGCCAACACAAGTTTTGGTCTTTTTTTATCTCATGCATAGTGTTGGGTATAATAAAATGAATGGAAGAAACTGGTTCCTCTTGAAAAACACAATTGTCAACAGTTTGGCACTGCACCCGGGCAGATTCCATTCATGTGCTCAGTACAGACTAATCTGGGAAAAGCAGTTTCTTTACACCAGGGAAAATATCATTCATTGTATTGCTACCGTACCTTTCAGCCTTGAAGGTTTCCCACTAGAATGGAACCCTAGGATTTTTAATAAACTGGAGGAGACTTAATGGTATTTGAATATTCCTTTGGAACTGAGTTTTGGACTGCCCGTTTTCCTTCTGAATGGGGTACAGTTTCCTCCAGTTGCGTACAAATCCGTTCAGCTGGATGCTAAGAAAGTTGTTTGCTTGCAAGGGATTTAGAAATGTGCTCCAGACATGTGTTACACTTATTATCCAGTTTGGCTCTAATAATTGATAAGAATAAGAACATCAGAAGAGCCCTGCTGGATCAGACCAGTGGTCCATCTAGTCCAGCATCATGTCTCAAACAGTGGCCAACCAGTTCCTCTGGAGGTCCAACAGCAAGGCATAGAGGCATAGGTCTACCCCTAAATTTGCTTCCTGGCCCTGGGATTCAGAGGTATACTGCCCCTGAACACAGAGGCTCTCTTTAGTCATTATGGTTAGTAGCCACAGATAGACTTATCTCCATGAATCTATCCAATCTTCTTTTAAAGCAGCCTATACCTGCACCCATCACCAGCATTTTCGGGGTCCACTTTTTTGCTCTCCTAAATTACTGCAGCTTATCTTTGGTCTGGTTTTAGTCAGATACCCAGCCCTCACAGCAAGTGTGTAGCCAGGAAAATAGCAAAGCTTTGTCCCCTGAAAGCCAGTAGTTTTTGACCAAGATGTAACATCTCAGATCAAAGGGTTTCAGACTAACTTTGAAAACAATCCCTTTTATGGCTGTCCACCTGTCAAACCCCAACTTCTTTGTGTCTAGCCTTCCAGGGAAGTCCGGGAGACGGCGGCACCAAAGATTCCCTTCTCTGTGCTTGTGCTTTGTTTGGAATAGTAGCAAAGAACTTTCTCAGCTCAGCCAGACACCACCTGCTCCTTATCTGGTGCCTGACCTTGGAGAGAACCGTGCAGCTTGCAGCTTGGTACTTGGGAACACTTTCCGTCTTGTTATTGACCGTTAGGGGAGGAAGGTCATTAGCTGGGACAGATATAGCTTGTTGTTTTCTGGATGAATGCCAGATTTGGCAAAAAAAAAAAACCTGTGGAGTGTACCAGTTTGTGCTCTGATGCAATAAATCTGATGTTGGCAACCCCGAATCTGGTTATTGGAAGGAGGTCAATGAACAGAACATCTTGTCTCTATTTCGACAACCCCCTTTTGGAGCTGCTATTATTATTATTATTATTATTGTTGTTGTTGTTGTTGTTGGTGGTGGTGGTGGTGGTGGTGGTGGTGTTAGTGTTATTTATTCGATTTGATAAACCACCCTACCTCCGAAGGGCTCAGGGCGGTGTACAGCAAACAACAACAAACATAATTTTAAAAATCGAATAACCCCAATTAAAATACAAAACCTTAAAACTATAGCAGCAGCATCCATCAATAAATAGTTAATAATTAATGATAATCAGGCTGAGGACTGATTATCATTATCATAATCATTAATGATAATCAGGCTGAGGACGCCACCCCGCTCTGCTGTGAGGGAACCCGGGGGGTGGGGTGGGGGGAATGAACAGCCCAAGGAGTCCCACAATGGTCCTTTGGGAACCCAGCAGACTCCTTTCCTTCCTCTCCCCACATCAGGCACCTTGTGAAGTAGGTGAGGCTGAGAGAGTTCTCAAAGAACTATGACTAGCTCAAAGTCACCCAGCAGGCTTCAGGTGGAAGAGCAGGGGAAATGAATTCTGTTCACCAAGTAAGAGTCCGCCTCTCATGGGCAGGAGCGGGGAATCAAACCCTGTTCTCCAGAGTCCACCACTCTTAACTGCTATACCACACTGGCTCTCCAGTAAAAAAAATAGATGTCTACAATAATTACAGTGTGGCCAAATAGTAAATAGCCAAAATGTTAACAATGTTAACAAATGTTAACAACCATGTGTTCAGTGGCCGTTTCCCCACTAAAATGACGTCATTTTCGTCTGGTCCAGGACCTTTTTAGCGCGAGGGTCATGTTCCCCGGGCTTCCCCACTGCCCCGCGCTCTGCGCGGGGTCATCAAAAGGCGCCGTTTTGAGCAGCGCCAGAATGACGCGCGCTGAGGGGGCGCAAGAGCAGCAGAGTCGGGGCGGCTGCATTGTCGCCGCCCCTGTAGTGGGGAGTGCAGCTGGACCCCGTGCTACTCGGCGAGAGTAGTGCGCAGCAAGCGGTGAGTGGGGAAAGGGCCAGTAGTGAAACAAAATCTTTGCAGTAGTACAGTGGAACCTCAGTTTTCATGGCCTTCGGTTTTCATCGGTTTCGGTTTTCATCGATTTTTTCAGTGAAAAATTTGTCTCGGTTTTCATCGATTTGCCTTGGTTTTCATCGATTTGCAGTAAGGTGCAGGGGTTTGTGGAGAAAAATCACCCGGACAAAGCTGTTGCAGGCTGTGTCTGCAACTTGTTCAATGGCAATGACTTGCCCCATTTCAGACAAATCTTAAAGAGGCGTCAGAAACAGACCTCTTTGGACAGCTTTCTGGCGCGACATTGGTCCACTGGCTCTGGAGCTGGTCCTAGTGTTATTGTTTGTTACTGTTTTCAGCATTAAACACGATGTTTATTCACCAAAAATGTGTTTTTCGTATGTTTTTTGGAGTGCCTAGAACGGATTAATTGGATTTACATTGATTCCTATGGAAAAGTTTACCTCGGTTTTCATCGGTTTTAGTTTCCATCGATTCTTTTCGGACGGATTGCCAACGAAAACTGAGATTCCACTGTACATTCATTGAAAATGCTGGGGGGAAGAATTAGGACTAATAAAAGGAAACACTTCTTCACACAACGTGTGATTGGTGTTTGGAATATGCTGCCACAGGAGGTGGTGATGGCCACTAACCTGGATAGCTTTAAAAAGGGCTTGGACAGATTTATGGAGAAGTCGATCTGTGGCTACCAATCTTGATCCTCCTTGATCTGAGATTGCAAATGCCTTAGCAGACCAAGTGCTCAGGAGCAACAGCCGCAGAAGGCCATTGCTTTCACATCCTGCATGTGAGCTCCCAATGGGACCTGGTGGGGCACTGGAGTAGCAGAGTGCTGGACTAGATGGACTCTGGTCTGATCCAGCTGGCTCTTTCTTATGTTCTTATGTACAGCAGAGCCATAGCAAGGGGGAACTGCGCCTGGGGCACGTGTGTGCCCTAAGCCCCTGCCGTGCCCCCACCCCCATCACCCCCTCACACCAACGCGTGACCAGTGCAAGATGCCCTACCCCACCCCCTGGCAGCTACACATCTGAGGTACAGGAATCCAGATGTCATCCCATTTCAAAAATGAAGCTTCATTTTTGATATTGTGAAGGAGTATCTTAATACGTAAGAAGGTAACTCCACCCGTCCAACCGCTTATGGAGATTTGATAACAGGCAGGAGTACAAATTTAGCACATGCTAACCAGTGGTGGGATCCAAAAATTTTAGTAACAGGTTCCCATGGTGGTGGGATTCATACACACATACGTAAGCCTTTATTGGCATAGCCAGAAAGAGTCACATACATCGGGAACAATTGAATGAATACATGATAGATAAAAGGCCCCACGGGGAGCACAACAGGGTGGTGGGATTCAAACTGTGGCGTAGCACCAATGGGGCTGGGCGGGGCACGACGGGGGCGTGGCTGGGCATTCTGAGGGCGGGGCATTCCTGGGCGGGGCTGTGGCAAGGACGCAGCCACTACGCCGGTCCTTGGGCGGGAAACGAATGCACGCAGGCACAGGCTGCCACGCACACAGGTGCATCTCCTGCTAGACTGCTTCAAGTTCTGCGAGCTACTGCTGAGAGGAGGGGCATAACTAAGGCAAAAATCACGTGGCAAAATCACCAATTAGTAACCCCCTCTCGGCACACACAAATAATTAGTAACCTTCTCTCGGGAACCTGTGAGAACCTGCTGGATCCCACTTCTGATGCTAACACTGACTGTGCTGGAAAGAAATGTCGATCAGCTGAATGGTAGGGGAACTTACAGGTGACGGAGGCAGGCGTAACACTGTTGCCAGCATCGCCACTACTGAAAGGACGTCAGTGCATTGCTGGCAACCCAGGATGCTCTGGTTATTTGGGCAGCATTGCTGGCGATGTGCTGATGTCACTTCCAATGGACCGGAAATGATGTCTCCGGTAACTCTCCCTGCCCCACCGGTTGCCAAGCGAGACATGGCATCCCTACTCCTCCAAACTCCAGGAATCTCCCAAGCCAGTGTTGGCAACCCTCCCTCGTCTTCCCTTCGATGACTTCAAGGGGTGAGTCTCATCTCGGGCAGCTTTTCACTGAAAAGGAATGCTGCTCGGTTGGGAGTTTTGGCGTGGCATAATTGCTGTGCGTTTATCACCACACAGTTTCCCGCAATTTCCTGCTGCGTCTTTGGGCTCGCTTGCAGTTGCACCTTCTTTGTGTCATGATGGGAAGCGTTGGCAGGTTTCACGGTGGTTCTTTTCCAGTTTCAGGGTGGGATGAAACAGTCACAATCTGGAAAAGACGAGGTATGAGTAAGTAGGTTCAGCGGAGGAAATCTGGCAAAGGGCTTGTGTCAACTGAACAAACAAGTCCTGGAGCCAAAAAAATGTTGGAGTGTGGAAAATCTGAGAGGGATAAACATTTATTAAAGAGTCAGCTATGTCTTCCTGGCCTTTAGAAAACAATTGCCCAGTATGCCTGATTTAATGGTGGTTTGTCAGTCCCAGAACAAAACACTTAGGCCTAGAACTCAGCGCCAAATTAAGGCCGAAAGACCAATTAAAATTCTGAGTGAGAACACAAGGTCCGAGGTTGTCTTGCCCTTTTGGTGATGTTCGAAGTGTGGCAGCGTTGCCAACTTCCAAGTGGTAGCCGGAGAGCTCCTGCGATTAAAACAGAGATCAGTTCACCTGAAGGTCATGGCTGCGTTGGAATGTGGACCCTACGGTATTAAACCCCATTTAAGTCCCTCCCCCCTCCCAAACCCCACCCTCCTAAGGCTCCACGCCCATCAAAATTTTCCAGGCGTTTCCAAACCCAAAGTTGGCTACCCTAAAGTGTGGAGACGTCACAAGGCCTTTTCACTCTTGTACAATGGCTGATGAGAAGGCAAGAATCACCGGAAAGGACAATAACGCTAGAGAAAGCTGGAAGCAGCAGAAAAACAAGAAGACCCAGCATGAAATAGATTGACTCAATCCAGGAAGCCAAGACCCTGTTGCAAGATTTGAGCAAGGCTGTCAACCATAGGATGTTTTGGGAGGTCATTAATTCCTAGGGTTAGGAGCCGCGTGGCGTAGTGGTTAAGTGCTTGTGTAACCCCCATGCTCAGAATGGGTTGACCTAGAAAGGGGTGGAGACTCAAAGCTTCAGAGCTCATATAGTTTGGAGGAGACAAGGCTACCAGACTCGGACCTTGATTGGTATAAGCCCTTAACACCTTGTTAAGGGTTTCTTTTGTGGTTGTAATGGGTGAGAGTTCTCCTGGAAACCTTCATCATGTTGAATCCTGTTCATCAAGCCCTTGGAGTCTTCAGGAGCCAACCCACTTGCAAAGAAGAATTGGACTTGGCAGTATCAGTAGACTGTAAATATAAGGACTTGAAAATGCAACCTGAACAGGACCTTGAAATGTGATATTAAATGTTGATGTTATATGTTATATGTTAAGAAAGTAAACCATTTTGTTTTGTTTTTAATTTGTTGTTGCAAACTCATTCCAAGTTCTGCCCCACAGAACCCACAAGCTGAGGTTACACTTGCACTGCCACTCACACGGTCAGGAGTTCGAGCCCCCTGTGGGTCAGATATCCTGGCAGCTGGCTCATGGTCAACTCAGCCATCCATCCATTCCTTGGTCGGTAAATGGGTACCTAGAACATAGCTAGGGGGTAAAGAATAGCCGGGGAAAGCAATGGCAAACTACCCCACAAAAACGGCTTGCCTATGAAATCACTGCTTGCAGTGGTACCCCAGGGTCAAACACGACTGAAGGGGAAACCTTACCTTTTTATAAAATTCCCAGGGTAGCCATAACTTGAAAGCAACTGAATGGCATGTAATGCACACCTAGACTATCTTCCATCCCTGGAGTTCACTGAAAGCGGGGAATTAATAAATATGGGTGGTTTATGACCCATGGCTACATTCCTCAGCTCTGGCCAAAGAGGGTTTTTTTTTTCCCTGAAAATCACTAAACCGGCGATCTTTTTGCATAGTCCCGGGTTCCAGCATGAACACAGCAGATAGACGATGCATTATTTCCCCTTCCCTTCCATCCATTTATTTTAAGTTCCGTGCCGTCCGATGTTAGGGAGAATTCGCCTACCCATAATTCCATGCAGGTCGTCCAGCCGGTTGTGAGCAGATTCCCTGAGTGCCCAACAGGGTACAAAGTCCCTCGAGCACGTTTTCTCAATGTAAAGATAAACGTAGATTTATTATTTATAGCCTTATTGGATTATATAATAATAGAACAAAGAAAGAGAAAGTTTTTCAAACTCATGATCAGAGCGGCCCATGCACTAATAGCATTGGGGTGGAAAGACAAAAAAATCTGGACAATGCAGAAATGGTTGGAATATATACGGGAGCAAATACAGTTGGAAATTTTCGACATCATGTCCAGAAATCAAATATGGCAAGAAAAACAAAAAGATATGAAGTGGATCTGGACGGAATTCAAAGACTGGTTAAACGAAATTGGAATTACAGAAGAACAATGGGCAAGAAGATTGAACAGAATGGACCTGCTGCTGCGCATCTAAAGAAGAGAAGAAGAGGGGGAGGGGAAAGGGGGGGGGGGAAGGATAGGGAGGATGAAATATAAGATATACAATATAAATCTGTAATAATTCCGAAATATCAATAAAAATATATTTTTTAAAAAAGCACGTTTTCTCCCCGTGGCAGCAAGTATGACCAATCTACAGCAAAATGTTTTTTATTGCCCCACGGTTGCAGGGAGGTCCCTTTTTCTTTTCTTTTTTTCTTTTGTGTGTTGCACATGTGCAGTTACGCAGGCGCAGCTGATCGGATTGTGGGACAACCGGCATAACTGCAGCGGTTCATTTCTGTATGCCTCCACAGCTACGCACGTGTTGCAGGAAAAAAATTTTTTCAAAAGAGAAGCTTCTCCTTGCAAAACCACGAAAGCAAGCTGGATCGTTTCCGTAGGCTCCGATTGCTGCCTGAATGGGTGAAGGGCACATATTGGAAAAAGGAAAACTGATTATAATGACCACAACCCTGTTATACAGATGCTGGGCAGAATCTACCTTAGTGTCAGGAGTTTGGGGAAAGACCTCGATGACCTGTTGTTGGATCTGCAGAGGAACTGGTTGGCCAGTGCTTGAGACACAATGCTGGATGGGCCCTGAACTGATACAGCAAGGAACTTCCAATGTTCTTATGTTCTCCAAGGCTCATTCCGCACATGCAGAATAATGCACTTTCAAACTGCTTTCAGTGCTCTTTGAAGCTGTGCGGAATGGCAAAATCCACTTGCAAACAGTTGTGAAAGTGGTTTGAAAGTGCATTATTCTGCATGTGCGGAACGAGCCTAAATCTCAAGATAGCAAAGCAGTCATGGCTGACCTTTTGAAAATAAAACCAGAAATGCAATTTGTAGAACCTTTCATGCAACTTATTGTCAAAGGCTTTCGTGGCTGGATTCAACTGGTTCTGGTGGGTTTTCCGGGCTGTGTGGTCGTGGTCTGGTGGATCTTGTTCCTAACGTTTCGCCTGCATCTGTGGCTGGCATCTTCAGAGGTGTATCACAGAGGGAAGTCTGTTACACACCGTGTCCACCATTTAACAGTGTGTAACAGACTTCCCTCTGTGATACACCTCTGACGATGCCAGCCACAGATGCAGGCGAAACGTTAGGAACAAGATCCACCAGACCACGGCCACACAGCCCGGAAAACCCACCAGAACCAGTTTAATGCAATTATCCTCCAGTTTCTGTAAGCTTTCATCACACAACAACCCGAGCGGGTTAGGCTCAGGAACTACATGCCCCGCCTACTGTTTCACATGTTCATCGCAGGACACCCGTTTTGCCACCCCCAACGGGCACTGAACCACCGTTCTAAAAAGAAATGACGTGGGATCAGCCCAAATGACTCAAGAAAGCAATGAATGTATCTGCCCATCATGATGTAAGTGTTGTCGCTGGGAATTTAAATTTTCACCAGTGCACCGTGAAAGGTGTGGTTTTGCTACCACCTTTTCTGAAGGCTGCCTCTCCCTTCCGGGTACTCAAGTTCTTCTGGAGGTTGGTTGCTCACTTGCTTGAGGTACGGCTTAGACTAGAAGCCTCCAACCTTTCTGAGCCTGTCAGCTTACTGTAAGTAACACAGTGATGGTCCTTGCGCTGTGGTAGTAGCTGTTACCCAAGCAGCGTTCTTAAACAACTACACAGCCAATCAAATCTCCAGTGGCCAATTGGAATCCTTGCTGGGCAAAAGCTCCACCTGGCTCTCAAAACACTTTGTAGGCACCAGAAAAGATGTTGAAAGGTACTAGAATGCCCTCTGGCACCATGTTGTGGACACTTGGCTTAGACCACTTCAATCCTGAAGATTTACTGCCAATTGCTTTAAACCATAGGCTGAATAATAAAAGTCCTGTACACTCCCTCACATGCCAGCTGGGTGACCTTGGGCTAGTCATAGCTTTTCGGAGCTCTCTCACCCCCACCTACCTCACAGGGTGTTTGTTGTGAGGGGGGAAGGGCAAGGAGATTGTCAGCCCCTTTGAGTCTCCTTACAGGAGAGAAAGGGAGGATATAAATCCAACTCTTCTTCTTCTATAATGTCAGCATGAATAAATGGAAGTGCTGAGAGAAATATCAAAAGAGAACTCAATATATAATCACACTAGGCTGTGTTTATTATGTATTACAGCAATAAATTATTATTTTTTTATCAGATAACCCATTTTAACCTTTATTAGGAGCAAAGCAAATAACATCTTAAGTGAGGAAGGATACTGAATGGGTTGGAAAAAACCTTGTGAATTTCAGGGATGCACATAAACGGCCAATGGCTTCAAATTTTTTTAAATGATACATGAGGTACAACCCCAACCCCAAAATATATCATTTCTCTCTAGTTTAAGTGCGAGAACCAAATCTACCCTTAGAAAATAGTTGATTATCTCAAGACGTTTCTCTGAATTTCCTGGGATGGAACAAACTGTTCTTTTAAAACTCCTGAGATTCCCCGGAGTGATTTTACAGTCTACATCGGAAGGAATTCATCCAAATCTGGCAGCTGTAGTCCACCAGGAAAAAGAGTTTTATGCTTCTTTGAAAAAAACAAAGGAGTGATAAAACCTTTATGGAAAACAGAAAAAAAAAGTAATTACAAAGGAGTTCATTGATATATACATGGTGAGGAGAAGTACTGAGAGCCAGGAGGTTTAGTGGTTAGACTGCTCGACTAGGATCTAGGACAGTGGGGGCGAACCTTTGTCACTCCAGATGTTAAGGACTATAATTCCCATCAGCCCCTGCCAGCAAAGCCAATTGGCCATGCTGGCAGGGGCTGATGGGAACTGTAGTCCATAACATCTGGAGTGACAAAGGTTCGCCACCACAGATCTAGGAGAATCAGGCTTGAATCTCCTCTCCCCCACCATGGAAGCTGGCTGGGTGATCTTGGGCCAGTCACATGCTCTTAGTCTAACCTACCTCATAGGGCTGTTGTGTTGATAAAATGAAGAGAAAAATGTAAGTCACCAACAGCCCCATCCAAGAGCCTGGTGGCAGCAGGGGCGCTGGAATCCACCGCGACATCCGAGCGCCAAGGAGGACCATGTGGCCACACGCTGGCTGGATTGCCCTCTGCAGGGTAAGTGCCCCAGGGAGGGCAAATCCATCAGGGCGGCCAGGTGCTGCTCCCGCAGGCCCCTCCCTCTGGATGGGGCTCTTAGGATTTCCATTGGAGGAGGAGGAGGAGGAGGAGGAGGAGGAGGAGGAGGAGGAGGAAGAAGAAGAAGAAGAAGAGGAGGAGGAGGAGGAGGAGGAGTAGTTTGTAATTTATATCCCCCCTTTCTCTCCTGCAGGAGACTCAAAGGGGCTGACAACCTCCTTGCCCTTCCCCCCTCACAACAAACACCCTGTGAGGTAGGTGGGGCTGAGAGAGCTCCGAGAAGCTGTGACTAGCCCAAGGTCACCCAGCTGGCGTGTGTGGGAGTGCACAGGCTAATCTGAATTCCCCAGATAAGCCTCCACAGCTCAGGTGGCAGAGCGGAGAATCAAACCGGGTTCCTCCAGATTAGATACACGAGCTCTTAACCTCCTACGCCACTGCTGCTCCTGAAGTGAAGAAATATTGGCTATTGTGGGTTTTCTGGGCTGTGGGGCTGTGGTCTGGTAGCTTTTTGTGTTCATGTTTCACCCACATCTATGTCTGGCATCTTCAGAGGCACATCATAGTGAAATGTGTTTCTCTCCATGGCACAAACCACATCTTGGAGGAATCAGTGGAAACAAGAGTATTTGAATTATTTTTTTTTCAGGCTTGAGAAATGGATTGTATCAGGGGTGCCTATCCTTTTTGAGCCTGCAGGCCCCTTTAGAAATCTGACACTGTTATGTGCCTGGCCCCAGCCACAAAACGGCTGCCACAAGATGGCTGCCAGAGCTTAACATTAGTCGCCCAGTGAACCTCCTTGTCTGTGGTGGCAGCTGCTGCCAAAGCAGTGTTTTTATGAATCTGTGGCTCATTCCGCACACGCAGAATAATGCACTTTCAAACTGCTTTCAGTGCTCTTTGAAGCTGTGCGGAACAGCAAAATCCACTTGCAAACAGTTGTGAAAGTGGTTTGAAAACTCATTATTTTGTGTGTGCGGAAGGGTGAATCTGTGTTTTTATGAATTTATGAATCCAACCAGATCTCCAGTGGCCCATCATAAATCTTGCTGGGCCAAAGGCGAACTAGCCCTGCCCAGGAAAGGTGCTGGCAGGTATCGTGACAGCAGCGGGCACCACACTGACGACCCCCGGATCAAACAGATCCTTGTTCACAACAACCACCAGTCCTGCTTCTTGTGATCGGAGGTCCTGGGCAGACGGAGCCCGGAGACCCCGTTCTACCTGCCTGATGCTGAATTATTGGTTCATCACGGTCTTTCACATCACCAGATTTTAATGTCCGGGATTCAACCTGAGACCGGAGCCACGGCCCCGCCTTTCTAATACTGAGGCAAGCCATAACAAGCCCCAGTGCAGAAGGTGCTCTTGATCCTAAGAAAACATTAAACAATGTGAGGAAAAATGAGATTTTTTTTTTAGTTCATCCTCCATATAATAATGAATTAAGGAAAAGCTCAGTTGCACGCTCAGGCTGCATCACAGCAAAGCATGTCCCCTCCTCCAAACAGAGCTGAGTTAGGCCCCTTCTGCACACGCAAAATAATGCGTTTTCAAACCACAACTGTTTGCAAGTGGATTTTGCCATTCCGCACAGCTTCAAAGAGCACTGAAAGCAGTTTGAAAGCGCTTTATTCTGCATGTGCGGAATGAGCCTTAGTGTTGTTGAATAGTTGGTTGAGGGTTTCAGAAATTAGGAATATTTAGTCATTATTCTACGAGGCCCTAATGTTCTGGGAGAAAAGGTAAATCGAGGACACAAGCAATGCCTGACAACTTCCTTTCCTCAGTCCGTGTATCTAATCTGGAGGAACCGGGTTTGATTCCCAGCTCTGCCGCCTGAGCTGTGGAGGCTGATCTGGGGAATTCAGATTAGCCTGTGCACTCCCACACACGCCAGCTGGGTGACCTTGGGCTAGTCACAGCTTCTCGGAGCTCTCTCAGCCCCACCCACCTCACAGGGTGTTTGTTGTGAGGGGGGAAGGGCAAGGAGATTGTAAGCCCCTTTGAGTCTCCTGCAGGAGAGAAAGGGGGGATATAAATCCAAACTCTTCTTCTTCTTCTTTTACAGGAAACCTGGTCTATTCAAGCCATCCACATGAAGGGTTGTGAATCCTACATCCTACCAGCATCCAAAATACGTAGGGCTGGTCGCCCTTCCGGTGGCCTCTGCACACTGGTATCTACCGTACTTAGTGCCAGTGCACTCCGGTCTCTCCCCCAAGTAGCCCAGGCCATTATGATCCACTGGGAGACCAACCCACTGATTTTTGTCAATGTCTACATCCCTCCTGGTTTGCTAAAGAATCCCCTAGACAACAGGAGCAGCAGTGGCGTAGGAGGTTAAGAGCTCGTGTATCTAATCTGGAGGAACCGGGTTTGATTCTCCGCTCTGCCGCCTGAGCTGTGGAGGCTTATCTGGGGAATTCAGATTAGCCTGTGCACTCCCACACACGCCAGCTGGGTGACCTTGGGCTAGTCACAGCTTCTCGGAGCTCTCTCAGCCCCACCCACCTCACAGGGTGTTTGTTGTGAGGGGGGAAGGGCAAGGAGATTGTAAGCCCCTTTGAGTCTCCTGCAGGAGAGAAAGGGGGGATATAAATCCAAACTCTTCTCCTTCTTCATATGGGATATGGGATAAAGAATAAGAATAAAAGCAAAACCACCGCTCGGTCTGTTGGAAGACGGGGCTTTCCCTTTGCGAGTGGGGCTTCCATTCCATCTGCATACCAGTCCGATCTCCAGTCAAGAGGCAAACATCTTGCTGAGAAACCTGAGGGACCAGATGGGGTGGGAGCTTGTGACCCACTTTCTTTGCTTTGGGCAGGCGGCAGGGAAAGCAGACAACAGCAATTATTAATAATGGGAATGACGTCTCGGCTCCTGCTGAGAGAACGGAAGCGCCAGGCGTTTTAGTATTCCCGCAAAGATTGCCCAAGAGAAGGAGGCTGAGGCAGGAAGATATTAACCTAGATATATGTCAACTGATCCTCACGGAGGTTGCGTTGGCGAGCGGTGGTATTTTTAAACGTCTCTGCATTACTGTTTACTAATTGTAGTCGCTGACAGAGTGTTCCCGAAGACTTGCAGCAAAACTGCACTGTGCAAGAAGCTAGTACAAGGCTGAAGAGTATGAAACTCGAGCCACAAAGTCTCCAATTTGAATCTCGTTCTGCCACCGTTGAGATAATCTTGGGAGCAGCAGTGGCGCAGTGGTTAAGAGCAGGTGGACTCTAATCTGGAAGAACCGGGTTTGATTCCCCGCTCTGTCGCGTGAGCTGTGGAAGCTTTTCTGGGGAATTCAGATTAGCCTGTGCTCTCCCACACACGCCAGCTGGGTGACCTGGGGCTAGTCACAGTTCTTCGGAGCTCTCTCAGCCCCACCTACCTCACAGGGTGTTTGTTGTGAGGGAGAAAGGGAAAGGAGTTTGTAAGGAGAGAAAGGAGGGATATAAATCCAACTCTTCTTCTTCTTATGAGTTGTATTCTTCACCGTCCTGATTGTGTTTTAAAGGTGGAAAGGGGGACCGGAAGTAAATTGACTAGGCCGATTCTCACCTGATTTAGCCCAATCTGATCAGTTCTCAGGAGTTAAGCAATTTCAGCACCGGTTGGTACTTGGATGGGAGACTCCCCCAAGAAGTCCAGGGTTGCTACGCAGAGGCGAACAATGGCTAACTACCTCTGCACCTCTGCCTTGACTTGGATCATCCAGGCTAGCCTGATCTCATCAAATATCAGAAGCTAAGCAGGATTTGTCCAGTTAGAATTTGGATGGGAGGCCATCAAGGAAATCCAAGGTTACTATGCAGAGGCAGGCAATGGCAACACACACCCCACCCCACCCCCGGGGTACCTCTGCTTTGAACTGGATGGCCCAGGGTAGCTCAATCTTGACAAGCCAAACAGGGTTGACCTTGGTTAGCTCTTGGAAAGGAGGCCACCAAAGAAGAGGAAGAGTTTGGATTTATACCCCACCTTCCTCTCCTGTAAGGAGACTCCGTGTGGATTACAAACTCCTTCCCTTCCTCTGCCCCCAACAGACACTTTGTGAGGTAGGTGGGGCTGAGAGAGTTCAGAGAGAATTATGACTAGGCCAGTGGTGGCGAACCTATGGCACGGGTGCCAGAGGTGGCACTCAGAGCCCTCTCTGTGGGCACCCACAAACAGAGTTGTCCCTCCCACATCTAGGCTGGTCTGGGCGGCTGGGCTCGATTATTAGCATTAAACCTAATTTTGGGGAAGCAGTGTAGGTAACCCTGTTAAGCGCTGTTAAACTCCACTGATTTTCATGTGAAGAACTAAAGTGCGATCCTTTACCTGAGAGTAAGCTCAGTTGCTGGCAATGGGGCCTGCTTCTGAGTAAACCCTCCTCGGGTCGTGATTCACCCATTGGAATTGTTGCACGGTTGCTTCAAAGCAAAGCCACCAACCACCACCGCCTCGGAGCCAAAACTAAACTAAACTTAACTAAACTAAAACCTCAGTATTCAGGTTAACTTGCCATGTTGGCACTTTGCGATAAATAAGTGGGTTTTGGGTTGCAATTTGGGCACTCGGTCTCGAAAAGATTCGCCATCACAGGACTAGGCCAAGGTCCCTAGGCCCCTTAAAAAAAAATCTTCCCTGAGTCAGGGAGGAACAAATGTCCAATCAAGATTTGGATGGGGGACCACCAAACAACTGAATGTCGGTTCAAGATTTTTGGAACAAATAATATGCAGTTGATCTACTAATAGGACAGTGGGTGTTTCCTGGTAGCTATCAGTAATGGTGAATAATAAGTTATTACTGTTACTATATAGAATGACTCAATTATATATTAATGATAATGATAATCATAAATGAAAATTCGCAAAGATAAATAGTATTAACGTTATCATTATCATCATCATTATAAGTCACAGCCGTCAGATCTTGAGGGTGTTGGCCTTCATACACATCTGGTTCTTCCCAATGTATCAGTGTAGTACATGTGCAGTGTAATAGATGTGTGGATATTACTATTATTTAATTTTGATTGATAACACAACTGCCAGTTCTTTAGCAGGTTGTTGGCCTTTCATTACAATTTGAGCTTCACCCATAGTATTTATTATTGTTGTTATTACTGGTATTATTCCCTGTCTCCCACCAGCCCCGTAAGGCAGAGCCGTAGCAAGGGGGAACTGCATCTAGGGGCATGTGTGTAACCTGTGCCCCTACCACACCCCAGGGCGCACGCCTGGTGCAAGAGAGTCCACCACCCACCACCTCCGCCCCACTGCCCTGAGGTTTGCTAATCTCCAAGTGGGGTCTGAAGTTCCCGTGAAATTCCAAATGATCTCCAGATAGAAGATCAGCGCCCCGGGAGAGAATGGCTGGTTTGGAGGGTACACATTATTGAATTACACCTCTTCCTAACAACAACAGCGTCACACTAGGGCCCCTCCCGCACATGCAGAATAATGCACTTTCAACGCACTTTGCAGGTGTGCAGAAGCATGTGCAGAAGGTGTCCAGGTGTTGCACGACTGGTCGAAAATGGACACATTTTGCCCACAGGTTGGTTGTCTTAAAATCCCTAACTGGGTGGAGAACTCAGTCCGACAGCAGCAAGTTTTGAAAGTGCTCAAATTAAAAAAAAAAAAACTTTTAAAACAACAAATGGGAAAATACCTGGCCCGAAACCAAATCCAAAAGCATCCCTTTTGGAAGGACGGCAGGTTCGGTCTCTTCTCTGCCCCACCCCACTTAAGGGATGTCCCCTTTCCCACCAGCCACCCTGTGATTGCCAACCTCCAGGTGGGGCCTGGACGTCTTCCAGAATTGCCCCTAGAGAAAACGCCTGGCGCCGTCTGTTGCATTATACCCCTGAGCCAGAGTTCCCAGCTCCAGCTTGGGAAATGCCTATACTTGGGGGGTGGATGGATTGGATGGGGTGCCCTGGAACCCATCCTGATACCCCTGAGCCAGAGTTGCCAGCTCCAGCTTGGGAAATGCCTATAGTGGGGGGGGGGGGTGGATGGAGGTGGGAGCCCTGGAACCCATCCTGCAAAGCAGCCGTTTTCTCCGGGGGGGGGGGGGTGGAGGGGCGGGACTTGATCTCCACGGGGAGATCTCCAGGTGGTCGCCCCTGGAGCATGGCGCCCGACCCCTCCCCACCCCCAATCTCCAGGCATTTCCTAATCCGGAGTGGGCAACTCTTCCAGCCCCCCCCCCCCCCAAACGGCGCGCCCACCTCCCTTCCCTGCGCCGAAAGTGCCCTTTGCTAGCCGGTTCCTGGCGCTGCCTCGCGCCGGCCTCCCTCCGCCTTCGCGCACGTCGAGCGGCGGGGCTTGGCCACGGAGCTCCGCCCGGCTCCGGTGCCGCCTGGCTGGGCCAGCCCCGGCCAGCTCCCGCCTCCCGCTGCCTCCGCCTCCCTTTCCCTGCCCTGCCAGGTCAGCTCCAACGGCGGCGGCGGCGGCGGCACAGCTCTCCCCTCCAACCGAGCCCGCGCGGCAAGATGGCGGGGTCGGTGGCCGAACGGGACGCGGTGGTAAGGGGGCGAGGCGCGCGTGCACGCGGGGCGGCCGGGGGGGGGGAGCGAGCTCCGGCTACCGTGCGCGACCCCCTCCTCCTCCTCCTCCCCCCCCCCCCGCCGCCGAGACATGGAAACCAAAGCGATGGGGCTGGAAGAAGCCCCGGGCAGGATCCGGTGCGCAAATACGCACCAGCCACCCACCCCCAAGCGGCATCTTTGCAAGGGGCAGGCATGGGAAAGCATGCAGCCGGGCCTGGGGGGGCGGGCGGGCAGCGGGGGGGTGTCCTTTGGGCGACCCTCCACTCTCACCCCCAACGTGGAGGCTAGATCTTTGGGGACAGCCAGGCGGAAAGAAGACCTGGTGGGTAGGATCCGGTGCGCAACAGACGCACCACCAGACGGCGCATCTTTGCAAGGGGCTGGCACGGGAAAAGCATGTCGGAATGCAACCAGGCCTGGCCTCGAAGGGGGGGGGGGACGTCATGTGGGCTCGCTGCTCCCCCTCGCGGGATGCAGGTGGCCTCTTGATCCCGTGGGTGCGCGCATCTTCAGGGCCCTGCAGACGTTTGCCTTTTCTGGGAACCGGGCTCGCCTGGAACGGCACCTGGCTGGGCCAAATGGGCAACACCCTTTTGTTGTGCAAAGGGGAATTAATAAAATGGACTCTGGGTGGAAATTGGGGCTCCGAGTGGCTTCCCCGGCCCGCCCGCCCGCCCTTGGCTCCGATGCCAAAACACAAAGGAGGGGCTTTCAGTCTCTGGCTGGCAGCGGGCACAGTTTTTTCTTTCCTTGGTCTTGTTTTCCCCCTGCAGAAAATAGAAGACGGGCATTTAAACAACTCGCTGGGCTCTCCGGTGCAAGCGGAAGTGTATTTCCCACGGCTGGTAAAGAATTTTGGCTCTCTTTCTCACCCCCACCCCCTACCCTTGTTCGTCTGGGGGTCAAAACAGGCACCTGTTTTCCTGGAGGCCGTGCCGTTTTGACCCCCCGTGCTGTGCTCCTTTTCCTCCCCAGATTGTCCCGTTCTGTGGGCACATCAAAGGAGGCATGAGGCCGGGCAAGAAGATCCTAATAATGGGCATCGTGGATCTCAGCCCAGAGAGGTAACCCTACGGGAGAGGCAGGGCTCGCTTTCCATTGGCTGGGCCTCCCAGCCCCAAAACCGCGAGAAAGCGTGCCGTTCCCACAAAAAGAATGCGTCCTGCCAGACGTCCTTGGGTTCTGAAGATGAGCTATTTTTGTCTGCAGTTGTAAATAGAGAGAGCCGGGCTTCCCCTCTGACCCGGAGAGGAAAAATTCCGCTTTCCCTTGTGAATTGTAAGGGTCGCTTCATAGATTATGTGGTTCTAAATAGAGATAAATGTCCATGTAAGGGAAGAAAGAAAACCCTCTGTTTGGATAGAGTGACTCTAAGGGGGAAAAGGAGATTCGGGAGGCAGGAATGAACACTGGCCTACCCATAATATAATTCTTGGCCCACAGCCAGGAATGCAAGTTTAGATGTGTAGGTTTGCAGAAGTGTGGAAGGTGAACCCGCTCCACCTGGGATCCGGTTGCTGGTTTCGAGAGAATGAGAAGGATCTTGTTCCCCTCGCAGTTTTGACATCAGCCTCACCTGTGGCGACACAGAGGATCCCCCCGCGGACGTTGCGATCGAGCTAAAAGCCATCTTCCCCGACAGGCAGTTCCTCAGGAATTCGTGTGTATCCGGCGAATGGGGAGAAGAACAGTCGTCTCTCCCATACTTCCCATTTATCCCTGATCAGCCCTTCAGGGTGAGTACTAATAGCTCGTAAATCAGCCGTGGATAATTGATTTAGAAGGTCTGTTTATTTTCTCATGTCTGCATGTCACGAAGAATGTTAAACAGTAGGAATCTTTGGCTGTCTGAATAACTATTTATATAGCCTGTTTGTATTGTTAGCCACTCTGGGCCTGCTCTGGCTGGAACAGTGAAATAATAAATATAATAATAATAATAATAATAATAATATTTTGTCTATTTGCTATATATTTATTTCCTACCCATCACCAAAGTCCCTGGGTGAGGAAAACGATACACATCCAGATGCGTTGCATGTTTATTTATTTCATTTCGTTTCTCCCCACTGGGGAACATGAAGTAGCTAAGGTCGTTTCCCTTTCCTCCACTTTATCCTCACAACAACCCACACAACATGCCCTCTTAGGCTAAGCTAAGAGGGCATGACTGGCCCCAGGTCACCCAGCAAGCTTCTGTGGCAAAGTGGGGATTTGAACCTGGGTCTTTCTGGCCCTTTAACTGATACACCACACTCAGGCCGTTTCTGCACAGCCCAAAAACAGCGCCCTAGGGACGGTAAAAAACACCATCCCTGGGGCGCTGCAGCAGCGCCGTGCTCTCCTTCCCAAAATGGCAGGAAAACGCTGCTTTCAAAACTTGCTCCATGAGCTAGTTTTTGGGAAAGCGGCGCCTTCCCGCCGGTGCCGCGCGAAGGCGCCTGCGTTAGGGTGCAGCTTTCAGGCGCTGCCTGTTTGCATGTTTTGTTTACCTTGTCTTTGCTCCGAGGCTCCCGAGGGAGAAGGGGCATGCCCACACTGCCCTCCGACCCCCGTGGGTCAGAGGGCAGCGGGGGCGTATCATTTCCTCCCTCTGGAGCCTTGGAGGGAAGACAAGGTAAACAAAACCTGCAGACGGCCGTCTCTGCAGTTTGCAGCACCTTTGGGGCCGCCCACACGAGACCATGCGAATGGTCCCGTGGCTCCGCCGGCATTAATTATGCCGGTGGACAGCCACTTCTGCCGCCATGCAGAAATAGCCTCAGTTTCCTATTATTATTATTATTATTATTATTATTATTATTATTATTATTATTATTACTGCTACTTCTACTGCTACTGCTACTGCTACTGATACTGTTAAATATCACAGCTGCCAGTTCTTTAGCTGGCTGTTGGTCTTTCATTACGATTTGAGCCTCACCCAAAGGCCTAGGACAGGGGTAGGGAACCTGCGGCTCGAGAGCCGCATACCGCTCTTCTGCCCTTGCACTGCGGCTCCACGAGCCGAGCTGCCGGCCCCATCCTTGCCTGCCCTGCAGGCAGCAGGGCGGGTGCACCAACTGCCCGCAGCTGGCTAGGCCGCGCCACGGGCTTCCCCTCTCGCCTGCCCCGTTGGAGCGGGGCGGGCACTTTCCCAGCGGCTGGCGAGGCCGAGCTGCTGGCCCCATCCTTGCCCGCTCTGCAGGCAGCAGGGCGGACGCATCCATGCGCTTCTCAGAATGAGCGGAGTAAAAGGTAAAAAACCCCAATATATACAGTGTTATCTTCATTTTAAATGTCAAAAATTATTTGCGGCTCCAAGTGTTTTCTTTTCCCATGGAAAACAGGTCCAAATGGCTCTTTGAGTGTTAAAGGTTCCCTACCCCTGGCCTAGGACATTGTAATGTATTGGTGTAGCATTCATCATCATCATCATTATAAATAGCTCAACAGTGACAAGCAGGAATTCCCAACGTGGTACCCACGGGCACTGAAGTACCCACTTACATCTCGCTCTGTGTAATCCATCTTGAGTCCCAGTGAGAAACGTGAACTATAAATAATGTGAAAATAAGTTAATACATTTTAAAAATGGGGATTTATTCATTATTTGTTTTTTGGAATTTATACCCCGCTCTATACGGAGTCTCAGAGAGGCTTACAAAATTAAAAACAATGATGAAAACATCATCATATAAAACAGCCTTAACCATAATATTACCCACCCACATACCCTATTCCACCCCTGATCAGCGGCTCCCACAGGGAGCATCAAGGGATCAAAGGCCGAATAAGTGAATAGGAAGGTCTTTGGCAGACACAGAAACCCATAAATGCCTGGCGAATTTCCACAGGGAGGCTGTTCTATAGTCTGGGCCTTCCCACGTACTCCCTCCCGCCCCCCCCCCGCCCCCAGACTTTGGTGGGGAAAGGACCACCAGGAGAGCCCCCTGCTCAACCTCGGTGGTCGGACAGGTTCATATGGGCATAGGCACTAGTTCAGATAGGTGAGACCCAAGCCATTTAGGACTTTAAGCATAAACGTCAAGGTAGAGCATTTAATTAAACCCTTGCTTTAATTTATGGTTGGCATGATAGCCTTAATGCAGGCCACTCCGTTGGTTTTTTTTATTATGGGGCGTCATGCCAGAATATGAAATCATGATTTGAAATTGGTTTGTTAACCACAGCTAGTAATCCCTTGTGGCTTTGAGTAATGTACAAGGTGTGAGAGATCCTGGCTTAACCGTAGTGTCGACTGGGATACAGAGAGCCAGAGTTGTTTAGTGGTTAAGAGCAATGGGCTCTGATCTGAAGAACCAGGTTTGATTCCCTACTCCTCCCCACGAGCGACGGACTCTTGTCTGGTGAGCTGGATTTGTTTCCCCGCTCCTCCACATGAAGCCTGCTGGGTGACCTTGGGCCAGTCACAGTTCTCTCAGAACTCTCTCCACCCCTCCTACCTCACAAGGTGTCTGTTGTGGGAGAGGAGGGAAAGGAGTTTGCAAGCCACCTCGAGTCTCCTTGCAGGAGAGAAAGATGGCGTATAAATCCAAACTCTTCCTCTTCTTCAGGTGAGTCCTGCAGAAGCTGGGGAAATAGCAAAGGAGATGAAACACTCCTTAATTGGGGGTGTTTCCCCACTTACCTTTACTGCGTGCTACTCTCAGCGCGCGGCATCTCTGGCACGGTCCCGGGCGTCCCGCAGAGCGCGGGTCATCCAAAGGCGCTGTTTCGAGGAGCGCCAGGAATGCCATGCGCTGAGGGGGCGTGAGAGCGGCAGCGTCGGGGCGGCTGCATTGTCGCCGCCCCTGTAGTGGGGAGTGCCGGGGGACCCCGCGCTACTTGAGGAGAGTAGCGCGGGGCTTAAGGTAAGTGGGGAAAGGGCCTGAGACAAACTGGGGTTTAAACAGTCAACTGGGAACTGCACCACGGCTTCACAAATTAACCGTAGTTGAAATAAACTCCAGGTTAAATCTCAGGGATCTCTTTCGCTGGCAGAAGCACTATTGCCCAGCGGAAGGGAGCCGACACAAGAAGAAAAGTCTTCTTCTATAGGAGGAACGTTCTGCCGCAAAGGGAAATGGAGCATTCCTGGGTTGCTTTCTGAATGAACCGAGCCATTAACTCGAACCTGCTGACTTTAATTCTCTGTGAATCTGCCTTGATGCAAATATCTCTTGGCTCCTTGTCTAGAAACTTCAGATGCAGTAAATGCTGCCGTACATGAAAGGTGCAGTTATTTTGTGGTGAAGCAACCATTCTGGTTTGCATTATTATAAACCTAAATTAAGAACATGCTCCGTTTGAAGCGGTTACTAGGCAATTCAGTGGCTCATTGCAGCTGTCTCTGCGCTTTCCGGTTTTATATACATTGTCCTCATTTTATGTGCTTCGGAAGAATTCAGAATTCAGACCCACAAAACAAACGCACAGCTTATTGATTCACAGTTTATCTATTTTGCTCTTTACCTTTGTTGTTTTTAAATACCAACACAATCCCCTTTTTTATTACCAAAAATATATAGCAGACTGTAATCAAACGTGGTCCACCCGACATTTCAATTGAGGAATATTTGAAAATCAAACAGAGGTCATACTGAACATTTGGCTTTTAAGAGCCAGCATGGTGTGGTTAACTGTCTAAAGGATGATTTCCTCCTGTACAATTCAGACCTCCAGTTTCGAATGCCTCTCTAGCCCTGTTCTCTGTGCCCCTGCCTTCAGAGGTGAAGCAGGCGGTGGCTAGAGACAGGGCATTTTCTGGAGTGGCCCCTGGTTTATCTTACCAGTTTTTTAAAAGTCTGCTTCTGTTTAACAAATAGCTTTTATGCTTCCCCAGTCCAGTGGCTGGTGTTTTAATATTGGTCGATGCCACACAGCATAATAATAACAGGTTACATTCGGTATTTTAGAATCGGGGTCTGTTTTATTCCATTTTTGTCCTTCGCGTGAGTGCCCTTTTTCTGTGAAGGAAATAGTTTGTTTTCTTTCTGCCCCTTCACACGAACTCGCTTTTCTTTTCTTTTTTTACAATGCAAAGCGCAGGTGCCAACATCCCATTTTCCCTGCATTCTGATTGGCTGTTCCACCAACTCAGCCCCCCTTCCGCTCACTCCCGCCCTCTGCTAAGGGAATGCTTCCGATTTGTGGAGAATCTACGGCAACCCAGGAGGTCAAGCAGGACCTCTCTAGTCCCATTTCTCCAGTGTGGAAAAAAAAAACTTTGGGCTTTGAAAGCACAACACATGTAAACCTGAAGCATGCAACACCCACCCCCCCTTTACATTGTGAGCGTAGGAGCAGCAGTGGCGTAGGAGGTTAAGAGCTCGTGTATCTAATCTGGAGGAACCGGGTTTGATTCCCAGCTCTGCCACCTGAGCTGTGGAGGCTTATCTGGGGAATTCAGATTAGCCTGTGCACTCCCACACACGCCAGCTGGGTGACCTTGGGCTAATCACAGCTTCTCGGAGCTCTCTCAGCCCCACCTAGCTCACAGGGTGTTTGTTGTGAGGGGGGAAGGGCAAGGAGATGGTCAGCCCTTTTGAGTCTCCTGCAGGAGAGAAAGGGGGGATATAAACCCAAACTCTTCTTCTTCTTCTTGATATACAAAATGATAAAATCTGTCCAAAAAGGGAGCAAAGCAATATGTTTCATCCACGTCCAAAGGTGTGATTCTGCCTAACTACATGCTCTGAGCACCCAAAAAATAAAAAGGAAAGGAAACAGGGCCATTGCTGTCAAGGACCGTGTTTGTTGTGAATCCATTGCTGTACATCAGTGTTTCCCAACCTTTTCGATGTCGTGGTACCCTTGACCTCGCTCTTCATATCTCAGGGTAACCTTGAGGTTCTTTTTTTTTTTGCATTTTTTAAGGTTTTTTTCCCCATTTTTGGCCAGTAGGTGGAAGGAGTGTTGTGGGGGAGGGGAAGCAGCGTTGACAGCCACGTTGTTTGTTTGCCTAAATTCGGCATGAATTGGGGGGATTTAAAGGGAGAGCTCCCTTTAAATCTACCCCCCCCCACTCCACACCAAATTTAGGCAAATAAAACAAT